>NC_056519.1:21397672-21421249 GCF_014905685.2 Nematolebias whitei | reverse complement strand
AACCAGGGACCTGCTCGCTGAGAGGCAGCAGCTCTACCAGTTGCGCCACCGTGCTGCGCTGATATTTTCCGTTTTCTTTTAACATGTCTCTCCAAACCTTTAGGGTCCCACAACTCTGGAAAGACTGTGTCATTGTTCCAATACCAAAAACCAAGATTGCCCAGTCACTGAACAACTTCAAGCCTGTTGCCATGACTTATTTAGTTATGAAGTAATACAAAAAACTGGTTCGGAAGACCCTCTTGTCAAAAGTTGGAGATCATTTGGACCCACTTCAATTTGCTTATCTTTCACATAGAGGAGTGGAAGACGCAACAGGAACTCTTTTAAATATGATTCTAGGACACCTTGAAGGTATGAAAACCTTTGTAAGATGACTTTTTATTGACTTTTCACCTGCTTTTAATTGTATTCAGCCCCACATTTTAGCAGAGAAATTACAATGTATGTACGGTCCGGACTCTGGCCTCATCTGTTGGCTTGTGGACTTTTTAACTGTTTGGTCTCAGCAGGTGAGGGTCATTGGGGTTCTCGCTGATATCCTTCTGTCCTCTACCGTTGCCCCTCAGGGCTGTGTTATTTCACCTGTTTTATTCATTTTATATACAAATAATTGTCACAGCCATTTCCCACAGCGTCACATGTTAAAGTTTGCTGATGACTCTGTCATCCTGTCGCTTCTGAGCAGTGATGACCCAGACCCCAGGGCTGTGATTGGGGACTTCACTGAATGGTGTGTCTTCCTCTTTAAAGCTAAATGTTTCGAGACAAAGGATATGGTCATAGATTTCAGAAAAAAATCTTCAGTTGCAGCTCCTGTGGTCATTAACGATGAAGCTGTTGAGGTGGTGCATTAATATAAATATCTAGGAATTGTTCTTGATGACAAACTGACCTTTGACCCCCATGTGAACTCACTTTGTTAAAAAGACCACCAGAGAATGTATTTTATCAGAAGCTCTGTGGTTTTATTGTTGATTTGACATTTATGAGAATGTTTTATTCATGTTTTATTGAGTCTCTTAACTTTCACCTTCACCTGTTGGTTTGGACTTTTGACATGTAAGAACAGGAACAAACTCTCAGGGATTGTCAGGATGTGCAGCAAAACTGCTATACCTACTGACTGTGAATCTAATTGCCCCTCGGGGATAATAAAGATACTTGAACTTGAACTAGAACTGGAGTTTGTTTGCAACAATTGCATGCGGGGTCCAGGTTGGCTTTGATCTTGGGCAACTTGTGTGTAGTAGCTTATAGAATGAAAATTACAGTATTTACATCTGTCCCAGCAAAATTTAGCCAAATCTTATAAAGATGCTCAAAGAACTTGTGGAAGGGGATTGTATATTTTTGTGTATGGAGACTGACAGCTCTCCATGGCCGTGCTGGCCTGGAGAGAGTACGCCTCGGCCGGGCATCGTAGGGGCACGTTCTCTACGATTGTTAGTTATTCTGTATCATCTGTCAGAAAGGCTGATGGCAAACTTCAAAATGCCAAACCATGTCTGTATAATAAAAATGTTTGTGGTAAAGGAAGTAAAAATCTGTACAGGGAAGGAAAACTTTAGCCCCCTGGCAGAGGGTCTTTCCAGGAGTTCTGTGCTGCAGTTTCTCATGAAGTATAAAATGTCCATGTGAAGAATATAATTTTTTTAAGTGAGTCCCCTTTGCAAATTTTTTTAGTTTTAATCATATTTATGATTAATCATTAAGAATAACTCTAATCCCAAGTTTTGTTGTTGGAACAGCTTTATTTTTAAAAGGCAGGATGGTGGAAACAATATGAGATTAGGTTTTGATAAATTATTTAAGTCACTATATGAGCCAGATGCTTAAACCTATAAACTGTAATTTACTTGAGAATAAGAAGTTTTAATATCTAAGGAATACTTTGGTAAAGATTCTCAGTATCCATGGAAACATCCAATTTTATTGTACAAAGTAAAAAGTCATAAAATATTGCTGTTAAATTAATGTGATTTAAACAACACAATCAGACAGAAACAATATTTTATACTTGTGAAAACATTTGGAAGGAGTTTACAAAAGTTAGTGATGAGAAAGAAAAACATTTGACAACAAACGTGCAAGCAGCAGCAGCTGGCTGTAGCACTTGTGATGTTCATGCTAAAATTTACAGCGTCATGCGAATTTTGCAGCAACGTAAATATTTATTAAAAAAACATTTGAACATTTTATTGCACTCTTAAGATCATGATTCCACAATAAATCTGCAAACACAAACTCTTTTTTTAATTTGTTGATCACATCACACACTTTGATCCAGTGACATCAGAGATCTGTGATTTCAGAACATGGATCAAAGCAGCGTGGAGTAGAAACAAACCAGTGATATGTCACTGAATTTCATCTTTTGCTCTCAGTAAAATACATTTTTCAAAACTTGCTATCACTCCAGTTAGCTTAGCTCGCTGAGGTGTAAGAAAACACACAGAGCAGGGGTGTCAAACTCACTTACAAAAGGGGGCCAAAATTAAAACATTTTCAAACTAAAGGCCAGTTTCAGAATCGACATTAACTCAAGTCAGACATCCAACATCTTTTCTTGGTTGCAAGTTCCTCAATAAGAGTTTGATTGGTCTCATTTGATGTTCTCTGTTGCACTTTTGACATCACAATCAAAGATTACTGAAAAAAAAGTGATAAAATTGATAACTCACAGTTTATGTGCTCTTGCTCAATTTTAACATGTGTATTTTATTTTACATTTCTGCTGTCCTTGGTATAAAAGGACACCTGAGGTTTGACCCAAAGGCAGTAGGAGGGTTGAATAGATTTACATGCAATTACTGTATGTATACCTTAAGCACAAAACCTGATTGGAAACATAGCAATAATAGAGTATAGACAAAATACCATAAATAACCACTTGATTTCTGTTGGAAAGCTGATTCCTTGGGCGGCTGTGGCTGAGTGGTTAGAGCAGTCGTCCTCCAATGTGAGAGTTAGGGGTTCTATTCCACCAGCAGTCACATGCCGAAGTGTCCCTGGGCGAGACACTGAACCCCTCATTGCCTCCGATGTGTGTCCCATCGGTGTATGAATGTGATAAAGCTCTGATTAATCTCTACAGATTCATATTAGCTTTGTAAATATATAATAGTGCTGTGTGAATGGGTAAATGAGGCACAGATTGTAGTGTAAAGCGCTTTGAGTATCTTGATCAAATAGAAAGGCGCTATATAAAGTGCAGTCCATTTACCATTTGTTAAAACAAAATAGATAACACAACATAACAACAAGAAAATCACATTATTGTATATTTTTAAATTATACACTTATGATAGCTGGATTGTCAGAGTCGTTGGTTGAAAAAGTAAAATTTGGACTAAAATGTATTATTGTGTGTTTCAAAAATTGCACAAACTATTGCTAGGAAACAAAGAGTAAATTTTCCAGTAATTGGTTATTGTTTGTTAGTGAAATTAATAATTTCTGCAATATATGTAAAAAGGTTTCTTAGATGCTTCAATGTTAGCACCATCTGCTTCCATTTCTTTTTCATCATTACATTATGGCGCAGGGACCAGACTTCCTAGACTTTGACTTTGATTTTAAAGCTGGGAGGGATTCGTAGTAATCTACGTTTTCATACTCTGGATACTCTGAATAGGTTTGATCTGATGGGGGGTTCGATGTTGGTTGTTCATACTGTGCTGATGATGATGCATCATCAATTTCATCATTTATTGGCTCTGTGTACTGCAGCAGGTACTCGGGATAGATCTGGTGCTTCTCAAATACAACAAATATCGAGGGGTTTGTGACATCGTCCACACAGCTGTCGTAGAAGTTTGTGTTTCCACCATCTTTGGAAGGAGGCCGAACATAGTGAGAGGATCCTTCGATGTAGCTTCCCACCAGCACCCGGGCGATGAACATGGATCTGACTATATTGTCACTTGTGTACTTGTGGGAGTATGAAGCATTTTGAGCAAAGTAACTACCTGGGTTTAGGAAAAGAGAAAACATATTATTAAGGCATGTTTATTTAGGGAGACAAAAAAACTAATCGACTAACCATCATACCACAAGACCAAATCTAAAGTGCCCAAAAATTGCAATATTTCCAAAAAACACTAAAGGCTTCTCAAGGCAGAACTTTGTAAGTGGTCTGGATCAGCACTTCAGCATGTCCCACTGAGGTCCACCTATGGGGCACAAAAGTTTTACCCAAGTTTTACTTACTCCCTAATGCTGAGCTTTTGTTTATTTAAGAAATATAGTGTCTGCAGTTGTCAGAATCCTGGGGAACTGTAGATCAAGGCTTAAAGGTTTCAAAGGGCATTCACTCATTTATTCAAACCAACTGACCTTTATTTAACTGAAGTTCACACAATTTTCTACTTTGGCCTTCAAAATCCTTGTCTGAATATTTACTACTATAATTAATATCTGCATCTTGAGTTGTTTTTGTGCTGCACAGCTCTGACACACCTACTATTTATGGTCCAACCAGTGACAGACTGGTCCTTCCTTTCCTCCAATTTTCACAACTAAAGTAGATGAATTGCAGCAGTGTGAATTGTTACAGTGGATTTTATTATACGGGGCCACCGTTCTGATTTCTCCATGTCAGTGAGCACTTGGTGTCTGATAAGCGTCAAGATTAGTGGCCTTAATTTAACATTTGGGTCATCCCACATTACTTATGTCCAACAACTGTGGCCTAATTGCCCTCCACTCTTTGCTACAAGCGTACAAGCCACAATAACCCCAATTTTGGAGAAACTGAGAACTCCCTACCTGCATGCAATACATTATCTCAAGTAATATAAAAAGAGAAAATATATCCAATATTTAAATGGGCAAAATGATGCAGTGAGCAAGTGATTCCACAGAGTCCTCTATGCAAAAGACAGGAACACTTACCACAATGCTATAGAAGACTGGGGGTTGACTCCTCACAAGGCGATGCATTTTTATCAAAACATTATTCTACTCAAATCAAAATGTTGTATCCTTTTGTACATGGCAACAACAGTAATATTTTATAATACTTAAAACGATTGCTGATTAGTAGGAACAATAGTCCTTGTTTGATCATTTTACAGTAATAGCTCATATTTATATCAAGACACATCACAATAAATGTTCTGAGGAATATTTTTTGGATGGTTTAGTGAAGTTACTTTTTGAACGTATATCTTGTGCTTATAAACCTGTATATATTTAGAGCTTTATATTCTTGTAAAACTGCTTTAGATCAGTGACAATGGCTTCAGAAATCAATACAAAGTCAATTATCTTCAGCATGATTTTAAACAATCTTTAGAATTAGGAAAATTTCACCCACATTTGGGTGATTGATACCTCCTCACTATTATTCATCCAGCAGAGTGACCACCACAGTATCCTAATAAAGCTAACAAGATTGAGTCAGGTTCTCTGGACAGATTTTTCTTTGTTAAAATGTTTTGTCTTTTATCCAAAAGAGTTATTCAGTTTGAGGAGCTGCAACAAATTCAGTCTTAGAATCAGCACCTTCTCATAGTGGATCAACCAGTTTGTTGGTGACATCCAGAACTAACTATTCACATGTATGATGTGTAGTGAACCAGATGACCTCAAATATACCAGATGGACAGAGACTGTTATTTTCATTGATCTGAATAAGTCTGAACCATCTGATGAACTTTCTTTCTTGCATTAATCAAGCAGAAAAGACAATTCTTTATAATCATTACTGTCTTACAAATGTTTTGATAATCAAATTGTGTTAGTTCACTCAATGCTTTACAGGTTGAAAAGAACTACTCATTTTTATTTTACATAAACAGTAAGTAATGATTTTTGTTCCTCATTCAGAGAAGAAATCACCTGAATATGCCGTGGATCCTCTCACATCAAATTTTGAATAACAGAGATGCCATTTCCTGCATTATGGTGTATTTTAACAGGTTCTTATACATCAATATTTACCTACATTTAAGACACTTAATAAAATTACTATTTTGGAGAAGAACAGCAGGTTGAGTGTGAATGAGGAGCTCCAGTGTTGCCAGGTGTACGGTAATTATCGTATTTGTACGACAATTTTGCCCTCTGTACGATGTACGATCAATAATCCCAAAAAAGGCCAAATATATGATAATTTGACCGTTCTGTGAATGTGTGGTTGTAATCAGCCTCTCGCAATTGTCTGTCGGAATTTTTTTGTGAACCCTGAAGGCATCTGTGTCCGCAAACAGATGCACGATTGGCTGGAATTTCTAAATGTTACCTACGAGTGACGTGCATGTGTTTGCCTCAGAACAACGGCCATGATTGGCTGAATAGTTCGCTGCACCCGCCCCATGAGCGAGGAAAAGAAAAAAGAAAAGAAGAAGAAGCAGAGCCGGTCTGGAAGCAGACCCATCACTACTACACTACACTACACTACACTACACTACTACATGCATAAATAGATTTGTTATTTTGGTTATGACGGGTATATGATAATTTCCCTCAAAATACGATAATTTTATGTCTCTAGTACGATAATCGTACATTTCTCACCTGGCAACACAAAGCAGCTCTGATTCTGTCAGGTGTCCTAAACCCCACTCCTCCCTCCCCTCACTTCACGGTTCTGAGCTGAACTCTTCTGTCCTCCTGCTCCAGTCTCGTGGCACCGTTTAAAGCACCTGAAGGCTTCAATTCTTGGTTGTCGAACCATCCATCCATCCATTTTTTATTAAAGTAAATAGGACTGTCTTTTTGACATTTTGATCGCTGTTGTTATTTTGACAAATTAGCGTCGTTGTTTTGAAACATGATGTATAATGTGAATAACACATCAAACATTTCCATCTTTGTATTTTTAATTAATTTTTACAGTAAGCTTTTTAAATTTATTATGTCTGAAATGTAGCAGGAGTTCAGACACCTGCTGATGTGCGCTCTGTAGAGCTGTCTGGAGACTCTGTGCGTAACGTGCATTGACCACAGGGCATTTATTTATTCTGTTGAATAAATTATAGCTTCTGTTTCGGGGGTCTGAGAGGAGGAGAGGGGGTGTTTTATCAGTGTGCAGCCCTGCAGGGACAATATTTGGAGAGGAGGAGGAGAGAAGGACTCTGCACAGAACCTCCGTTCGTAAATATGACCTCCGTCTTCACCCGTGTCATGATTTAGACTCACTGAGAACAGCCAGTATCAGATGGAGTTGCACTGTGGATGAGGGGGTCTCAGCTACACAAATTGGGCAGCAAATGTATTTTTTTGACTACCAAATATTTGCCCAAAGCAGGTTAGTATTTATTTTGAAGTCAGTGCTTCTTCTTTTTAAGTATTTTGGAAAAACGGCTAATAGTTATTCTAGTCACCATAAAAATGGCTAGCATCCTTTCTAGGCTATCCCTATCAATCTTTTCATTTTTGATTTTTATCAGTTGAACCATACACTTGTTCTGGGTAACAGTTAGCCTGACTCCTTTATGATGATTTTAATAGCATCCCACTTAACAATTTCATACAAATTAACTGGAGTGAGCTCTAAATCAGTCCTAAAATTGACTAATTTCTGTGTTCAGAAGTGTCTTAAAAATATAATACAACTCTCTTTTACTTTAAAAACAAAGGCAATCCTAAATTATTGTCTTTAGCTCACCTTTCCCAAAACTTGTTCCATGAGTTCCACAGATCCTCCAGTCAAAGTTATCATGGCAGATGGCACTCAGATGCCTGGAGCTCGTGCCATGAAACAGATGTCTTTCTGTCACGTCATGCCCACCGTTTTTGTTCTTCATCAAATCCTTCTGCCTTCATTTAGGAAAGACGAAACTTTAACCAAGTTTATAAAACAGAGATATTTGCTTGTATAAAGTAAAATAGTTACTTCACTGTAAAACACTGGGGGGAAAAAACAGCTACAACTACAGGATCATCAGCGGCTTTGGATGTTATCAACTCATTAAACGGTCCGTTATTAGTTGTTATCATCCCCATAGTTAGCGTTCAGACTGTCCTGCCTACCTCCTAGTAGATTTAAAGGTATGTTATTATCGTTATTATCACTGATATTATGCAGTGTCGCACGGGGGTAAACAGAGTTTTTTTTTTTCAGCTTATGTAACCCTTTTCCTAAACCTAACCTTACACCTGACCCAAAGGACCAACCCTAAACTTAACCCCCTTACCCTTGTGCCTAAACCTAACCAAGACCCTAAACGTAACCCCCAGACCCTTTACTCTGAACCTAACCACATGAACCTATTATCAGGGCTAACAACGCTAACAACGTAGCCTATTATCATCACTAACAACGCTAATAGCGTACCTTTAAAGCCACTAGGAGGTACAGGAGGGGCAGTCGGACCACTACAGTACATATGCGGATGATAACAACTAATAACGGTTATTTAATGGCTGATAACATTCGAAGCAGGTGGGATTATGCTAATTGTTGCCAAAATATTGAAAAAGATAAAATAATATATTAATAATACATAAATTTTACATTATGTAAGGCAAATAAATCTTTTTTTCCTAGACAAAAGTTTCATATTGACTTTAAAAAGTTCAAACAAAAACAAACAGACTGTCTTTTTTAAATTTTAGTTAACATACCACATGAAGACTTCCCAAAGGATTTTGTTCTGAATTCTCTCAATACTAAAGACTTTAAATCCTTGCATAGATTCGCAGAAAAGAGCTTCAATGTTTATAAATTCTTTTGACGTGTGTGGAAGGGAGATCCTCTGAAAAACACAAACAGAAAACCTTTTCAGATGCACAAGTCGGTACATAATAGACGTGGAATAGTTGTAAGGAGTTTCAACTGTGTTTTTCACTCTTTCAATTAAAAAATGTATAAAATTCATATACTAAACAAATATAATAAGGTTTGATTGTTTTTTTCTCTCTTTCCTTTTTTTTTGTGTGTGTGTTTTTTTAATGAGTTTGTCTATCAATTTAGCTGGAATTCCTTGATATGTTTGAGAAAATTATATAGGAAAAAATCTACTGCTTTGATTTTGATGTATAACAAAGTGCAGGTATAAGTAAGTTTGTGCTTCTACCTGCACTTTTTGGGGGGTCGACACGTTGTGTTTTTGTTTTCTTAATTCTTTTTACAAAACTGGTTTGGTTCAGAATTTGTATGTAAATTTAGGGACAGGACTGGATAAGCCATTGCTTCTTCCTGCTCCCTTTTCAAGCATTTTTGTGTTGTTTCCAGAATATTTTGGTGAAAATATTTACATTTTTATTTGTTTATGGTTTTGTTGAAATTTTTAACTGTTTGAAATTAAATATAGAATTGTCATTATTATTATTATTATTATCTTACCTATGTAGATGAATTTGTTAAAATATGTAAAGCTGTCTGGACAGCATCTCCGGATTGTAAGGGGTCAGTGTTTACATCTTCGTCCGCCATTATCTGCTATTTAGAAATTAAATAGGAGATGTAAATGTTTAGGTGGTAAAAGAAAAACAGAAAAATCTCTTTTTCCTGATAAGTTTACTCTTATTTAGTGATTTATCAATTAAACGTGCGAACTTTTCAGAACCGAACCGGTCCACAGAACCGAACCTCCGTCCGTTTGGACCTCAGTTTAAACAGAATACACACATAACAGGCGTACAATTTCAGCTTTCACAAGACTGAATGACACAATTTCAGCATCTAACATCACTAGCCCAACGCTTAGAACATGCAGCGTTTTAGACTTCAAAGGGCACAGCCCCAGCACGCTGCGTAAACATGCAATGTTTTGACTGCTACTTTCCACATGCCAACATTTAAAATCAATTTTTCACACGAATACACAGTCATTTATGTCCCCGTACGGGCCACCAATATGTAGATGAACAGATGCTCAGATATATTCATCAATTAACGCGGATTCCTCATTTTTCTGAACTGAATAAAACGTGCATTGAATTTAATGAAATGCAAACGTGAGACGTCATTTATATTTGACCCATCAAAATGAATGCGGTCATTTATTTACAGAATCAAAGTTTAACATCAAACATTTACATTAATTTGGCAAATTATGAAAATAACAACATAAGCAATCAATCAGGAAAAATCATACGGCCATGATTTTTCCGTTGCTTCACCACAGACATTTATGAAACTGTACAATTATGATCTTTTACCCACACGGATGTGGATGAGCATTTTACACAGACATTTCTAAATATCTGGAAGAATATCTACTTGATAGAAAGTTTAAAGATGGGAAAGAAGTTTAGAGGGAGTAAAGATGGTATGGGAGGGGAAGTGTTCACCAGAATTGACACTCTCCATCAGAACCCAGCTCTCCCCGGTACGCTTGGTAGGAAACTTGACTCGTTACCTTTCTGAAGTTAATCAGCAGATATGGAGCTCCGTTAACGCTACCTGTCCAGCGTCTCCTTAGGATGCTGTGAATCGTCAGAAGTAGTGGCGAGTGAAAATGTTATAATCCCATGGAACTCGGAAGAGCTCTGTTGTCATGTCAGGATCATCCCGTCTCTCACAGAACTGGGCTTCTCTCACAGAACTGGTTGAACTGTGTATCCAGCAGAACTCCAACAGCACTCCATCAGAACTGAACAGAACTGTCCCAGAACCGTTCCAGCACCATCCCAGAACTTCTAACAGAACTGTGTAGACCAGGAAGTACCGACATTTTAAAGAGCTCTTTCCCGGTTCACTTTTGGGAGTATTCCCATTGGTCAGAAACAACCAGACGGGGTGTGTTTTGTGACGTAAGAGGTTAGAAGACAGCAAGAATTGTTATGAAACAGATCAGAAATGTTCTCACAGACAGAGAGAGTTTTGTTTTGGCGCGTTTCAGAAACAGGTGCCAAACCTCTATATTTACGTCTGAGAGGATTCTAAAAACATGACAGTTCGTTCTAACAACTTGTTTTGCGTTTGACTCCAACCTTGGACCAACTTACACTTGCTCATTCAAAAGCAGAAATCAGAAAAGGCATAATTACTCTGTAACAGCTTTGACATGAGTTCTAACTTTGCATGAGAATAAAAATCATTACACAGTTAATAAAATTGATTAGTTCACTGCAACATCTAAAATGGTTTGAACTAAGACACTTTGATTATCAACATTTGTAAAATAGTAATGATAATAAAACAGAGAGTGTTCTTTTCACTTGAATCTTCAAGAAAGAAAGTCTCAGGATGGGTGAACCTGTATTTCTGGATTCAAATCAATAAAATGACAGTTCCTGTCCCACAAGGTTCTTAAGGTCAAGGGTTTTGACCTTAGGCTTAGTCGTGACACCAGATTAAGTTCACTACACCTAAATGAATCAGAGATCAGAACATTTTAAGATGTTTCCAAAACTTTCAAGAACCAACATTTAAACCCAATAATTATAGAAATATTCCATCCATTCATCCATCCCATTATCTTCCGCTTATTCTGAAGTCGGGTTGCGGGGGCAGCATCTTGAGCAGGGAGGCCCAGACATCTTTCCACAGCCACCTCTTCCAGCTCTTCTGGGAGGATTCCAAGGTGTTCCCAGGCCAACCGACAGACATAGTCTCTCCAGCGTGTCCTGGGTCTTCCCCGGGGTCTCCTCCCAGTTGGATATGCCCGAAGCACCTCCCTAGGGAGGCGCCAGGGGGCATCCTTTCCTGATGCCCAAATCACCTCAACTGGCTCCTCTCGACGTGGAGGGGTAGCGGTTCTACTCCGAGTCTCTCCTGGATAACTGAACTTCTCACCCTATCTCTAAGTGAGAGTCCAGCTACCCTGCGGAGAAAACTAATTTCAACCGCCTTTATCCGCAATCTCATTCTTTCGGTCACTACCCAGAGCTCATGACCATAGGTGAGGGCAGGAACGTAGACTGACCGGTAAAAAGAGAGCTTTGCCTTACAGCTCAGCTCCCTCTTCACCACAACGGACCGGTACAGAGTCCACAATACTGCAGATGCTGCACCAATCCATCTGTCAATCTTGCGCTCCATTCTTCCCTCACTCATGAACAAAACCCCAAAATACTTGAACTCCTGCACTTGAGGCAGAACCTCACCCTCAACCTGAAGAGAGCAATCCACCCTTTTCCGGTTGAGGACCATGGCCTCAGATTTGGAAGTGCTGATTCTCATCCCAGCCACTTCACACTAGGCTGCAAATCGCTCCAGTGAGAGCTGAAAATCATGGCACGATTACACCAACAGGATCACATCATCTGCAAAGAGCAAAGATGGAATACTGAGGCCACCGAACCAGAAACCCTCCGCAAGCTGGCTGCATAGAGAAATTCTGTCCATAAAAGTTATGAACAGAATCGGTGACAACGGGCGGCCCTGACAGAGTCCAACTCCCACCCTGTAGCGGTCTGACTTACTGCCGTCAATGCGAACCAAACTTTTGCACCACTTGTATAGGGACTGAACAGCCCATAACAACGGGTCTCCAATCCCATACTCATGGCGCAACCCCCACAGTGTACCCCGAGGAACATGGTCAAATGCCTTCTCCAAGTCCACAAAACACATGTAGACTGGATGGGCAAACTCCCATGACCCTTCAAGGACTCTATTGAGGGTAAAAAGCTGATCCATTGTTCCATGGCCTGGACAGAACCCACATTGTTCCTCCTGGATCTGAGGTTCGACCAACGATTGGACTTGCTTCTCCAGTACTCCTGAATAGACCTTACCAGAGTGATGCCTCTATAGTTGGGGCACACCCTCCGGTCCCCCTTTTTGAAGAGGGGAACCACCACCCCAGTCTGACAATCCAGTGGCACTACCCCCGATGTCCACGAGACGTTGCAAAGGCATGTCAGCCAAGACAACCCCACAACATCCAAAGCTTTAAGCAAATCAGGGTGAATCTCATCCACTTCTGGAGCCCTGCCGCCTCAAAGCTTTTTAACTACCTTGGTGACCTCAGCCACAGTTATGGACTGATCAACCCCAAAGTTCCCTGACTCAGCTTCCTCCATGGAAGATGTGCTGGTGGGATTGAGAAGGTCCGAAAAGTATTCCTCCCACCTCCCGACGACATCACTGATTGAGGTCAACAACACCCCACCTTCACTGAACACAGTGTTGGTAAAGTGCTGCTTTCCCCTCCTCAGCCGCCTGATGGTTTGCCAGAATCTCTTTGGAGCCGACTGAGAGTCTCTATCCAAAGTCTCACTGAACGCCTCCACATCCAAGCTTTTGTCTCAGCAACAGCCAAGGCTGCAGACCGCTTTGCCCTCCGGTACTCCTCAGCTGCCTGCAGAGTCCCACTGGCTAACAAGGCCCAATAGGACTCCTTCTTCAGCTTGACAGCCTTCCTAACCCAGGGTGTCCACTACCGAGTTTGTGGATGGCCACCGAGAGAAGCACTGACAACCTTGTGGCCACAGCTCAAGGCAGCTACCTCAACAAGTGAGGCATAGAACATAGCCCACTCGGACTCAATGTCCCCCACCTCAGCTGGGATGCGGTTAAAGCTCTCACAGAGGTGTGAGTTGAAGATCTCTCTGACAGGTTCTTCTGCCAGGCATTCCCAGCAAACCCTCACTATATGTTTGGGTCTACTGGGTCTGTCCAGCATCTTCCCCAGCCGTCTGATCCAACTCACTACCAGGTGGTGATCAGTTGATAGCTCAGCTCCTCTCATCACCTGAGTGTCCAAATCAAACGGCCGCAAATCAGATGATATGACTATGAAGTCAATCATTGATCTACGACCTAGGGTGTCCTGGTGCCAAGTGAACTTATGGACACCCATATGTTTGAACATGGTGTTTGTGATGGACAAACTATGACTAGCACAGAAGTCCAACAACAGAACACCACTTGGGTTCTGACCAGAGAGGCCATTCCTCCCCTCCAGGTCACACCGTCATTACCCACGTGGGCATTGAAGTCCCCCAGCAGAATAAAGGAGTCTCCAGATGGCACACCTTCCAGCGCCCCTGCCAAGGACCCCAAGAAGTCTGGATACTCTGAACTGCAGTTTGGCTCATAGGCACAAACAACAGTCAGAGCCCATCCCCCCACCCGAAGGTGAAGGGAAGCCTCCCTCTCATCTACCGGGGAAAACTCCAACACACAGGCATCAAGTCGGGGGGCTACAAGTAGACCCACATCAGCTCATCAGCTCTCACCATGGGCAACTCCAGAGTGGAATAAGGTCCAACCCCTCTCAAGGAGATTGGTTCCAGAGCCCATGCTGTGCATCGAGGTGAGCCCAACTATATCTAGTCAGTACCTCTCAACCTCACGCACAAGCTCAGGCTCCTTACCCATGGGTAGAGACCCGGTCATTAGGTGCTCGCCGACAAGCCCCTCCCCCAGGCCTGGCTCCAGGATGGGGCCCCAGTAACCCACGTCCGGGTGAGGGAAAATCAAGTCCATTTATTTATCCATTTATTTATTTTAAAAAAAAAACTTAAAATTAATTAAAAAAATTCAGTGTTTCAGTGTTTATTGACTTGTTTAGTTAATAAAAATCTTCTGAATCGCTCTTTGGCTGGCCTGTCACCTATAGGACCAATTTGCCTTGGGAGACCCTACCAAATTGTCCCTGACAGCATAGCTCCTTGGATCATTCAGGCACACAAACTCCTCCACCACGATAAGGTGACAATTCAAGGAGGAGTATATAAATATATATAATGTATATAAATAATGTATATAAATATAATTTCATTAAATACTGTGCTCAAAAGTTAAACTCAAAGCAATATGTGAACATTGCTAAAACCATATAAAATGATCATAACAGAATGTATATTCATATTACCGAGAATCCTGTTTGAGGAATCTGTGTCGTGTCCCAGTAGTCCGGCACAGTGGTAGTATTTAGTGGCCTTCTGCAGGAAAAAAATTAAGAGTAAATTTATTTTGAGTCAGCTGAGGGGAACAAATGGAAAAGAAAATTAGGAATGTCAGCATGTAACTGCACATAATCTGTACAAATGCTTATTTTCATAATTTTATTAATTCATGCATTTGGGGTTCCTACCTCACTTTCTTTGCTTTGACATCTGCGGCAGAAACGAACCGAGGACGTCTTCTCACTTGCCTTATTGTGCCAAATTGCGTGTTTGCTTGTATCATGTCTGAATGGAAAAGAATGTCACTTTTAATAAATCTGAAGCAAAGTCTGAAGGTAGAGGAGTTTAGTCCCGAGTTCCCCAAGTTGATGCTGCTGTCTGTATCAACACTCCTGAACAGCATTGCATGGAAGTCAGAGATAGTGTCTTTGAACTGGCAGATAGGATGGTGGTCGCTCCTTTTTACCATAGAGAACTGTTTAGTATGGGCCAACTGTAGGGGGATGACACTAAAGTTCTCTTGGGGAAGATTGTGACTGTTTGCTAGAATGGAGTCAGACTGATGAAGCAGCTGAGACAAACACAAGGGGTCAAGATGAGGCAGCTTAGTCATAACATGTTTAAGACTTTCACATCTACAGGCGCATATCAGAATCAGAATAAACTTTATTGTCATTGCACAGGGAAGTACAGCGAAACTGTATTCCATACAGTCGTCCGAAAGATGGGTGGAGTGTACGTGGCTGCAGCTCCAAGGAGCACAGCCCTTAATCTTTAGATAAGAAAAGGGGAAAGATCATGAGTATAGTGGGTATTAAAAAAAGATCTCTTCACACCATGTCCTTGTGAGGACATGGTTTAAGACATCAAAAAAATCTACCAGCAAGCACATTTATAGACACATTACATATGCATTTGACGACAAGACGGTGAGATTTGTCCATGAAGCTCTTTCAGATTGTACCATAGTCCTGATAAGATGTTAAAGTGTCAGCTGGTACAGCTCTGATAAGCGGTTACAGAAGTTCTCAGGGGAGGGGTGTGGATAGAGCAGAACTTTCTTTGTTTACACACATCCCTAGGAGCAATTTGATAAGTTGGCCTCTTCAAGGCCGAACGGGGAGGCCAGATTCAGATATACCACTGTTGTTTTTGTGCAGGCAGACTATTTTTCTTTCGTCAGCCTTAGTTCTGCTGGTAATCTCAATGATCCAAAATGGCCAGATTAGTGGGCTTTCTGCTGGTCTGTGCTTATTAGCCTTCTCCAAGATTGATTCCAACATGCTGGCAAGTTCCAGAAGCTACAAGTGGCCTACGATTCTCATAAATCACTTCCAGATTACGGTTGAGTTTGCAAATCAGCTGAGTCTGAAATCTCAAAGCATCCTTCACATAAGTTCAGCAGCTTTGCCATGGCCAAAACTGCTGCAGACGTCTTCCTTAATAGCCAATAACATACGTAGGTATCAGCAGGTGCCCAAATCCAATGATGTATAAATCTTCGACATCCTCCAGAGACAATTCGTAAGATGTGTAAATAAAAGCTCAGATACACAAAACAAATAGCAAATGCAGGAGGATGGCAGGAGTATGAAGAAAAGGCATCCGTCTTGCTCAAGGGCGAGTGAGGAAATAAATTAGATTGTGAAACGGTTCAATATTTTTGTCAGTCATTTCAGAAAGTGAAACTCAAATATTACATAATTTCATTACACAGAGTGAAATATTTCAAGTCTTTCTTTTTTGTAATTTTGATGATTATAGCTTAAAATTATCCATCCATCCATCCAACGATTTTCTTCCGCTTATCCGGGGTCAGGTCACGGGGGTAGCAGCTTAAGTAGGGAGGCCCAGACTTCCCTCTCCCCAGCCACTTGGGCCAGCTCCTCCAGGGGAATCCCGAGGTGTTCCCAGGCCAGCTGAGAAACATAGTCCCTCCAGCGTGTCCTGGGTCTTTCTCTGGGTCTCCTCCCGGTGGGACGTGTCCAGAACACCTCACCATGGAGGCATCCTAACCAGATGCCCGAGCCACCTCAACTGGCTCCTCTCGATGTGGAGAAGCAGTGGCTCTACTCTGAGTCCCTCTCAGATGATCGAGCTTCTCACCCTATCTCTAAGGGAGAGCCCAGACACCCTGCGGAGAAAACTCATTTTGGCCGCTTGTATCCGAGATCTCGTTCTTTCGGTCACAACCCAAAGCTCATGACCATAGATGAGGGTAGGAACGTAGATCGATCAGTAAATTGAGAGCTTCGCCTTTTGACTCAGCTCTCTCGTCACCACGACAGACCTGCACAGCGCCCGTTTCACTGCAGATGCAGCACCTATCCGTCTATCGATCTCACGCTCCATTTTCCCCTCATTCATGAACAAGACCACAAGATATTTGAACTCCTCCACTTGGGGCAGGACCTCCTCCCTGACCCGGAGAGGGCACTCTACCCTTTTCTGTCTCAAGACCATGGCCTCAAATTTCGAGGAACTGATCTTCATTCCGGCTGTGTCGCACTCAGCTGCGAACCGTTCCAGCGAAAGCTGTAGATCACAATCTGATGAAGCCAATAGGACCACATCATCTGCAAAAAGCAGAGATGCGATCTTAAGGCCACCAAAACGGATCCCCTCAACACCTTGGCTGCGCATAGAAATTCTGTCCATAAAAGTTATGAACAGAATCGGTGACAAAGGGCAACCTTGGCGGAGTCCCCAGGCTCCGCTTCCTCAGTGGAAGACGTGCCGGTGGGATTGAGGAGGTCTTCAAAGTATTCCGACCACCGACCCACAAAATCCTGAGTTGAGGTCAGCAGCACACCACCCCCACTATAAACTGTGTTGGTGGTGTACCACTTTTCCCCCCCAGACGCCAGATGGTGGACCAGAATTACCTCAAAGCCGTGCGGAAGTCATTCTCCATGGCCTCTCCGAACTCCTCCCATGCCCGTGTTTTTGCCTCAGTGACCACCCAAGTCGCATGTCGCTTGGACTGCCGGTACCCATCAACTGCTTCCGGGGTCCCACAGGCCAAAAAGGCCCGATAGGACTCCTTCTTCAGCCTGACAGCATCCCTCACCGCCAGTGCCCACCACCGGGTTCGAGGGTTGCTGTCACGACAGGCACCGACAACCTTGCGACTGCAACTCCAGTAAGCCGCCTCGACAATAGAGGCACGGAACATGGCCCACTCTGAGTCAATGTCCCCTACCTCCCCCAGAACGTTTGAAGTTCTCCTGGTGGTGGGAGTTAAAGCTCCGTCTCACAGGAGACTCTGCCAGACGTTCCCAGCAAACTCTCACAATACATTTGGGCCTGCCAGATCTGACCGGCATCCTCCCCCACCATTGGAGCCAACTCACCACCAGGTAGTGATCAGTGGACAGCTCCACCCCTCTCATCACCCGAGTGTCCAAGACATGTGGCCGCAGATCAGATGAGACGACGACAAAGTCGATCATCGAACTGCGGCCTAGGGTGTCCTGGTGCCAAGAGCACATATGGACACCCTTATACTTGAACATGGTGCTTGTTATGGACTATTAATGACGAGCACAGAAGTCCAACAACAGAACACCACTCGGGTTCAGATCAGAGGGGCCATTCCTCCCAACCACATCCCTCCAGGTCTCACTGTCATTGCCCACATGAGCACTGAAGTCCCCCAGCAGAACAAGGGAGTCCCCAGGAGGTGCACTTTTCAGTACCCCCTCCAAGGACTCCAAAAAGGGTGGATAATCTGAACTGCCGTTTGGTGCATAAGCACAAACAACAGTCATAACCCATCCCCCCACATGTAGGCAGAGGGAGGCTACCCTCTCATTCACCAGGGTGAACCCCAACACACAGGCACCAAGATGGGGGGCAATAAGTATACCCACTCCTGCTCGGCGCCTCTCACCAGGGGCAACTCCAGAGTGGAAGAGTGTCCAACCCCTCTCAAGGAAACTGGTTCCCGAGCCAGAGCCATGCATAGAGATGAGTCCGACTATTTCTAGCCAGAACCTCTCAACCTCACACACCAGCTCAGGCTCCTTCCCCAGCAGTGAGGTGACATTCCACATCCCAATAGCCAGCTTCTGTAGCCGAGGATCAGACCGCCAGGGTCCCCGCCCTCGGCCACCACCCATCCCACGTTGCACCCGACCCCTTTGGCCCCTCCCACAGGTGGTGAGCCATGGGAAGGGGGACCCACGTCTCCTGTTTGGGCCGTGCCCGGCCAAGCTCCATGGGCAAAAGCCCTGCCACCAGGCACTCGCCCGTGTGCCCCACCTCCAGGCCTGGCTCCAGAGTGGGGCCCCGGTGACCCACGTCCGGGTGAGGGAAAATCAAGTCCATTTATTTATCCATTTATTTATTTAAAAAAAAAAACTTAAAATTAATTAAAAAAATTCAGTGTTCAGACAATTAAAATATTGTGAAGAGGTTCAATATTGGAAATTCCTCGTGTCACACCCTAATCAGCTGATTAACTCTTGGAGCCACAGATGTCTCATTCCTCATGCCCATCCACTCCTGAACCAGCGACAACGTCAGTAACATCTTACCTGCTGAGGAGACAAAGAATTGGACTGTTGCTCAGTGGTCGAATGTCCTCTTTTCAAATTAAAGTAAATTTTCATGTCATTTATAAATCAATGTCCCAGAGTCTGGAGGAAGAGTGGAGAAGTCCAGAATCCATGATGTTGAAGTCCATTGTGAAGTTTCCAGTCAGCGATGGTTTGGGTCCAGGTCCTCTGCTGGTGCTGGTCCACTGTGTTTTCTGAAGTCCACAGTCAATGCAACATTTACCAGGACATTTTAGGGGCACTTCATGCTCCTTCTGCTGATGAACTTTATGGTGATGATTCCATTTTCCAGCAGGACTTGGCTCCTGCCCACACTGCCAAAGATACCAAAAGATGGCTGTGGAAAATTCTAATTTTCTGAGACACTGAATTGAGCTGATTTGAAATATTTCACTGCGTAATGATTTTGAGTGTGGGGACTCCTGTACATTTTTTTCATTTTGTCGATGTCACGAATCATCCTCTATATAGCTCCTGGGTGAAAGGTGGAGCTAATCCCACACAGCTGCAACAAATGAGTTGATGAGTTCTGTCCAACATATAAGCAAACTCCTGCCATTGCTGGAGCATTGGGTTCACTTGGGTGAATAACCTTAGCCATGCAAGAGACATCTGCCTGGAAATTCTGATCCTCACCTGAGTATATGTCAATTCATTCATACTCATCCACCCACAAAGACTCATGTTCGTGCTGCTGCTGTTTGGTGTATTGTTTTGCACTATTAGTGCTTAGTGTATATCTTAGATCTTTTAGCGTACCGTTTGGCATTCGTTTAGTGTATATCTTAGTTTATATCTTAGATCCTTATTTACTGTTTCTTTTTCCGCTTTATATTTTTGCTACGGTTGGATGTAGCTGGGACCCTGAGTACACAATTTTATTCCACCTCATGTACCACATGTGATGTGAATGACAATAAAGAACCTTGACCCTTACTTTAACCTTAATCTTGGCAAGTAATTTCCAAAGATTTGTCAGTTCTATGATATCTATTTTTTATGTTAAGTCACAGATCATGAGAAGTCCTGCGTTTATTAAAAAAAAAAAATCTATTTCAATTATTCATTCTGGGCAGCATGGTGGCGCAACTGGTAGAGCTGCTGCCTCTCAGCGAGCAGGTCCTTGGTTCAAACCTCGGTCCGGGGGCCTTTCTGGGTGGAGTTTGCATGTTCTCTCCGTGCATGCGTGGGTTTTCTCCGGGTACTCCGGTTTTCTCCCACAGACCAAAAGCATGCATGTTAGGCTGATTGGTAACTCTAAATTGTCCCTAGGTGTGAGTGAGAGAGTGAATGGTTGTTTGTCTCGTTTGTCTCTGTCTCCCTGTGATGGACTTGCGACCTGCCCAGGGTGTACCCCGCCCCTCGCACAGTGATTGCTGGACATGGGCAACAGCGACCCCCGTGACCCAAAATGGAACAAGCGGGTAAAGATAATGGATGGATGGATGGATGGATGATTCATTCTACACTGCTTGGCCAAAATATAAAAAAAGAACACCAACAAAAATTACCTAAGCAAATGAGCAAGAGCCTCCCAGTGGATAATCCCTGCATGCATGGGTGATTATGTTTCAGCTAGCAAAGTAATTTACCCCAACTGATGCAGAGAGTAGCTTTTGTTTTCCTGTCCGCTGTGCTTGTTTGTTACTATTGTACAGCACTTTGGTTTGCCTAGTTGCTGTTTTAAGTGCTCTATAAATAAATTGGTATGGTATGGTATGATATGGAATGGTATTGTAAACAACCATGTGGAAAGACACATCCCATGGTCGTGGAAAAGATGTTAATCAGTTTCAGAAGAGTCAAATTATTAGTATCCAAGCTGAGAAAATATCTGTGGATATTGCTGAAATTACTAAAATCTGGTGAAGAACTGTCCTGCTCAATATTATAAACTGGAAGGACAGTGACATCAATACAAGAGCTTGGCAAAACATTAATGCAACTCTAGACAGGAATAAATGTTGTGATTTTGTAGAAGCTTGTGGAAATGATCAAATCTAAAGGCTGTTCACCAAAATATTAGTATGTAACCTTTTTTATTTTGACAAAGCAGTGTATTTAAAAACAGCCCTTCCCTCTTGAGAAAATCACCTTCCTAGGCCAAACATTAGCTCTTTAAAGTCAGAAGCCATGGATCTTCATTAAGGAAATGGTGACATATTTTCAAAATGCAGACAAACTTAACATATTCACAATTTCTGGAGTCTCTTTTTACCTTGGAAGCTGAGTGAATATGAATGTCTGCCAGCAGTAAACTCCACCACATCTGTATTGTACAGAAACTTCTTCTCCAGATATTTACTGTCAATGTCTGATGGATTGCGTTTGTTCTTTTGCTGGAAGAAGCAGAGATGAAGATGTACAAATTTAAATTGGAATTGACCAAAATGAACAGGAATGGAAATTATGTATATAAAAAGGGACAGTTCAGGTTGGGCAGTTTGGAGACAAAGTTCAAGAGGCGAGGCTGATATGGTTTGAACAGAAAACGGACAGTGGTTTAAACGGACAAAGAATGTTTAATTTGGAACTGCCAGGGAAGAGGAAAATAGGAAGACCACAGAAAAGGTTAATGGATATAGTGAAGGAGGATATGCAGTGGGTTGGCATGACAGGGGAGCATGCTGGGTATAGGGTCAGATGGAGGCAGATGATCCAATATGGTGGCCCCTAAAGGGAGGAGCTGAAAGATCAGTTATGGCTGTACTGTTCTTTTAAAGGCATCAACATTGTCCTAGTCCCACACCAGATTCTATATCATGGATCTCAAAAGAGCATGTGTGTTGGGGAAATACAACATTCTAAGTCTCCATCCAATTTATAGCAGTTTTTTCACATGGGAAATATATTTGTCTAATATAGATTGGAAATGAAAGCTGCCCTCACAGAGGATCTCGCCTTCATTAAAGGTGAACTTCAAGTAGTGAGAGCAGAGGTGGCTAAAAGTATCACAGCATTCAGAGCAGAAATTATCCAGGTGGGACTGAGTGCTAAGTATGTTAAGGATGGACTTTCCACCTGGTGGGACGAAGATGAGACTCTGTGCAGCACTGTGGTAGAACTGAAAGACCAGCTAAAGGGGCTGAAAAAGAAATGCGAGGACGTGTAATACATATGAGAAGGTGCAATGTGAAGGCCCTAGGCATCTGTGAGATGCCTGAGTCGAGCACCACCAATGTGCGTGCAGTCATGGGCCGCTCCTCTTCAAGGGATCAACAACCATTATTATAGCAGATTATGCTCCGAGCCCAGCAAAGGTCCGGGCGGCATTCACAGAGGTGAGGCAGCTTCTTTGCGGCCGGCGAGATGTTCGCTATGGGCTACTTTTCCTGCACGGTTTTGCATCACACACAATGAGGTGGAAAAGGAGTTTGTGGATCAGATAACGCCATGGTCTATGTAAAAAAGAATATTATCTCAGCAACAGGTGGCGAGGATGGGCAAAAAAACTGTAGGATTGACCTCCCTTAATCAGCATTCTTTTCAAGCTTATGTTTGACAAAATATGTGGCTGTTTGGACCTTTGATGGGCTTATGTACATTTAATTTATATTGGAAGGTGATTGATGATAAGGCATCAGCACTTTGAGAAATTCACTGTGATGTTTGCA
This sequence comes from Nematolebias whitei, assembly GCF_014905685.2. Classification (NCBI taxonomy): domain Eukaryota; kingdom Metazoa; phylum Chordata; class Actinopteri; order Cyprinodontiformes; family Rivulidae; genus Nematolebias; species Nematolebias whitei. Next base: position 21,398,322 of record NC_056519.1, on the reverse strand, counting down.
GTTTGTTCCCTCCACCACCACCACTCAAATGTTGGCAGGCAGGAGCCCAGGCAGTTAGAGCTGCGTTCCTCAGTACAAATACAGATGTGTGGATTTTCAATAGATATATGTTGCTGTTCTGACCATATTTACGTAGGAGAGAGGGAGAGAGGAATGGGTTTATACCAATTGGTTACACCCAGACAGAGCAGTCTGGGTTTTTTTTTTTTTTTTTTCATCTCATGTACTGGCTTGTGTGTACTCAATAATAAACTATTGTTTAATTTAGGGATGCAACAATCCATTTTTTTTTTAAAACCTCTGATCCAATCCCTATACCTAAATCTTGATATTGGCCGATACGTTCCAATATCATCATCATTATTGATTTTATATGAGGCTGTAATAATCTCATCTCTACAGGCAAGTACAATTTGTATATGCATGCATGTCCAAAAAGGCAGCTTGAGGTAAGTTTTATTAATGTTGGATAAGTTTCAAAGATAGAATTATCCTGTTAACACAAAGCATGTTTCTTTTTTTATTCCAAGCTTTAAAATGGATATTAAAGTGATTAAATGACTTTAAACATCTGCTAAGTTCATGGCATAAACCAACACAGACATGTTCCTGTTTTTAGTATTTTACATTGCTTTATAATGTAGCTGTTT
>NC_056519.1:21395257-21397572 GCF_014905685.2 Nematolebias whitei | reverse complement strand
TGTGTATATATGTATGTGTGTGTGTATATATATATATATATATATATATATATATATATATATATGTATGTGTATATATGTATGTGTGTGTGTATATGTGTATTTATTTTTTATTTTTCATTTTTATATTTTTCAATTCATATGCTTTTTTATGATTACTATTGTACTGATAAATATCTCTGGGGGGTCAACGTAAAATATCTTGGTTGCAAGAGTTAAATCAAGCTGCAAAATCCTTCATTTTCTACAACTGATAGCGGTTGGTCATTAATTACAATGAAGTTTAGTAACTTCTCTGTAAATATTCGAGCTCTGTGGCTTCAGTGGAGTGTTCTTCTCATTCAGTCCGAAGCAGGCAGTTTGATTTCAGTCAGCCACGCTCAGTCTGCCCCTCCTCCGAGACGGGCAGATTGAGCGCAGCTGACCAAAATCAGACTGCCTGCTTTGGATTGAAGGAGAAGACCACACCGCTGAAGCCACAGAGCTAGAATGTCAATCGTAAAACTAACTTTTCCGCGGTTTAATATGGTGCTATGTTTGATTAAGTTTGTTGTATTGTAGGTCGCGGTGAAGCTTCCTCTTCTCGGTACAACGGCTCTGCAGACATTGCACGTTGCTGTCTTGCTTTGTGGTGTTTCTAGTGTAAAATACTTTCACACAGCAGACATGTTTCAATGAAAAGTTGGTTAGCCATTAGCCACAGTGTTGCTGCTCGGTCCTAATATATTTACTCACATTGTACCTAGCTGCAAACTATGAAATGGATTTCTTGGATTCTCATAGTCGTTATTCTTGGCCATTCTTCAACATCCCTCGAGAATGTTTATGGATCTCACCAGAGGACATTGACTGATTATTACATCTTTATCAGAACTCTTACAATGCCCTCGAGAGCATCTGTGATCATGCTCACCGCTCTCACCTCCCCCCTCTGCAGAATGTCTACGTCACTATGTGCTTGTTTGTGCAAGGTGTTTTTTAATATCAGAGTTTTTTCTTCTCAGGCAGGAAAAAAAAGTGATAGGAATTTTTTCACCTCCAATTCCTACGTGTTCAGTTTCACTTTTATTGTCTGTCCAAACAGGTCTCACTTGTAAATGAGTCTTTGAGGCTCAACGTGACTTATCTGTTTAAATAAAGGTTGAATGAATTAATGAATATCGTGGGTGAAGTTGATATATACCTCTCCAATGGTGGCAGTACGCACTAACTGTAACATATCCAGTTACTTCGAATTGCAATGCGATACGAGACAGGAGTGCACGCTCTCATCACTTCTATTTACATTAGCAATAGAACCACTAGCTGTTGATTTACAGCAAAACTCCATCATTAAAGATCTAAACTGATTAGGCACAGAGCATAGTTTCTTTATATGACATGCTTCTTTATATATCAGATCCTCTCACTAGCATTCCTGAGTTACTTGCTTTGCTTCAAAAATTCAGAAGAATATCTGGCTTTAAGGTTAATCTTTAGAAAAGTGAGCCTATGACCTCTATAGAAAGGACAATTTTAGGTACTGTACCATTTAAAATACATTTTTGAAAACAAATACTTTGACATTTGGGTAACACAAGATTATAAGAACATCTATGTTGCTAATTATCTACAAAGTACCTCATGGTGAACCTTAAGCAAGAAATTGCTAGATGGTAAACACTACCTCACACTACCTGGGGGGGGGGGGTTAAAATAAACTCTGCCAAAATGAATATTCTACCTAAATTTCTGTATTTGTATCAGAATCTGCCAATCTTCCTTACTAAATTATTTTCCAATCTCAACAGCCAGCTATCAACGTTTATTTGGAATAAAAAGCATCCATGGATTGCCAGGAAGATCTTGCATCTTCTCCGTAGTCTTGGGGGCATGTCTCAGATATCTGCAATTGAGGCTTTTTGTGAGGTCTAACACTAATTATTTTCCTTTGTACTCTTCTAAACATTTTGTGGTATAGATTTTGGTGTGCAGGTCTGAAACTAAGAGGACCCTCAGCAACTGTTCAGTTCATACCAGGAGACCAGCTAGGACTCTCTTAAACTGAAATGTGAAATGGACTTGGAGGAATCCATATCAGACTCAGTCTGGTAAAAGATCATTCAGAACACCCCAACATTTTTCAGTCAGGTCATCTGGACAGTTTCTTTTTTTGTGTTGAAATGTTTCACCTTCAAAAGAGCTGGTTGCTGGTATTAAGAGGGCCAAGGCCACATATGCAAAGAGGATCGAGGGTCAATTCATCTCACAAGACCCTCGGAGCATGTAGAGGGGCATTAAGTGCATAACAGATTATAAAGGAAGGAGTGAACAAT
>NC_056519.1:21390671-21395157 GCF_014905685.2 Nematolebias whitei | reverse complement strand
ATACAGACCTTTTCCAAAAAATTAGAATATCATGGAAAAGTTGTTTAACTGCCATAATTCCATTCAAAAGTTAATCTTTAATAGATGATAGATTCAGGACCCACAAAATAAACAATTTCAAGTATTTATTTGTTTATTTTTACATAATTTGGTCTTCCAGCTCATGAAACTGTAGTGAACTAGACCTCCTACATCAATCTGTCTCTGAAGACCTTCAGGGAACAGGAACTGTTATTTCATTGATTTGAATCCAGAACACAAATTATCTCATCAAGAGACTATTTAGTTGTATCCTGAATTAATCAATTGAAAGAACACTCTTCTTTTTTTATATTATCATTACTATTTTACAATATCTTGATAATCAAAAGTGTGTTCAGTTCATACCATTTCTAATGTTGAAGTAAACCACTCATTTAAATCAACTGTGAAACAGTATTAATGATTTTTAAACCTTAGCAGATTTTTGATCATACAGTTAAATGTCTATTTATTAAGTAAGTGTGCATTTAGTGATGTCGGTCGAAAGTCAGAGACAAACAGAGACGAGTTATTAGAACGAAGTGTCTTGTTTTTAAAACTAGCAGACAGTAAATAACTTCAACTGGCACCTGCTTTGTCTCACCTCTTCATAAACATTTCTCCGTCTGTACTAACCGTTCGTAAACATTCCTGATGTCTCTTGACTTCTAGTGACCCTCTTGACATCACTAGAACCACCCCCCTGCTGGTTGTGTTAACCAATCAGGAAGTACCAAGTAACAGGAAGTGGATACCCTTTAAAAGTAAACACTTACTGGAACTTTCAGTCTTAATGGAACTTTCAGACTAACATGAGACTAAGGTCTAACAGTCTCTACTCTAATAGCTGATGGATTTTGGACCATGAGCCAAGGGTCCGTCCATTTCAGCGGAGTCACAGAACGCCTCGCTGTGATCTCACCCTGAGCATTAAATGCTCTCAACTTCTAAGGAAGATTCCTTCTAAGGAAGCTTATTCTGTTGAACGGAGTATCTGGTTACTACTTCGGACGATTCTCAGCCACTCTGACCGGAGGCGCTGAAAGGTAGTGTGGAAATGGACCTCTGTTCCGGAGCAGATTTATCTTCTGCTCAGGTAACGAGTCGTCACGAGTCGTCACGCACCGAGTGTACCGGGGCTGAGCTGGGGTCGGATGAAGGGTGCCCAGATACTCCGTTCAACAGAATAAGCTTCCTTAGAAGGAATCTTCCTGAGAAGTTGAGAGCATTTAATGCTCGGGGTGAGATCACAGCGAGGTGTATTTTGACCAAGAATGGCACCCTTCATCCGACCCCAGCTCAGCCCCATTGAGAATCTGTGGAGTATTGTCAAGAGGACAATGAGGGGCACCAGACCCAACAACAAAGATGAGCTGACAGCAAGCATCAAGGAAATCTGGGCTTCCATAACTCCCAGTCAATGCCACAGACCGATTGTCTCAATGCCACGTCACATCGAGGCAGTGACTAAGACAAAGGGATTCACAACCAAGTATTGAAGATTGACATATCGTTTTGAAAATACCATTTTTTGATTGATTTGTTGTGATCCTAATTTATTTCTTTTTTCTGCAAAAACTGAGAAGTAGTGTGGGCTGATGTCGTCACAGTATTCTAATTTTTTTGAAATCCTGTTTTCGTGGGTTTCATGAGCTGGAAGCCCATATTATGTAAAAATAAACAAATAAATACTTGAAATCGTTTAAATTGTGAGTCCTGAATCTATCATCTATTAAAGATGAACTTTTTGATACTACCAGCTGCTGCAGCACATTGCCCCCGCTAATGACGTCCTGCTTTGGGGGCAACCAATAAGAGTCAGCCGTTCTGAGCTGTGGAGCATCTGATTCTGCAGCCTGTATGCATGTGGAATATATGTTTTTTTGTACGAAACGTTTACTTGTGCAACATGCACGTGTGTTTTTGTTCTTTACATCCAAACTATAACAATGTTGTCAGACGAGACGAGAGGTGGGACTCTGCAGCAAGTCCAGATGAAAATAAGGCATCTCTTCCACAGTGAGTGAAATATTCTTTCAATTGTAAAAAGTGTGGCGCAACCTATTGAGCTAATTTAAATTTGAAAAGTATAGGGATAGAGGTGAAAAAGATAAATGAACTACTGACATAAATGCATTTGGATATAATAAAAATGGGATTAAAAAAAATTGTTTTTAATGGATTTCCCCTATGATCGATTTTTAGCCTAAGGAACACAAATATACTAAAGATGTAAGGTTATGAGAGCGTTTTAAAAAACTTCTGACAAAATTTTTAAAAATTAGAACGATTTTTAAGCTTTGTCAGAAAAAAAATGTTTTTATTGACCACACCAAAATAAATAAATAAAAATAGACAGTACTAAATGTGACTTATTTTTCCCTATAAGGTCTTCCAAGGGTGAAAATGTAATTTTTACAAATAAAATCACAACTAGCCCTCCAAAATACATTATAAAAGATACTTTTATTCTTTTACCTGATCAATGATGTTGGTATCAGCAGAAAATCTGTTAAGAATCTGCCCCAAAGGAGTGACATCAAAAAACCTGAGGGATTATGAAAGTTGGGTTATATAAAATATAACAGATTTTGGAAAAACATCTCGCACTGAGCCATTGACGGAAACACAACGTAACATGACCATCCCCTCGGCCAAGAAAAATAATAGCCATTTAATCTACTGTGGTTCATTTGTGACACTTTACAATTCTCTAATATCCCTCATTTTTTCAAAATCTCAATAAATATGACTGAAGATCTGCAGTTTCAGTCTTTTAAAAGTCTTCTGTGTGGAAGGCGTCACTCAAGAAGTTTTCCAAATGTACTTTTAAATAAAGAATATAAAAAAAACTTTTACAGGCACAATAAACAAATATAGAAACAAACAAAATGTAAAAAAGAAAATTAAAACAAGCTAAACTAAATTATGCTAGTCAAAATGTTGACTTGCTTGGCGTCAGGAGAAGCAGTGTGGCTTTTTTTTATGGGTCGCGGAACAGCGGACCAGATCTTCACCCATGTCGAGCTGCTGATGGGGTCATGGGAGTTTGACTGTCCAGTCCACATGTGTTTTGTGGATCTGGAGGAGACTGTGTTCTCCGAGGCATTCTGTGGGAGGTGTTGTAGGATCATGGGTGCTGGGGTCACTTAAGGGCTATTCAGTCACTGTATAAACCACTGTTAGAGCTGGACTCTGTCAGGTTGCTCCTTCTATCCAATCCTATTTGCAGTGTTCATGTACAACATCTCAAGGTGTAGTCATGGAAAGGAGAATGTGTGGTTTTGCAGATGTGGTTCTGTCGGTACCTTCAGCATGTACTGAGGACTGTGCAGCCACAATATTTTTTCACAGTTGTTGTACTTTTGCGTGAAATACGAGATGCAGTGGTCATCTTTCCAGTTTGTCTTGTCAAGACGAGGTTATTTTGGCATGGGACTCATGGCTCCTGCAAATTGTGATGTCAAGAGCAGAGTTGCCATTTATACCTTGTGCCACTCATTGCAATCATTACATTATCTTATGTGATGCTCTTGCATAAAATTTAAAAAGTAACATTAGGTAGATTAAAACAAACAAGGAAGATTCACAGAAGGCACCTGGACTAAACATCATGGCTTCTGTTTTCCTTTCATTAAAATTTGGCATCCAGACTTTGATGTCTTCAAGACACATCAGAAGTGGCCTAAATGAGAGGGCACCTTTTGTCATTTTTTAATGGCAAATACATCTGAGTATCATCAGCATAGCAATGTAAAACGATCCCATGCTTCCTTAGTATAGAACGCAACAGGAGCAGGTAAAGGAAGAAAAGCAGGGGACCTCAGAGAGAGCCCTGTGAAACCCCAAAAGACAAAGGAGCATTCAGAACCAGCTATATTGAAAAACATGGCTCTGTCTGCCATAAATGACCTGTACCAGCTTTGAGCAGAATCAAAAATACCAACTTGGTGCTGTAAACATAACTAAAATTATGTGGTCCACTTTACCAGAAGCAGTGGTTAGATCAAACAGGACAAGAACCACATGTTAACCAAAATCATTAGCCATAAGAGTATTGTTAAAAATATATTGTTTTTACCTGATGGGAGCGTGAATGATCTTGTTAAGCAGGTTGTGATGCAGGTTGGTGGCTGCAGAAAGACCCAGAAACTCCACAGAGAGGGAGGTGATGAGGCACAAAGTGATTCCAGCAGCACACAGGATGACAAAAACAGGCAGATGGTATGAGTCACTCTGTGGGTTAAACACACAAAAAACATGTAAAAACACAAGTTTGAGAGGCACAAAGCACAAGTTTTAACACTTAAAGCAAAAACATTTGTTTCATAACAGATAAATCTTAGGTGTAAAAATTTGTTTAAACTACATATTTAGTTTAAAAAAGTTAAATCTGGTCCTCTGGACATTAAAAAAAACCCAAAACAAAGCAAAACAACAAAAAATGTAGAAACGTTTCGTCTCT
>NC_056519.1:21382324-21390571 GCF_014905685.2 Nematolebias whitei | reverse complement strand
AGAGACGAAACGTTTCTACATTTTTTGTTGTTTTGCTTTGTTTTGGGGTTTTTTTTTTATGTCCAGAGGACCAGATTTAACTTTTTTAGATTTTTCTACCTGGATTATTGAGCATGCATCAGGATACATATTTAGTTGTTTTTTCATAAAGGATGATGTCCACAGGACTTTTTTTTAATACAGGTTTTCTCTTTATATTTCTAAACACTGAGCCAAGAAACCTCAGTACATTAGTTTGAGTTGCTAATAAAAACTAATATCATACCCCGTCCTCCGAAAAAGCAGAAGGAGGAATTGTTGTGTTACTGCTGTCAGCAAATATGGTTCCATTGTTCACATCGGTTCCCAGGTTTGTACTCTGATTGGTTTTGGAGGTCCACTTAGCCAGCCAGTAATCAATGGTAACAATGACTGAGTGTTTCAGGAGTTGTGAAGAAACCATCAGGAAGACCATGAAGAATCCACCAGAGGATAGGTAACACCAGCACACCTGAACACACAAAGAGACATTAACAAGTACAAAAATGACAGATCTTAAACTATCATCATCAATTGATAACAAATAAAAAACTTCTAAGTACCGGTACTGTCTTTGATTATATGCAAATTCTGAAATTAGAAAGATTTGAGATTTTAAGTTGACTGGAGGCAACAGTTCAGTCCAGATCTTTTAGTTTCTTAATCTAGTCATATTACATCTTTATTTCTCCTAGTCAAAGTTTATTTTTAAAGAGCTAAAACAGATAAAATATTTGTTCATAAGTTTTCCACAGAACCCGCTTCAAAATGTCTGAACTTTACCTTTGAATTTATCATCAAAGATTAGAAAGAGACTGAAACACTTCATGCTGGTTTATAGTCCCCTGAAGCGGAGCAAAGGCCATGCTGGTTAAGAGCATAATAACTTTAAAAAAAAACAAGCAACCTGCCAACTTCCTGTTTGGTGTGTGGTTTCATCTAGACTAGTCCTGTTAGACCTCAGTGCTGCATTTGATACAGTTGATCACAATATGTTACTACAGAGGCTTGAATATGATATTGGGAATACAGGAACAGATCTAAAATGGTTTAAATCATATTTATCTTATAGACTCCAATTTGTAAATCTAAATAATGAATCTTCTTCATAAACCAAAGATAGTCATGGAGTTCCTCAGGGTTCAGTGCTTGGACCAATACTCTTTACTTTATATATGTTTCCATTAGGTAATGTTATTAAATAGCAGGGGATAAATTTTCATTGTTATGCTGATGATATACAGTTGTATTTGTCAATGAAATCCAATGAATAAAATCAGTTACTTACATTACAATAATGTCTTAAAGACATAAAAACTTAGATGACCCTTAATTTTCTGCTTTTAAACTCATACAAGACAGAGGTTGTGGTTTTTGGCCCTGAGCATCTTAGGAATAAGTGTTGCAGTCTTTAATTTTATCTGGATGACATTAATTTGGCCTCCAGTTCCAAAGATAAAAATCATGTTGTTATTTTTGATCAGGATATGTCTTTTAACCCCCATGTTAAAAAGGTTGCCAAAACCGCTTTCCTCCACCTGCATACTTTCACTAAAATTAGAAACATCCTGTCCAAAAACAATGCAGAAAAACTAGTCCATGCAGTTATCACGTCTAGGCTGGACTAATGCAATTGTTTACTATCTTCGTGTCCAAAAGGGCAGCAAGGTGGCACAACTGGTGGAGCTGCTGCCTCTCAGCGGCAGGTTAATTTGGTTCAAATCCCGGTCCGGGGGTCTTTCTGGATGGAGTTTGCATGTTCTCTCCATGCATGCATGGGTTTTCTCCGGGTACTTGGGTTTCCTCCCACAAACCAAAAACATGCACGTTAGTCTGATTGGTAACTCTAAATTGCCCCTAGGTGTGAGTGAGAGAATGGATGGTCGTTTGTCTCATTTGTCTCTATATGTCCCTGTGATGGACTGGAGACTTGTCCAGGGTGTACCCCGCCTCTCGCACAGTGATTGATGGACATGGGCACCAGTGACCCCCGTGACCCAAAAAGAAAGAAGCGGGTAAAAGAGAATGGCTCTATGGGTGTCCACAAACTTCTTTAAAACATCTTCAGTTGATCCAAAATGCTGCTTCCAGAGTCTTAACGGGAGTTAATGGGAGAGATCATATTTCTCCAGTTTTAGCTTCTCTCCATTGGCTCTCTGTCAAGATCAGAATAGAATTCAAAATCCTACTTCTAACCTACAAAGCTCTCAACAACCTAGCTCCATCTTATATTACAGATCTTATTGTTCCATATTTTCATAACAGAGCACTTTGCTCTCAGACTGCAGGCTTACTTGTGGTTCCTAGAGTTTCCAAAAACAGAATGGGAGGAAGATCTTTCATTTATCAGGCTCCTCTCTTGTGGAACCAACTTCCAGTTTCTGTCTGTGAGGCTGACACATTATTCAGTTTTAAGACTGGGTTTAAGACTTTCCTTTTGGATAAATCCTATAGTTAGGGTCGGCTTGAGTTTCCTGAGCTATCCCTTAGTTATGCTGCTATAGGCTGAGACTGCTGAAGGACAAACTGACCACATTTCTTCACTCTGCTGCTGTCTTTACTTACTCTACTCAGCCTATTTTGTTTTGTATTTGTAATTTTTTCTATCCTTGACATGTGTTTTTTTTTTACCAATAGGCCGTACATCTGCACCGACATCTGGACCTGCCATTCTGTGTTTGTCTGTCTCTCCTTCCTGTCCTCTCAAACCCAGCTGGTCAAAGCAGATGGCTGCTTGTCCCAAGCCTGGTTCTTCTGGAGGTTTCTTCCCGTTAAAAGGGAGTTTTTCCTTTCCACTGTTGCCTTTGTGCTTGCTCAGGATGGAAGACTGCAACTAAGTGAAGATTTAACAAGTCTACTGCTTCCTTAGATAGAAAACTTTACTAACTGGCTTTTCTATGTATGCAAATGTTTCTGTTCAGTGCCCTGAGACAACTTTGTTGGGAATTGGCGCTATATAAATTAACTTAATTGAATTGAAATCCAAGTGTAAAAAGTCACTATTAGTCACTAAGACTGGTATATCGACTAGCCACTTGAATATCTTGCACCAAAAACATTCAGGTTTACATGCATTATCAGTTCAATACCAGTCCAGACAAACACTCATCTTGAAAACAACAAACATTCACTTTTCAAACCCTCAGCGACGAGGGACATCAACACACCCCTTGTTTATTTCTACTAATGTTATTGAAAAGTTCAGGCATTAATCCCTTACCGAATGTATGTACAGTATATCCAAATAATCAATTGCATTTTTATGCTCTAACAACTTTCAATAAACTCTTTGGAAATGTCATGCTGAGCAGCCATTAGCTGTAACTGACAACACTATTATTTACAGGTATTACCTTCCAAGGGATCTTTGATCGCCTGGTGGTGGTGGTGGACCAATTATCATCATCTTCTTCTTCCTCTTCTTCTTCTGTTGGTAATAAATATCCAATTTATTTGATCTTAAGTAGCATATTTAGACTTGAGTGACAAAATGTGTTAAATTTAAGGTCAAAATGTCCAAGTACTTCAATACTTTGTGTCAAAAAACGTCTGTGTTCAATAATTAAAACCAACGTACCACCAGGACATCTAAAAGTTTTGTCTAGAAAGTTTTTATAATGGCAATTTAAAAAAAACTCTAACCTTCATCTTCATCATCTATTTGATTCTTGGGCTCTCTGGAGTAGAATGCTCTCCTCAGTGTTTTCCTTTCAAGTGTTGTTTGACTGTCCTGCTGAATGTCCTGCAAAGACACCAACCATACAACATGAAATCTACTGAGATGTTCCAGTGACCTTCAATTACCTGAGATTATACTTGGACGTTTATCAATTACCAAACGTGGACGTTTCTTTACTTTCAAGTTTCTTTGGATAGAAGTATAACAAATTGCTCTATAATGTAATATTTTATTTTGAGGTGAACTTGAGACGTTACCTTCTCCAGCTCCTGGTCCTGTCTGTTCATCAGAGTCTTCCAGTGGTCATAAAGTTCTGTGTCATGAGTCTGAATGTCTTTCAAGGTTCCCTCTCTGAGGACTGAGCCATCCTTCATCGCTATGATCTAGATAGAAAACATGATGCGGTCAAGGAAAACTAATTAATAAGTCAAGGACTTTACAGCTTAGGACATAAGCTGATGTCTTTAAATGGGAATGTATATCACATGAGATATTACACTTTCAATATTCCATCTCCATCTTCTACCGTGTATCTGTAGTCAGGTGCTGGAGGCGACAGGTCTAGGAGAGAAACCCAGACATACACAGCAACACTTTTGTATCTCCTCCTGGGAGATCCTGAGGTGTTCCCCGGCCAGAGAAGATACCCAATTCATCCAGTGAGGTTTGAATCTGCCCCAGGGCCTCCTACCAGTGGGATAAGCCTGGAAAACCTCTGAAGGGAGACATTCAGGAGGCACCACCTCAACTGACTCCTTTTGATGAGAAGGAGCAGTGGCTCTACTCTGAGTTCCCCCCGGATGACGGAGCTCCTCACCTTATCTCTAAGGCTGAGTGCGGCCACCTTTGAATGAAGCCCAATTCGCCCGCTTTTGTCTGGGATTGTGTTCTTTCAGCCTTGATCCAAACCTCATGACCATAAGTGAGGGTCGGAATGTAGACAGACCATAGACAATCGAGAGCTTTGCCCTTTGACTCAACCCGTTCGGTTCTGCGGGGAAACCTTGAATGTTCTCTGTCTGCCGGATCCAGTTCTGGAGGGCAGTCGGTGAGGGCAGCTGCTGCAGTTCTTATTATCATCAAGCTGCTAATGAGACCTGCTAATGCTGCTAACAAGACCATGCTGCTAACAGTACCATGCTGCTGTACATGTATTTTTTTTTCCACTTTTGGAACGTTGATTTTGTATTTTTGTGGCATGCTTTGGTATTTCTTGTTGTTTTTTGGTGAGTCAAGACAGTTCTTCTTGCCCTCAGCATTTCATTGCATTGTTGACCTTGTGTTGATTTGCATTTTGCATATGACAAATAAACCAAACCTGAACCTGAAACCTGTATCAACTCTTGCTTCACCACGACTGACTGAAGCAACATCCTCATTACTGAGAACAAGGTCCCGATCCATCAATCCATCTCCTGCTCCATCCTACCATCTCTCAGGAACAAGAAGATACTTGAACTCATCCAACTGAGACAAAGACTCCCTCACAACCTGGAGGTACATTCCACCTGTTTCCAGTTGGGTTCAGTTTCAATATCTATTTAAACAAAAACAATAAGCAATGTGTGTCCAGTTTATGATCCAGCAGCTTGTAGAACCAACATGAGCAGCAATAACTTGTTGTTTTCTGTTGGACTATCAGTCTCACATCATTATCAAGGAATCTCGGCCCACTCTTCTTTATAACAGGACTTCAGCTCATTGAAATTTGCAGACGTCTGTTTCTATGCAGCTCTTTTAAGGTCCCACCACAGCATTTCAATCAGCTTCAGGTCAGAACTTTAGACCATTGCAAAACCGTGATTATTTTGTTTTCAGCGATTTCGTTGTAGCTGCTGCTGTTGTCCAGTTTCATGACGTAATTTCAGCCATATTTATGTGTTGGACTGATGGCATGTTTGACTCTAGATTACTTTGACATGCAGAAGAGTTCATTGTCGACTCATTAACTGCAAGGTTCCCCATCTTGTGGCGGTAAAACACACCTAAATAACCATTCCTCCACCTCTGTGCTTCATAGCTGATATGTTGGTTTTCTCTACTGATGCAGGGCAGGACAGCCAAACAGCCTTACTCTGGTCTCATTGGTCCAAAAAGCATCATTTCAGAAATCTTGTGCTTTGCTCAATAAAACTTTACAAATGTTTGTTTACATGCCATGTTGTTTTTACAGAGAAGAGGCTTTCTCCTGGAAACTCTTCCACATGTGGAAATCTTCTCTCACTGTAGAATAGTAGACATTAAAATAGATTGAAACTGGTGTTCACAGATTGATAATTAGTAACAACTGCTTCTCTAAAATCATTGCTTATCTCTTACCAGCTTGGAATTGTGTTAACACAGATGTTAGAACAGCAAGGTGGAAGTGGTCAAACTTGCTGATAACCAGGTAATTGATTAATTATATTTCATAGATCCTGATTAATCTATACTGCACGCTTTCTGCCAAACAAACACAAAAGAAAATGTCATATACAGTAGTCCCTTATTTACCGCAGGGGTTTTCGTTCTCAGTGTCCCCGCGATAAGTGAAAAACGTTGGTTACGTACTGTAACCCCAGATTCTTTGAGTATAGGCACAGCCCTTTAAGGTTATTGTTAGTGGGTTTATCCCTTTGAGCGCAGCGCAGCACTGAAAACTTTAGTCCACGCCCACCTGCTGTGTGGGCCCCACCCCCGGTCCATATAAATCACGGTGAGACCGGGCAATTGGCTCCCAAAAAGCTTTTTTCTTCAGCCATTTAGGAACCGGTGAGGCCCAGAGCTTAAAAGGCTATGCCTATACTCATAGAATCTGATGTTACAGTATGTAACCAACGTTCTATTTCATATAGACTTCGCCCTTTAAGGCTATCACTAGTGGGTTAAAGGCGAAGCAGGATGTAATCTATGCCTCACTGGGTCCATTCAGACACAACATGAAGCACCTGCTTGCACAAAAAAACATTTCATCACGCAGCCTTCTGTGTGCGTAATTACGCGCTGCATAATTACGCGCTCCATGCGCAGGTACGCAACGGAGAAAAGATCTCTGGTGAGGAAAAAAAGGCTGAGATAGCGGACCTGCTGCTGTGAATAGGAACAATGGAGGTTACGAATTGTAACAGTGTAACAATGAACAGATCAGAGCAGGCCAACAGATCCTCAGGATGAACCGATTAATAACAATAAAATCAGCAGTTCTGAACTTGTGACTGATAATAAATATCTCACACTGCGACTGCATGCAGGCAGGTGTGAGCTCAAAAGTGAGGATCCATGAAACAAATAATCATTCTGACAGAACCCTGAGAACAGAATGGGTCATGGAGAAAGTAGAAACATCACATAGATAAAAATGAATAATTGAACATGGCAATGACCAGGCAGCCACCATACAAATATCCTCCACTGTCATCCCTCCATGCATAGCCATGGAGGATGAAAACCCTCTGGAGGAATGTGCTCTGAGTTTCTCTGGAGGATCCAGCCCAGATGAACTGTAAGCTTCAGAAATAGCCTCACACAACCAGTGTGAGAGGCGCTGAGTGGCTAGAGGGCGTCTTGAAGAGCTGTCCCTGTAATGCACGGAGACGTTGAGAGTGGCTCAGTGCGGCCGTGTGTGCCACGCAACACGAAAACGCGCGCACGGAACAGAAGAGGTGAGATGTTGCTTCCTCCTCAGAATTATGAGGAGGAGGATAAAACCCATCCAAGGTTATCACTCTCGATCTGAATGAGCTTGTGATGCTTTTCAGAGCAAGGTTAAAACGCAGTACAGCTGAGCTGCCGTCAGCTTGAATTCTGAGACATGAGGGAGCAACAGAGAGAGCAGATAAATCACTCACTCTCTTTGCCGACGTCAGAACTAACAGCAAGAGTGTTTTAAATGACAGAAATTTAAGTGAAACCTGATCTAAAAGCTCAAAAGGAGCTTTGATCAGAGCGCGCAGGACCATCATTGGGTCCCACTGTGGAGCTAGTGGACGTGATACAGGTCTGTGCCTCTGTACACCTTTCAGAAAAACTCTTCATCAGCGGGTGATTAAAAACTGTTCTGTCACCAAAAAACCTCATGACAGGAAGAAATAGCTGCAGCATAAGTTTAAATTGTGCTGAACGCTAAATTTCTGTCCGTCAGTCGCTGTAGAAATGACAGCACGCCACCTAGTGGACATGAGATGGCCTCCACGCCTTTCTCTGCGCACCAGCGCTGAAAAACTGTCCACTTGATGTGTACAGCGCTGTGGTAGAAGCGGCTTGTGCACCCTGAATTGTACGCACCGCATCTTGTGGGAGGCACATCTTTTCTCACAGGGACAGCAGGAGGTCGTTGTGGCGGTGACCCAGGCATCCTTCGCAAAACTTGTGCCGGTCAAAGTTGGACATCTTTTCCTTCTTCGTTCTTCTGACAGTGCTAGCTAGCTGGCTGAAGATAAAAGGGAGCTGATTGCCTGGTCTCACTGTAATTTATACGGACCGGGGGTGGGGTCCACACAGCCGGTGGGAGCGGACTAAAGTTTTCAGTGCTGCACTGCGCGCGAAGGGATAAACCCACTAGCGATAGCCTT
>NC_056519.1:21379596-21382224 GCF_014905685.2 Nematolebias whitei | reverse complement strand
CTATATATATGTATGTATGTATGTATGTATGTATGTATGTATGTATGAATGTATGTATGGGGGAGTGGTGGTGCATAGGTTAGAGAAGGTGGGCCTGTGATCAGAAGATCGCCCATTCACGCCCCGGTACCGACGACATCAAAAATGTGGGTGGGGTAGGTGAAGCACCCACACTTGCCCCCACCCTCATTCGCCCCACTCTGGGCCCATGAGCAAGGTCCTTAACCCCCATCTGCTCCCTAAACAGGTCTCTGTTGAAAATGAGTTCTCGTGGCTCAATGAGACTACCTGTATAAATAAAGGATAAATGAAAAATATATATAAAGGTGTTTTAAACCCTTCCCAGACTCTTGCAATATTCTAAACAATGTTTCTAAACTCTAGTCGCTCTAAAAGAGCACAGCATGTCATGATTTCAGCTCTCTGCCACAAGCCAGTGCTCTCGGCCACACCCACTTCTCTGCTGCAGAGCGGAGATCACAGAGCTTCTCCCTGCAGCTATGGGCTGCACAAAGGTGCAGCAGGTGCTAAATAATTTAATATATTAATATTTTAAATAAAAAATCCATGCTGTTCATGCGGCTCATCCATCAATGAGCCAATTGTGTTCCATGTCCAATCTCATTTTGAAAATCCACGAAAGAACGACTCTGCGAAAGTCAAACCGTGAAGTAGCGAGGGGCTACTGTATTATTAACTTGATATCAATTAGAAAATCAGATGAAGACAGAATTTAAAAAATATATATTTTGTGAGGATTTTATTTTATCTCATGTAAAATTGTGACAATGAAGCGATTCGGCAAACATCTCTCAACGGAAGCATCAAACCTGCCTTGCATGTGTACATTTTATTCTACATGTTGTTGAATGCGGGCCTTACCCAGTCGGCATGTATGAGATACTGCAGCTTGTGGGTGACGAGAACCACTGTTCGCTTATCGTCCTGAAGAAACTTGAGGATTCCTTCTTGCATCAGGTGATCGCTCAGGTGGATGTCCAGTGCTGAGAAGGGGTCGTCCTGTTTAATGTGAAAACTAAATGAGTTGCAAATAATAAAAAGAAGCATCTTCAGCAGCCAGAAAAACTAAACTATAAAACTAAACTAGGCAAATTCACAAATTAATTTGCTCCCACACTCATTGAGGTATTAAAAGCATTTAGACGATCTGCCCAGATTGCAGTTAATTATGTAAATAACTGTAGAGCAAAGCATCAGATTCTCTGAGTTCTCTAGTTTGGAAACTTTATTGTTGACAGGGTGTGAAATCTTTTCATCGGATTTCTGGCACCACTCAATATTTGGAAGATTAGAAATGCAACCACGCCATAAACAGCTGCCAAATGTTCATCTGTGTCTGGGTGGGCGATGCAGTGGATTTCATTATTAGATGGTCAAGTTGTGATGACTTGACGTCTTGCATGACGGAGAGATTCCACTCAATTTTGAAGATCAGATATGAACATTCTTGTTAAATAATCCTAAAGAAAACAGTCCCTCCTTTTTTTTTGTATGTGACAATTTAACAGTCATCACTGCAGACATTACGAAGCGTCAGGAGGGTATGAAGGAGCGTCGGTGAAGGCTGCTCGTGTCCAACATGGGCTTGTAAAGTAAATAAAACTTTCACAAACACTAATCAAATTCAGTTAAACTATTCTATTAGGACTGACAGATGCAGAAAAGTAAGAATCAGAGCTTTGTAATTCAAGCAGGATGGAGAACATGCTGAATCATGCAGTCATTTAAAAACAGACATTTATTTAGGGCTGGTGCACAATTTTCAACAATTTTACGAGCGTGCAAAACGTACTCTTTTGCCCCTTTTACATTAGTAACGGTTCGACTCGACTCGGCACAGTTATAAGGCTTTTCCACTAGTAACCGTACGTAGAACCGGTCTCTTATTTCAGTACCATTTTATCTGGGATTCCAAGCGGCACCAAAATGTGACGTCAGAACACTGTCGGTCACTGATTGGTCAGGGGGTGGAGTCACTAGAGGGGTTATGAGAAAGTTTCACAACAAGATTGGCCACTTGCAATAACTCAACTTGAGGAACGACTGGACCTTAATTTTAAGCTTTTAAAAACAACAATGACAACACCGTGGTCTAATTCATTCAACCTTTATTTATACAGGTTAGTCCCACTGAACCTCGGGGACTCATTTACAAGAGAGACCTGAATGCTAATGCTAAAGACCTAATGCTGGAGTGTATGCGTTTTTTGTGCTTGGTGGCCAACGACAATGGAGCTCTGCCAGTCCCCGACTCCCGCCAGTCCTCTCCACCAGAGCCTTGGAGCTCCCTCAGGCTGGGCAGGGCATCATCTCCGTGGCTTTGAGCCCTGCCTGTCACCACAAAAGATACTCCGTGCTGCCGATCCGCGGGAGCACGCGAGGCCGGGGCAGGCAGGCTCCGGCCTCGCGTGCTCCTGCTCCAAGCTACGCTGATCACCGCGGAGGATCAGATGAACTGCCGACCCATTGAAGCACACGAGGCCAGGGCCTGCCCGAGCACCAGCCTCGTGTGCTCCTGAAGACCGGACCCCGATCCCGGCAGACAGGTGGACCGGGACGTTTGGGACAGAGGGGTGGACACAATTAAAAAAAAACATTGTATATATA
>NC_056519.1:21373486-21379496 GCF_014905685.2 Nematolebias whitei | reverse complement strand
AAAAAAAAAAAAGCTGCACTTGCAGTACAAATTTTTAACCTCTGTCTTTAGAAAATAGATTCACCTGTTCTTGAGTCTAAAATCCAGGATGACTTAGTTACTGATGTGACATCAGTAGGCAGATAAAACAAGGATAACATTATTTATAATATTACCGTAGTTTAATTTTGTTTTTGAAAGTTGTATTTGTGGTAAGAATGGCAGCGTTATTAAGCAACAATAGTTTAATTATCTAAAAAAAATTATGTTATTTTTTTTTCTTTTCATTTTTGTATTTTTTCAGGCATGTTTAGAGGCTAACCTCTCAATTTATTTTATTTTTAAAACAGGACATCAGCATGGCTTCACAAATCCCCTGAAAATGTTGGTATTAAAGCCCACAAGTAGACATCCTGTGTTCTTTGCATTGATGACATTGATTTTGACAGGCTCGTGCACACACGTATATACTTTCCCATGCCTGTAAGCAGACTGTCAGGTGTAATTCGTCTGTATGACAGAAGTTTGAAGTCCTGTGCCAAGACGCCTGAACTACAGCAGACCAAAAGAAAAAGATTAATATTATCGCTGCTTTCACAATGATAATATTGCATCTTGTATTTGAAATAAACTCAGTGCTTGCTGATTGAATGAGTGCTGTAGTGTAAGGTAGAACAATAAAGCCCCTTTTCCACAGCTCCTCTTCAGCACGGTTCGACTCGGCTTTGTACGGTTCCAAGGCTTTTTCCACTAGCAATTTTTCAAGAAACCGGCCCCTTTTTCAGGACCCATTTCTCTAGGGTACCAAGCGAGCCAAGCTGGCACCAAAACGTGATGTCAGAACACTGTCACTGATTGGTCAGGGGGCGGAGTCACTGGATCTTTGAGAAAATTTCACAACATCCCGATTCTACGTCATCCGATCAGTGAAGATTAAAAATAAATGAACTGTGCCGGCTTTATCATAAAATCCTGTTTTCACTTTAATGACTTTATTAAATAATCTGTTAAAGTTAACTCGGCTGAAAAATCATACAAAGACAAAATTATTGGATCTCTCAGGAATATTTCCCTCAAACATGTTTAAAGAAGAGATACAGCTTTCAGTTCAACTTATAATATAACCCACAGATGTACAGATCACAAAACAAGAATTAAACTTTAAAACAAAGCTAAAATAAAATAATCTGTATACAAGAAACAAAAACACATATCTAAATTGAACAATAAAAGTAGACACAATGAGTGCAAATATACCAAATGATGAAGAAAAGGTATAACATTTTAAATGTAGATGTTTCTGTAATGGTGAACTAAAGTTCATTAAAAGTTTATTAGCATGATTTATATATATATATTGTTTAATTTGATCATTTTGATAATTTGCATTCTTTTTAATTTACCAGAAACTTCAAAATAAATTCTCTCCCTGTACTGAAACCTGTTTCAGGATCTCACCCCCACCAGCTGGTGAGGCGCGTGACGTCAGTTTGAACCCCACCCACTAGAACCGTTACTGAAAGTATAATGGCAACACAACGTCTGTCGTACCGAGCCGAGTCGAACCGTGCTGTACCGGTACTAAATGTGCTAATGGAAAAGGAGCATTTGTTGGTACCCCGCTCCAAAAGCAAACAGAAAAATGTCGACTTTCGTGAAACATACTTTATTTCAAGTAAATATGAGACATCAAACTCGTGCTTACATGGATATAAGGTAAAATTAATTGTCGTCCCACATTTGTTTACACCTGAAAACTGTTTAAAACATACAGAAAGTAAAGATATTTATGATTAAAGCACAAACACTTGACTCACAGGGGACTAAAGTTAAATGGAGATGCACATCTCTTATGTTACATCCCACAAAGATACGGATGAGATGAAAAAGTAGCAGAAATGCACACAAAGTCCATTCAAGCTTAAAACAAAGTCCTGAACTCACCAAGAAGACGATGTTGGTGTTCTGGTAAAGAGCTCTTGCCACACAGATTCTCTGCCTCTGACCTCCGCTCAGATTGATGCCCTGAAACAAAAACACAGCAGGAAACATCAGCTCAGCATCAGAACATGAAGAACATTAACTTACCGAGTAAAAAGATAACAGTAGGCGGTGGTATGTTTTCATACCCTCTCCCCGATCTCAGTTTGATCTCCGTACGGCAGCAGGTCGATGTCCGGTTGAAGAGAGCACGCATCAATCACCGCTTTGTACCTGAACAACAACACAACACCGCCTGATGGAGTTAATGTCAAGAACTGCTTAAAATGAGTAAATAAATAAAATAGCTGAAACAACATGAAGGACAGGTTACAAAATAAAATGGTAGAGAACTTCTGCTTTGAGCACGTGATAGGAATGTGTGCGTGGAAAAAAGATTTGTATTATGTATTGTTGAATTTTGACTGGACGTTTCTTCCTCTCAGCTAATTGGTCAATGTCCTGTCAATCACAGATTTAACCCAATCAGAGAACAGACGGGTTGGGCTGTCAGGGTGGCGCTACACTGAGTGGCAGGTTCTGGAAGAGTGGTGCATATAGAAGATGGAGGACGGCGCCTGCACTAGAGTTGCATTCAGGCCTAAAATATCCGGCCCGGCCCAAACCCATATACGTTTTTCTGAACCTGGCCCAAAACCGACCAAATAACTGCAATTAAGAGGCCCCAACCTGAAAACAAAACAAAACAAACAAACAAAACAAAATTTTTTTAAAAATACTGGTAAGCATTTACTGCTTTTGTAAGCAAATCAGTTTGACATGGTTTAAAAACGTATTTCAAAGAAAGGAAGATTTATGATTTATTGTTTATTAACAAGAGTCAGTGGATTATTATAGTCATTATAATATTATAGTTATTATAGTTCTTAACGGTCAGCAAACACACACAGCTGATGATCTGGTTGTCCATTTGTAACAACCCGGCCCCAAATAAGGTAAAAGGGGGATTAATTACATAAAACGCTAATGAAGTCATGGGCAGTGCCTGGAGCTGATATGCTAATATTTTATATTTGTTGAGGTGTAGGAATAACCAAGTAAACAAAAAATAATTTACACTCACAGGCAAAGAGCTCTCATAAATAAACTAATAATAGATTGGCTATTTAAGGCAGTTAACACAATTTAATCAAACCATCAAACTCCACAAATGATTCCATATCAACACATGAAATCCCATAAACCCCATTAATAAAAAACAAGCTGATCAAACTTTCAGTCCAACTATTCTTTTTGAAGGAAAGTTCGTTTTCAAGGAGGATGAGGGAAACGCCCACTCAATCTAGGCGTCGGCACGCTGAAATAAAAATAAATTATCTCACCTGATCTCAATGTGCACTTTAGCGTGCCTCCCCTGCAGTCCTGGGTAAAAAATAATCCACTGGAATGTGTGCCCATACTTTTAATTTACAATTTCATGGGCAGCAAATATTTCCTTTGAGTCTTGACATTTGTGCACACATATATCTTCATCTTTTTTAAATCTTTTAATATCATAAACTGTAGACAAGTTTTATGTTCAAGAACATTATTCTGAAACTGTTCATCTATTTTTAAAAGCAGTTTTTCAGAAAATGGTCCTCTGACCATCTTTACTATTTAGAGATTCAGCCTCCCTAAAATGTTCTTTTTAGTCCTTTTACTGACCTGATAGTTATTAATTTAATAAAATAATAACCCTCTCTGTTTCTTACTCTCTGTTATTTACTTTCATAGCATTTTGTTGCTCGTGCTAACGCTGTGCCGTGTCGCTCCCATTAAATTTAAAATCACTTTCCTTTTCTAAAATATGTACTATTTATTTCAACTTGTTTACCATGTTCCATTGTGAAATATGAATTTATGAGCTGAGCAACTTTATTTTTTTGGCATTCTGTTTAAGAAACTTGGGAATTGAGCAAGCACATAGCCTGACACTTTCTCAGTAGTGGATTGGCTCTAGGCTCCCGGTATGCAAGAATCACACGCCCCCGTGTGAGAATATACACGTCTTCAGCCGCACCTTCCTCAGACTAGAGAACTTGTGACCTAGTAGACATGTATCTTGTCTAGGCTTTTGATTCCACTTTATTTTTTGAAAATCCGCAACACGTTAAAAATTCCTGATATACACTTGTCAGCTTTTTTGGAGTGTCTTGTTCCATATTCACCCAAACCATTAAGAAAATTTTGAGCATCAGTTATTTGCTTTTGTTAGACGCTAATAAGACATTTTTCATTTATGTACAAAGAAAGTTATCTCTGTGGGACTTGGTCCATTTTTCTCACGTTACATTATCTGCTAAATATGATCACAGCCATAGGCATCACTCACAACATTTATATGTGAAGTGGACGTGTTCCCCTCACATAAAAAAAAAAATACTAGTTTGGAAACCTCCTCACATTTACCATGAAATATTCGTTCAACCAGCGCTGTTTCTATTTCTTCGTTGACAAATCCATTCCACTTAAATTAATAGGAGAATACTCAATCCACTAAAAGTCCACTCCAGGTTTTCCTGGTTACCAAGAACAACTCACCACACCGCATGCGGTGTTTCTCCTCGGTTACTTGGCTTGGCAGGGCGCTCATCTCTTCAGAGGTTTTTGTCAGAGGGGCAGAGGGAGGGGGGGGAGACACCTCGGTGTTGTGAGCTAGCTTAGCATTATGTTAATGCCGGCTGTGGTTGCCCGATCTGTTAAGGAAGCCGATTCGTAGTGTAGCTCATTTGCACATGCATTGAATATGCTAGATTAACGAAAATGTATTGAAAACAATTACTTGATATTAATAAAATATATTTATGAAACATACCATATTTATTATTAATTAAAATATCTCTTTCTTTAAATTAATTAATTTTCCTAGACAATGTTATAATTCTGTTTATGAATGAGAACTGTCAATTTACTTAGAAAAATAAGTGCTCTATCTCTGCTGATCATGTTGCTAATTTACAATACTCGGATTTCCGTTAAAATCATCGACATATTTACATCATGGTTAAAATTATATGCAGCTTCACCAGTGAGCGGCGCTGTTTCACCATGGAAATAATTAATTCTGTATCTAGCAGGGTTTTCTTATTCAGCCCAGGCTGGGGGTCAGGTCTAATGTGTCACATATCTTAACCAAAGACGTAAATATGTCAATGCAAGTGGCGTATATTAGCAACATGAAGATCAGCGGAGATAGAGCTCGTACTTTTCTAAGTAAATTAAGACAGTTCTTATTCAAAAACAACGGCGATCCATGCGACCCGGAAGTATTCTTTTTAGCACATGCGCAAATGAGCTGACAATACGGATTGTGCTTCCGTAATAGATGGGGGAATGACACAGACAGTTGTTGATCAGGGTGGGGTGGGGGTGGGGGTGGGGGTTAGAATGCGTGAGAGAAGCAGAGAACGATATCTGTAGCATCTTAGCTAGCACATCTGTATTGCACGCCGCTAGCTTAGTGCTATGTTAGTGCTGGCAGTTGTTGATGAAGGTAGTAGTGGGGTGGGGTGAGGGGTTAGAATGTGCTAGAGAAGTGGTGCATGCTCTATTTACACAAGGGGAGCTGTTGGTCAGGCTACTTCTTGTTGTGCTATGCTCTCTAAGATTGTTAGCGAATCAAGTGTTTATGTATGTAGGTAAACGTAGATGTTTAAAAAACCATTAAAAATACACCAGAATGCAGGAAAATGCATCTATTTTATACAAAATTTTCTTGGGGAGGACCCCCAGACCCCCCCACCAGTCTGCCCCCCCATATTACAAATACTTCTGATGCCAATGATTATAGCAAATGTGTGGTGACAACTTTCACAGTCAGAAAAATACTCTTTATATCTGCTGCTGTGTGTTGGTAGATGTTTACCTCTGTTTGTTGAAAGGGCTGCCAAAGGTGATGTTTTCCTCCACTGTAGCGTTGAGCAGCCAGGACTTCTGGGCAGCGTAGGCCACAGAGTTTCTGTTCTTACTGGGTGCATTGTGGGGAAACAGAGGCAACAACAGACATGGGGTCAGAACTACAAGATCCATCGTTGTAAAGCTTCATAAA
>NC_056519.1:21365912-21373386 GCF_014905685.2 Nematolebias whitei | reverse complement strand
CAGTAGCATTTAGCTATGGAAATGTTAAAGGTAGCTAAAGGTAAGTTTAGTCAAACGTAGCATTTATCTGTGAAGATGTCAAAGATAGGTAAAAGTAAGTTTAGTCAGACATAAAATTTAGCTGTGGATATGTTAATGGTAGCTAAAGGTAGTTTCAGGTGCTGAAATGTGCTACAACCTTTTATCTCAGACAGAATAGATTAAAAGTTTAAGATATCACACTAATATTGTAGCATAAAATAACATGATTTCTACCTGGGCTGGAGGCGGAGCCTATATTTGCAGGTGTGTTAGGCTCTATGTGCGCATTGGTAGCCTGAACAGACACCTAGGCAAAAATCAAACTGAATATGGCTTAAAAATTAAAGTTTAGTAAATGTTTATGTTGGTTTAATTTGATTATTTAACTATGATCAGTTTAAAAACTAAAAAGAAACTCATCCTTAATTGGGTTGGGAACGTTTATCTCCTGTATGAAAGTACGACTTACCACCTGCACTTTAACATAACCAGGTGCCCATGTCTACAACAGACCCAACTTTAAAAGTCATTCCAATTCAAGATGGCTGCCACAGCTTTTCAATCTTTGCAAACACAAAACTGTCTTTACCTCGGTTCATTTTACATGTTGAACTAAATTGGGTGTGTTAGTAGCTGGAAGTTGGCTCCAACACTCCAAGTTGACTGATCGCATGGACATTCACTACTGATGTCAACTCTGTTAGCAAAATATCTCCTGCATCACTGGCAAATTTGAATGGAACTTTCAAAAAGCAATAATTGGATGTACACTTTTAAAATTTTCACTTATGGAGTCAATAAAATTCAAAATGGCACAACTAACTGACCTTAGCCAACACCAAAAAAAAAAGGCTACAACTCAGTCTGTTTCACAGATACCGAGCTAAAATTTGACGTGGTAGTAGCTGAGAGTCATTCACAAAATGTACTGCGATATTAAAGGACATCACACACGAGTTATTTTTAGGGTTTGACCAAAATAGTAGCTCTTAGTTGAAAACTCTGCCATGAAAGCCAGAGGGAAATATGTCTTCCTTCAAGAAATGCCAACACTTTTTTTTATAGAACTCTGGATTGATCATTTGTGATGTTTTTGTGTTGTTGTGTGTGCCTCCTTCTACATCGCAGTTCTTTACGTACCTTTACTTTTACCATGGTCATTTGTTTTTTTAAATCAGTTTTAACAAGTTACTGAAGGAGTAGCACATCCCACACCAACTGGTTGTAATAGAAGCCAAAATACCCAATGAAAATAAAGTTTAAAGTTCATTTTTGGTTGAAAATGTGTTTGTGAGCAACACAGCAAACAAGAAATCTCTAAACTGAAAAACTGATATTCTCCTCAGTGAATCACAACCACAAATGAGGTTAAAACTCATGGAAGGGGAAGCAAATGATGGGTCAAAGGGTCACTCGATATCTGAAACAAAAAGCAGGTGACCAGAAGAAGAAGGTGTACCTCCCGGCGTCTTCCTCGGACTCCTCTGTGTCTGACCAACTGTCAAAGTCAGTATGATTATTAGAATTAAATCACTGCCACCAACTCTCTGTATGTCTGTGTTCGTGAGTGGAAACGTATAAGAAAAGACATTGAAGCACAACAGAAAAGGGATACAGAACAAAAAACAAAGAAAAGCAAGGCGTTTTCTTTGTCTTTGAGGAGACATGAGGCAGAAAAAATGTTCAAATCAAACCTAAAACAAATGGAAGGTGTTTTCATGTCAAACGGTGACGACATATTAGCCTGTTTATCAAATTAACCTTCCCACCCAGGATAGACAGACGGTGGGAGTGAGTCAGTCATTGTCTGCCTGCGATAATTAGGTTTTGTGGCTTCTTCGACAATGATGTATCGTGTTTTACACGTCTCAGAGGAGTTAAAGATTACTTAGAAATAGTCTACAGTGACACAATCAACGTTTTGATCTGAACCAGCAGAGCTCCAACCCCAACATACAGACGCAGAATCAGATCTGGTTTCTGAGTGTGTTCACCCCATCCATGTTTCATGAGCAGGAAGCAACCTTTATCATGTAAAGCCACTAAAACAACTTTCACATTTATGTTTTCAAATTACAAGTTGTATGTAGGATGTATGGGCTCAGTTTTTTCAGCTGATTATGTTTTGTTTTTTCCGACATCTGATCCTAACGGGGATTCATTTTAAGTGTGAGGGTGAAAACATTCACTCAGCAACATTAAAAAAAAGTTATTAAAAAAATCTTCTGGCTGCCAATTTTTTCCCCTCCTTTAAACAATAGGCTAGTTTAGATGTTTTAAGTGAGGTTCTGTGGATAGATTATGAACAATACCTTGCAGAAAATAGATTTTTGAACAACCTCCTTTAGGAGAAAAATAGTTAAATTCTGAGCAAATTAATGAGTTTATGGCTAATCTGAGTGGGACACACACCAAGCTGTTTCCTAATGGTGCTTTTAGCAAAGTATTAGAGGAAAAATAAAATAATCACTAGATAAATTTGACGTGTTTTATCTAAAATCCCCATCCCTAAACTTGACACTAGCAGATGGCCGCTTGTCCTGAGCCTGGTTCTGCTAAAGGTT
Source organism: Nematolebias whitei (assembly GCF_014905685.2). Classification (NCBI taxonomy): domain Eukaryota; kingdom Metazoa; phylum Chordata; class Actinopteri; order Cyprinodontiformes; family Rivulidae; genus Nematolebias; species Nematolebias whitei. The sequence continues at coordinate 21,370,801 of NC_056519.1, read as the reverse complement.
TCTTCCTCATGAGGGAGTTTTTCCTTCCCACTGTCGCCTTCATGCTTGCTCAAGATGAGAGTTCTGCGATGGAGTTAAATTCAAAGCAGTCTGCTCCTCGGATAAATAATGTTAAATTATTATTTTTATATATGAATGTTTCTGTTCAGTGACCTGAGATGACTTCTGTTGTTACTTGGCGCTAAATAAATAAACTGAATTGAATTAAAATAGTGTTTGCCCAAGCCAAAAACTCACATCCCAAATTTCATATTTTAAACACGTTTCCACTGCTGTCAGCTGACCTAATTTTTCATTCAACCTTAATTTATACAGATAAGTCACACTGAGCCTCGAAGACTCGTTTACAAGTGAGACCTGTTTAGATGGACAATAAAAAGTGGTGAAAGTGACAATAAAGGTTTTGAAGGCAAAAAAAAAAAAAAAAATCCCAACATGCTCTTAATCTTTGGCTGAAAATTAATAGCCAGAAAATGAAAAAAAAAACTTGCACACAAGCACATAATGATGCCGACATTCCGCACGGGGTGGGGGGTGGGTGGGGCACAAGGGCGGTGAGCAAGTCCAGGGACTCACAGAGGCAGTAATGCATTAAACGGCTTCACATGCTACAACTAGCTACAACTAATTGCTCTAAAAAGAACCATAATTTAATATTAAGTCATGTTACATAACATCCATGATGGTGTGAAGGTTTATAAAAGTGTGCACATGAACAGCTATGACATTTTGGAGACTGGAGTAGTTTTAAGACACTTTAGTCTGGACTCTGCTCAGACTAGCCGTTAGCTTGGTCAGAATTAAACTTTACTGAGGTTGTTCAGAAAGTTATTTATAACAATTTAATTGTTAATTTATTATTATTAATTGTTATTTAAAGTTATAACAATGTAATTGTTCATAATTTTCACACAAAAGCTTATCTCGAACCATTTAAACGATTGCGTAAACCATTATAATCACCTTTAGGATGCAGTTACTGCCAGTGCCTACAGTCCTCAAAAACACAAATCCTTCCTGGTTACACCGCACAGCTGGTCAGTGTGTGGGAAACTGTTGAAGCTGGTGTTTAAGGTGGACGAGAGAGTTTCACAAACCAGAGCTAAAGAAAGCTCTTCCAATGACAAGACTATTACATTTTAAAGCAGTTTTTTTTTTTTTAAATAACTAGTATATATCCAGTCTGGTCCAGGAAACATTTCTGCTATTTTTGTAATTTGCGTTGCGTTTATGTGTTTGCTTTAGTGCAGTTATTGATATTAACCTTGCATATACCTGTCAAATTTAGATAAAAATCAGTGATATTGTTAGAGAATTTTCGGTCAAAGGTTATGGATGTTTTTAACTACTATGGCTGAGAATGTTAACTCTGCCCATGAACCATATGTTTGTGTGAGTAGAAAGCCGGATGAGGAGCTGGGTGAGGCTGCAGCGTGCAGTTGTCGCTTCAAGGACGCCTCCAACTTTGTGACCTCGGCTGAAATGATAGGATTTATTTAAGTAAGTTAAGCGAGCATATTATTCTCCAACAGAAAAGCTTCAGAAGTTACAGCTGAAAATACTGAGGTCACTCCATATGTCTAAAACAGTTTCACTGCATTTAGTTCAACTTGAACACAAGAAGTTTACCCAAGTCTCATCTGAAACCTAAACAGATGAATGTCTCTGAAAGACGACACCAGAGAGAGAAGAAGTACCTGATGTTCCCCTCGTGGACCATCTCACAATCAGGCAGCCTGATTATAATGAAGGCAGGAGGTAAAACACACACACAGCACAGAGACACACCTAGACATTCACACTAAAGTTAGTTTGCAGCTCTGAAAACTGTGAGGCGATCTGACTGCAGCGTGAAAACTCAGTGCAACTCTCGGGTGAAGAAGCAGGTTGAAGCAGAGCTCGCCGATCTGTTTTATTTTTTAAACTATCTAAAATGGCCACAGAAACATTTGATTTCTTAGGAGATAAGATGTTTTGTTCAGGGTGGAACACAGAATAAAAAAACAAGACCTAATCAATTAGATTCTAGTGTCAAAGATCTCTTAGGGCCTGTAATAAAATCCAATAAACTAATGTGTAGTTATAAAAACAGCACTCACTTTATCAGCACTTTATTAACTTCAGAGTAAAATCAAAGAGGAAAATCAGAGGAAAGATGTTTACAGAGCTGATAGAATAACTGCAGGTATACAAGTTTTATTTTTAAATTAGCCCTGGTTCGTTTATTTTGAAAAGACCGAGATGATAAATCAATATCATCACAGCCAACAAACAGGAACTAAACTTTATGAACTGTAAAAGTCCATGTAGCTAGGGATGCACGATAGTATCGGCCGATATTAGCAAAAAAGTTAAATATCTGACATTGGCCGTTCCATCAAAATAACTCACCGATATAATAAGCGCTGTTTATTTATACATATATTATGACCTTACATGCGTTGTTGAGTTTAGGTTTGTGAACATTTACAAATTTGCACTGTTCAAGTGTTGTCATTGTGTTAGAGAGTAAATGTCATGAATAAATTTTACATTAAACATAATCCAAGCTAAAGTGTTGCATCATTTTCAGCTCCTTTTTGGCATCTGCATTTGGTAGCAGCCAAACTGACAAAGACCATAAGAATAATGTAGTATTTTAATTCCACAGCAGAGAAAGTTATGTAGTCTCTGTAAATAGGTCTATGGAAAAAAATTAATATCGGTATTGGTATTGGTTATTGGCCAAATAAGTTTCAACATATTGCATATCGGATATCGTCCAAAAATCCAATTTCATATATCCCTAAATTTAGCATCACTAAAACGATAAATTATAGCAAGAAAGCTCAGAGATATGAAGGACTAAAACTGTCACGATCAATTATTTAGAAAAAGACAAATGTGTAATGCACTCAAATATATATTTAATATACAATAGTGTGCAAAGGTTTGGATGTAGCCTTCATTTTTTCCATTTTTGATTTCCAAGGCACCAGAACTTTGTTAAAGTGATCAGGCTTTCTATAGGTCCTTCAAAGTTAATTAATTAATTAATTAATTTATTTATTTATTTATGTGGGCTCTGGCTGTTTTTCCTTCAGACATAAAAAGGCTCCTAAACAATAAGAATAAACCAAAGTTGTGTCAACATTTAACACAAATTGTCAAAGACCGAACTTTAAACTGGTCCCAAAAACAATTTGCTCGGTTTTTATTAAAATTTTTTGTACATTTGACTTATTTTTAAAAGGGACATAATATTCTGTCATGGTCAAATACAACAACGGAACCATGAAAAATAGATCAAGTTGGAAGAAAAATTTTGCAAAAGCTATTGAGCAAAACAATTTTTAAATATTGCAAGAAAGTCTGGCTGCTCGGAAGCAAAATATAACGAACTAACGTGTGGATTCAATATTTTACTGCACACGATAAAAATGTTTACATAGTTCAAGAAAATGTATTGACAGAACTAGAAAGAAATCAATATTTCTGTTGAGGTCGCCATTTTTAGAACTTTATTGAAGTTACTAAGTCAATAATAACTTATTATTAATAATAATAATAATAATAATAATATTTACTTGCCAAATACGAAATTAAATGTTACACACAAATCTGTATAAATAAATAAATAAATAATGAATGAACAAATAAATCAAAACAAATTAACACAAACAAACAAAAGAAAATCAACATAAATAAATAAATGAATGAATGAATACAGGCTTTCTATTCCTTTAATCCACTCTCTGCAGTCATTTACAAAAACAGAAGTCACATAATTCAAACTAAGAGACATATTTAAATAAAAATAAATCACTGCTAGGGTTGTGAAAGGGTGGAAAATTTTCTGTAAACTTCCCAGAAACTTTCTAAAGTTAAAAAAGTTTGGAAATATCCGACTTTGGAAATCGTTTCTCAGTCAACCACCACTGATTCAGCATTTGTTTATTTATTTATTTCTAATATTCTAATCTGAACATCCTATATGAAAAGTGAGTTGCCAGACATGATAATTATTGTATTTATGTGAAAAATTTTCCCTCCATGCAATGTACAATAAATCTGTCCAGATTATGTACGGCAATTTTACTGCATTAGTGTTACTCAATAAAATCATTACTAAAACAATTAGAATACTCATACTAGCATATTTACTACAGTACATCAAGTTTTTTTTTTGTTTGTCTTTATTTATGTTTTACAGCCATTTATTTACATGAAGTAGCACATGCAAACACTGACGTAAATAATGGACTGTTTAATGCAGGACGGGTGTCATCTACCCTCCACACTAGTGGAGGAGATGTTCTGCAGGAAGGACTTTAGTCATGTAAAAATGCATTATAGGCTATAATATATAGTCTATAACAACAAGTTTCTGAAGATCATTCTGAGCCTTTTCCAAATGCTAATTATGTGTGTAGAAAAAAAATTAAGCTGCTGTTACTTCAACATTTGACAAATTTGTATGGAAATGTACATAAATGTTGGGATACATAAAGAAATAAATGCCTGCTATCTAGAGGTGGAGGGTGAAAACAATAACATCATGTCTAATACTTATTTTAAATACACCAAAGAATAATTATTCTACATAACACACACAAATGAAATATACAGTATATACTGAAAAGTTAAACTGACTTACTTGCTCCAGTAGACCCGTCCATCGATGGCCTGCATCTCACCTAGCATGGCAAGAAGCAAAGAGGATTTCCCACATCCAACCTGACCAACGATCATCGTCAGCTGACCTGAAACAGAACAAATAAAACTGTCACTGTCCACAAAGCAAAGAGTCCAGGGTCAAAAAAAGCAAGTTGTTATCCTTTTACATGTAAATATTAAGGCTTAGACATTTTTTATTAAATATTATAGGGATATTATTAGAAATTATACAT
>NC_056519.1:21355491-21365812 GCF_014905685.2 Nematolebias whitei | reverse complement strand
CACACAAATTAAAAATGCTCATGACGCCAATGGTCACCACATTGTTTAAGCCAGTGCTTCTCAATTATTTTCTGTTATACCCCCCCACCCCCACCAGGAAGACGTAAACAATTTGCGCACCGTCCCAACTCTCCGCCGCGACTGTAAATAGCATGTCTATAAAATTGTTATAAGTACACCTCTGCCTAACAGTGTGTCCTTATTAACGTTAAAGAAAAAAAAAGAATAAAGATCAACTTACAAAGAAGAATAACTTTATTAACATCGGTTTTTTTTTAGTCTGTAACAGAAACAACTTAAAGTGCATCAATTTGCCTGAAAAAAAAATCCTTTTTTACGCTGTAAACATTTTGGACCATTTGATACTGAAAAATAAAATAAAATATAATCAATAAATAATAATAAATTCAAATTGATCAGCAACATTTTAACTCGGGAGTGTTACATAAAACACTTTGACCTACAAAACAAAAATGAATAAAACAATTTATGCTGATATTTTAAAAAAATCAAAATGAGGAAGTCAGGATCAATGAGCACACTCATCGATAAAACTAAAAAAAAATTGTCAACATGAAAGAGGAAAGAGGGGCAGGTAACACTCTCGCTTTGAGTTACTCTTTGTCACCTGCATGCTGTGGGTGACAAGCGTCCAGAGCTTCATAAAAACAGCAGCTTAACTGAGGAGGTGAATTTATTTTGTTAGCAAAGAATAGAGTCCTAACATTTATTAAACATTACTTCTGTAAATTGTGCTTTGACAAACTCATCAATAAAACTAAAACATTTTGTCAACGCAAAAGAGGAAAGAGGGGGCAGGTGTCGCTCTCGCTTTGAGTTTACTAAAAACAGCAGCGGAGGACGGAGGAGGTGACGGTCGGAGTTTATTTATCGGGCCAGCAGCAGAGGAGAGAGACACGGTTCGTGCATGGCTCCCAAAACGACAAGGCAGCCATATTTGTTCATAACTTTATTATTAGGAACGCACAAGACAAAATGAGAATGTTGAAAAAACAAACAAACAAAAAAACTACTCCGGCAAAAAAAGCATGTTTTCTAGGGTTACATGCGCCTTCCTTGGCATTTCCCCGGCCCCCACGCCCCACTAATTGACAAGGACTGGTTTAAGCCAAGAGTCATTGTCAGCACTGGGAGTTAAAGCGCCCCTAAAGGGCAGATTTTAGAATCGCCCCTGATATAAGGTTATAATTACATGATTCTAATAATAATAGGTCGTGATCTAAAGTGGGACAGTCTGAGGCTGAAACTCCAGGACTGAAAATGAGTTACACTCCGGCTCTGTATGTAGATAAATGTAGATGTTTAATAACCCGTTAAAATATACAAAAATGCAGGAAATGGCATCTACTGTATTCAGAATTCTCTGGGGGAGGACCTCCAGACCCCCCTACAAATCCCCCCCCCCCCCCACACACACACACACACACACACACACACACACATTACAAATGCTTCTGACGCCAGTGCATGCCAGTAGGATAAAACAATTGAAAGCAGCTTTCCACGTCAGTGAATCGTTTCTCAGTTTTAATTTCCTACCGATACGGTTGCAAACAACACGTGATTTATGAGGCTTGGATTATGAACGCTCATTTAGATCTTAAAGAGAAGACAGTGGACTTTGGGTGAAATACGTGAATTTACCTTTTCAACTCCACATTAATTTAAGGCAGTTTAGCATTTGTAAAAGCCACAGTTGACAAAAATAAAAATTAAAAAAACCCTCTTGTTAATGCCGTGCACAGGTAGCAGTGGGTACAGGTATCCTACTAGCACGGTGGTTTTCCTATAGGACTAGTTTCTGGTATGATCTAATGGGACCTATGTACTAAAATGAAAGTGTAACTGTAACAGAGCAGTGTTTTAACCAACATATATCTTTAACTGTATACAGGAATTAACACATTTAGGCTAAAGTCAAAACATGCTTCAATTCAATGCACAGGCTGTATTTCAGTTTCAATACGTCCTCACTGAAACGCTGGTTGTCTGACTGACTCCAGTGAAGCACATTACACAAGCTTTCATGAATAAATTCACTACTAGCTGTTGTGTCCTGGGCTTTAATGAGGAGGTTCAGTGACATTCTCTGAAAACGCCAGAGGCTTCTTCCCACTGACTCATCAAAATAAACTCGAGGCTGACATAACAGCTATGGAGAAACGCTCTCTAGCTGTTTTGATAACCTCAATTTACAATCAACCCTGTGGATTTTTTCTGTCTTCCCTTCGGTTTGTGTTTAACACGAGAAAACATCAGTGCAACGAAGCTCCTTAAACTTGATCTGGTTCCTCCTTTCACAAATCTGCAAAGGATCATTCACAAAGCTACACCTCCATCTGATGCTGCACTCACCAGTTGAGCCCCTCGCAGGTTGATGCCCGTCTCGATGGTGACGTAGTAGGAGGCCTGCAGGAAGGTTCTCTGCAGGACTAAAGCCAAGAACAGCAGAACAGCCAGGACCGAACTATTCCTCAGAAGCTCAGTGGTGAACATGAAGTAGACTCTTAAACCATTCTCCTGCAAGCACAAACACAAAATGGTCGAAGAAATTAAGCATAAACTTTGCAAAATTTTGAACAAGAGCATTTGGTTAGTATGAATGTGTTTAAGATATTTTAAAGTCATTTGCAAAACTATGGCATACAATTAAATCCATTATTATAAAATGGAAAGATTGTGGCGCCACAACAAACCTGCCAAAAGAGGATCGTAAACAAAACAGACTGGCTAAGGAGAGAATTATTCAGAGAAACATTCAGGAGGATAAAGATAACCTTGGTGGAGCTGGACCACTTTTCTGCAGAGATGGGAATATGTGTCTACAGGAGTAGACTGGGCTCTCCCTTAGAGATAGGGTGAGAAGCTCGATCATCCGGGAGAGACTCAGAGTAGAGCCGCTGCTTCTCCACGTCGAGAGGAGCCAGTTGAGGTGGCTTGGGCATCTGTTTAGGATGCCTTCTGGACACCTCCCTGGTGAGGTGTTCCGGACACGTCCCACCGGAAGGAGGCCCAGAGGAAGACCCAGGACACGCTGGAGGGACTATGTTTCTCGGTTGGCCTGGGAACGCCTCGGGATTCCCCCAGAAGAGCTGGCCCAAGTGGCTGGGGAGAGGGAAGTCTGAGCCTCCCTACTTAGGCTGCTACCCCCGCGACCCGACCCCGGATAAGTGGAAGAAAATGGATGGATGGATGGATGGAGCACCATAAGCTGCACAAAGCTGGGCTTCATGGAAGAGTGGCAGGAAAAAGAGATACCTTACTTACAAAAAATAATACGGCAAAATGTTTGGAATTCCTCCCCAAAATATGTAGAAGAAGACGCTGCAGTCAGATGAAAGTAAAACTGAACCTTTGGCTCATCAAGGACAACGTCATGCACAAACATAACACCTCTTATATTGTGAACACCATCCCCACTTTGGAGCATGGTGGTGACCGCATCATGCTGTGAGGATGGGATTCAACAGCAAGGACTGGGCAACCATGGTCATAGTTAAAGACAAGAGTTCCACATACAGCACATTATATGACCATAGGCAAAACATTATACCGGAATAAAGCTATCTATAACAATGACCCGGACAAGGTAAGAACTAAATTAACTTTGACCTTGATTTGTGACCTTGACCTTGGAGCTGAGGTAATTAAAAGTGTACATGACACTGTCTAGTGATGATGAGTACAAGTTTTGTTAAACTATCTTGAGTAGATCACAAATTATGGGCCAGACAAGAGAAAATGTATGGATGAATGGAGACTATACGTCCACCTTCGACGGGCGTATAAATAGATAGGTGGTGTAAAGGAGATAAATTCTTGAACTAGTACGAGATTTGAAACGGGAACGGAGGTTCACCTTCCCTTAAACACTGCTGCTTCAACACTCCAGTGGTTTAAGGTCAAACATTCTGGAATGGTCCAGTCAAACAATCAGCCCAACTAAGAATCTCTGGTTGGATACAAGCGGCGCCAGTCCAACTTGAAGGAGCTGGAGCTGTTTTGTCGTGAAGGATGGCCAAACTTTCTAGTGCTAAACTCTTGCATACAACCCCCTTAAGATTTATTTTAAATTCCAGGTTGTAAGACAATCTGGAACGTGACGCTCGGCAGTCTTTTCCTCAGCAACAAACTAACACCAAGTGTGAGGCGTGTGGGGAATGTTCCACGTCATTCTGATATGCAGCCCTGCTCTGTTTTCTATCTCAGCTACCCATTATACCCTCTTAAACCCACCTGGCAATAGTATAACAACGTCCAGCCAGAGTGAATGAAAACATCCGGTCATTAAAAAAAATGCATCTGTTCTGCTTCTCCTTCAAGCACCGACCTTTGGAGGAGGTTGGCATGAAGTACAGAGTCGTTGATGAGCTCTACCAGCTCTACTGTTCTTTTGCCAACCCTCTGAAGGAGCGTCTGGTTTGTTTCTGTCTGCTTCATCCTCTTTAATGTGCTGACAGGAGGAAATGTGTTGAGCCACAACTCATGGCCCTTTTTGATCATTTTGAGTTATGACAACGCTGGTGTGGATTAGGATTACTGTACACAACAAATCAAAAGTGCATGAATAATGATGTCCCCTGAAATTAGCAGGGGTTATGTTCTTAGAGCACCCAGGAATTGTGAAAAGCATAAGAATCAATTATCAATTACATTTGCATAAACAAGGAATTTGCTTTGTGGTACCAGTGCTTCACAAACATTTTAAACTAAATCAAAAAGTTCACAAACTCAAAAATATAGACGTCCGATCCACACACGGGATCTGGCTGGGGAGTGTTTGTTGCGTGCGTTGCATCAGCGCAAGAAAGAAAGTTCACATCGACCAGGATGGATGAAGTAAATGCCGAGAGAGGGAGTAAAAGGCTTACAGTTCAGACTGTTATAGGATCACTGTCCCAACAAGACACAAGCCACAGTTGATGTAAACACAAATGTTTTCATCTTTCACATTGCCAGACAGCTCCATGATCTGGTCCACTGTGAGGAGCTAGAAGTCCAGGACTAAATAATAAATGTAAAAATTAGGGATGTCTTGAGCTGAACCTAAGTATTGGATCTCTGTTGGCCGTATGGCTTTACGGTCCCCGAGCCGTAATATGGCTGCCTGCTGTAAAACATGATGTAACGTACCAACATGAGTGAGGTATGAAGTATTTAAAAATACAAAACATCCCCTGTTGCTGAGGGATTTAATAGTGAATGTATGTAGTTTTCGAGATGTGTTTTTCTAGACTGGAATTGAACAGGGAGTAAAGTAAACTTTAATGTTTTTGGTGCAAGATATTCGAGTAGGAAAAACACTGTGTAGAAGAGCAGCTTGTTGTTTTCTTGTCTGACGCAGTACAGATAGATGGTCCCTGGTGAGTGGAGGGAGAACATTTTAATCACTACCAAGTGCATTAGCGGAGCCAGGGCGTGGCCAATGGTGGTCTTGGCCACCATAGATTAATCTTCAGCCACCCCAAGGGCCACCCCAATCATTTGAAGAAACTTTACTTTTAAGCAATATAAAAACTAGAACGTATAGTTCCTTCAAGAGATAGAGGTGGCCAGTTTACATATATAAATGGTTGTAGCCATTTTGAATTTTGAGATAGCAACCCAATTTTCAAAAGGAATCTTGACTATGCCTAAATGCAGCCACACACCAAAAGTTTTCTCGCTCAAATGCACGGATGGATGAACAGAGGAACGAATGCTATTTCCCCGTTTTGCTCTGCGATGGGGACAATATAGCTACTTAGCAGCTACTTGTAGCATTTGTGACTTGGGAATAACTTATTTTAGAATTTTTATTCTTCGAATCATTTTATATTAAATAGTAGCAGCCAATGGTGTCACATACTCTTCTCTGGTCTGAGTCCCACCCATCCAAATCTTGGGCTATGTGAAGATATCTTCACTTCAGAAAAATCAAGCGCTCCTCCTGTGGTTTCCACCTCAGAGGACCCCAGTGATGCTGCACCAGGACTAAATGAGGCACCAGCAGATCCTGCTGACTGGTCAACTCCTTCAACTGATAATATACAATTCTCCTTTAAGAGTTTTACAGAATAAGATCCTGTTTGGTTTTAATTTTAATGCTACAAACAAAACGTAAACCACTAACTGAGTAATACAAGACTTGCAAACCCACGTTCATCTTGTCCGCTGACGCAACTTCATCTTTAGCATCCAGGTTATGCACGATGCCGGAGATGCAGAGAGGTCCAGCGAAGCCTAGCAGGTCCGCCAGGTAACGAAAGGTGCTGCTGAGCAGGATGGGACGGCCAAACGCTCGATACATGGAACGCCAGATAGACAGGGATCGATCCGGGTCCTCAGGTGTCTGCGCAGCAAGAGATAAAAGGAAAACAGGTGAAGCATTAGTTTTATTTAGGAAAATTAATAGTTACATGACCATAAAATAAAGTTACCGTTGCCTCGGCTCACCCTTTGATCCTCATAGGCGTCTTTGAGTCGCAGGTAGTTGGTGAGGGCTCTCATAGCGATGGGCAGCTTGCCGATCTTCTTCAGCTCTATTGGCCTCTTATGGGCTCCGATAATGAGAGGATTCATCCACCAATATGTTGCCTAGAAATGTGACAAAACCTGCTGTTTTTTGTGACTATGTACTGTACCAAGAATACCTTTGATACAAATAACCAGTGTTGCAGTTTAGTTTTTATCTTGTCTAAATGATATTTGGTTTAAACTTTTTATTCAATGGTCTTAACACAATGAGGAGAATCTACCTTAGAGAGAAGGTTGACAAAAGGCTGCAGGAAGCGAACCCCCAAATCCTGTAAATCCTCTGGTGGTTTCACCTTCTGAGGGTTGGTAAAGAATACGTACTTCTACAAAAACACACAGGGAAAAAAGAACATCTCAGTGTAAAGGAAATAAAAGCATTCATGCTGGTTTAAAAATGGTAACGAACCCTGACGCGGATGACGTTGATCTCCACGGCCATCAGGAGTCCATACAGGATCACCAACAGAGCGGTGATGCAGAACCTCAGGTGTCGCGGTCCAACAGAGAACTCTGCAAACTGCCACAGCTTGATGGACTTTGTGATGAACGCCAACACCCAGTAAATGAAGAGCACTGTTACAAAAAGTCAAATAATGTCATGTTTCTACCTCTTCATGCCATGATCTTGTAGATGAACAGATGCTGAGATATATTCATCAATTAAAACGGATTCTTCATTTTTCTGGACTGAATAAAACGTGCTTTGAATTTAACAGAAATGTGGACGTGAGACGTTATTTATCTTTGACCCATCAAAATGAATGCAGTCATTTATTTTACAGAATCAAAGTTTAACATCAAACATTTACATTAATTTGGCAAAATATGAAAATAACAACATAATTAAACAGCTTTACAGGTAGTGAGAACCAATGCGGCGATTGTTTTCACTCTTCAGCAGAACAGCAGACCTCAATCCACACGGCGGTGGAATGAGCACTTTACACAGACATTTCTAAAATATCTGGAATGATTTCTACTTGAGAGAAGAATTTAAAAATGGAAAGATGGAGTTTAAAGGGAGTGAAAGATGGTGTGTGAGGGGGAGTGTTGACCAGAACCGACACTCTCCATTCGAACCCAGCTTTTCCTCGGTACGCTTGGTAGCAAAACTTGACTCATTACCTCTCTGAAGATGAATCAGCAGATATGGAGTTCCAGTTAACGCTACCTGTCCAGCGTCTCCATAAGATGGCTGTGACTCGTCCGAAGTAGTGACGAGATTCCGTCCGACACAAGCTCACATCAGCAAGTGGACTTCACATGAGTGGAGTCCTTCAGAAGTTCCACTCAGAGGTGGAAGATGTTATAATCCAAACTCAGAAGAGCCTTATCATGGCTGGACTTCTGTTCTCCCAAACGACTTCACAGAACTGCGGACATCTCAGAACTTCTCCGCCCTCACCGAACTGAGAGAACTAGGAAGTACCGGCATTTTAAAGAGCTCTATTTCCTGTATATTTGAGCGTCCCTGATTGGTCAATATCAACCAGACAGGGGTGTGTTTTGTGATGTAAGAGGTTACTAGAAGTCAGAAAACAGCAAGAATGTTATTGAACAGATTAAAACTGTTCTCAGAGACAGAGAGAGTTTTGTTTTGGCGAGTTGGAGAAACAGGTGCCAACTTCTCTGTTGACGTCTGAGAGGATGTAAAAACAAGGCAGTTGTTCCAACACATGTCTGCTTCGACTCCTGACCTTGGAAAACGCACACTGGCTCATTCAAAGACAGAAATCAGAAAATGCATAAAAATCTGTAACAGGCCTTAACATGAATTCTAACTTTGCATGAGGATTAAAAAATCATTACACTGTTTCACAGTTAATAAAATTGATTAGTTCACTGCAACATCTAAAATGGTTTGAACTAAGACACTTTGATTATCAACATTTGTAAAATAGTAATGATAATAGAAAAGAGAGTGTTCTTTCACTTGAATTTTCAAGAAAGAAAGTCTCAGGATGGGTGAACCTGTATTTCTGGATTCAAATCAATGAAATGACAGTTTCTGTCCCACAAGGTTCTTAAGGTCAAGGGTTTTGACCTTAGGCTTAGTTTTGACATCAGGTTAAGTTCACTACAGTCTACTCCTCTGTCACTTTGCCATAACCACACTGCACTTTCAGCTCATCAGCCCTGATTCACTGCACCTGGTCTGATCCATACTTAAGGACTCCTCTCACCACTCCAATCTGCCAGATTATCATACTTTTTTGGTATTTGTTATCCAACCATCAAGTTTCATGTTCACGCCTTGTTCTTTGGGTTTTGACCTCACGCCTCATCTTGTGGATTTACCATTCTGCCTGCTCCCTGTCTGCTCTCATCTTGACGTTCTGACCCTGTTGCCAATTACTTCTTCTGGACAACGGACCTCAAATTACAGATTGCCCCTTTGGATTTGTCTTTGGATTTCTGAACCCCTGTGCTTGACCCCGACCTCGACTTTTGGACCTCATTTTTGGATTACCGCTCTGACCACTCTAACCACAGCTGTGCTTCACCCAGTTATGGTGATGTTATCACTTCATGCACTGACAGGTGGCTCTCAACCCACCCACCTGTGTAGACTTAATCCCTCCAGCAGCTGCAAGTCAATAAAATTGTTGTTTGTTTTACACTCTTGTTGTCTGGCTATATTTTGAATCCAAAACCCAAAATCCTGACAAATAATTGAACATTAAAAGGGCTGCAAAACACAGTGGGGAATATTTAACCTTTTCACAGAGAAATAAAAGCTCTTGCACCTAAATTAGTTTTTTTGTCCACGTAATTTAAAGATGTAATCATGCTTTGCTAGACTTACACAGATTTGAATGCTTTTACAAACTAAGAAATACAAAACTAATTAAATGCAATGAGAAGGCTAATGCAAAAAAAAAAAAAGAAGCTATAATTCTTACTTTTATTTTTACTGTAAAACTCAACTAGTGCATGTTTTGTCTCTGCAACTAATTTATATAGCTTATATGTTCTATTCTTCAAAACATAAAAAAAATGTTGGACGGGTTCATTTTATCATTACGCAACACATAAGTCACTTTTTGTACAACTGTTATCTCATTAATCCTGCAAACACATTTTCCTGCATAGATCTTGGATAAAATGTGATTGTGAAGAGAGTTTATGAGAATCATGCTGGCAAAATGAGGATTTTTTTTAATTAACATGTTTTTGTTCTCATTAGCCATATCAAAAGCTGCAAAATGATACTGAAATTTAGAAAATTATCACCTAGCAACAAGCTATTTTTGTTTATGAGAGTGGATGGTTTGAAAACTCAATTTTTATTGTTCTGGACTGACGTCATAGAGACTTCCAGCCCTAAGTTTAAAAATGAGGAATTCCTAATCTTCACAATGACACCAAATATTATACAAAGGGATTTCACAGTTGGTAGAGCTGTTGCCTCGCAGTGAGAAGGTTGCTGGATCAAATCCCGCTGGGGACCTTTCTGGCTGCAGTTTGCATGTTCTCTCTGTGCATGTGTGGATTTTCTCCTCCCACAGACCAAAAACATGCATGTTAGGCTGATTGATCAAATTGTCTCTAGGTGTGAGTGAGAGAGTGAATGGTTGTTTGTCTCTATGTGTCCATGTGACGGACTGGAGACCTGTCCAGGGTGTCCCCTGCCGCTCGTACAGTGACTGCTGGATATGGACACCAGTGACCCGAAAAAGAAGAAGCGGGTAAAAGATGATGAATAAATGGATGGATGGATAAACTGACAGATGGATGGATGGATGGATGGATGGATGGATGGATGGATGGAGGGATGAATGGA
>NC_056519.1:21312077-21355391 GCF_014905685.2 Nematolebias whitei | reverse complement strand
TTTTTTAGAGTGTCGATTCTTGTTTGTGATAAGCGAGCCGTCATGGTAATTGAATTTAATTCCACTCCCAGATAAACAATTGTCTGGGCCGGGAAAATCGAGCTTTTCTTCCAATTTATGGCGAAGCCCAGATTTAGCAGGTGTGATGCCAACACCTGAGCCTGTATCAATGCTTCCTGTCTGGAGTGAGACAGGAGCAGCAGGTCGTCCAGGTAAAACAAAACTCTCATCCCTGCTCTGTGCAGTGGATGCAGGGCTGTCTCCACACACTTTGAGAACGTACGAGGTGCGAGGGAGTACCCGAAAGGCAGCCTGTTGTACTGGTACTTCATCCCTTGAAAGGCGAAACGCAGAAATTTTCTGTGTTTTGGGATGATTGGTATGTGAAAATAAGCATCTTTTAGATCGATGGAAACAAACCAGTCGTTTTTCTGGATGTTGTCCAACAGCTGTCTGTTCGTCAACATGTGAAAAGGTCTGTTCATGATCGCTTTGTTGAAAGCTGACAGATCCAGAATCGGTCTCATCCCTCCGGTCCTTTTGGGGACCAGGAAGTAGCGTGAGTAAAACCCTGTGTTTTCCTCCTCGTTGGGAACTCTTGAGATTACACCTTTTATCAGAAGCTCCTGGACTTCTGCATTTAAGGCTGAGACTTGGTCTGGTGATGATAGGACCGTCTCTATAACTCCTCCGAACGGAGGGGGTCGGGTTGCAAACTGCAGCGTGTAACCCTTGCATAACACTCTGTCCATCCATCTGTCCGGTGAGCATGTTTTTAACCACTCTGCGTGACGTTCGTGGAGTGGACGTGCGTTTAAATGATGTGCCGTGTTTTGAACGGATGTCATCCAAACCTCCGCCTCGACCGCCGTCATGCGTCGCGGAAATGTTTTCCGCGTGACCCAAGGCGAGGCTTTCTCGAAAGGGCTGTTCTGCGCGCGCCCGTGCGCTGTGACTGGATCGCGGACCAACCTTCATGTCCGGGCGGGGCGGTGTGCGCTGAGGCGAGGCGTGTGTCAGCTGGTGACGTCCAGAGGCTGCACGTTTAACGTCGCTGTGCGAACGTTGAGAGGTGGAGGGCGTGACGTCATCAACGCCGTGCTGTCGAAGTGAAGGTTGTGAACTTCGCGGGAGCGCACGTTTCCTCTGGAGGGACGCGCGCCGCTCTCGCTGAGGGCGGGGCCCGTCATTGGATTCATTCAGCTGTCTCACGCTTATGTCGCCGTGAGCTGCTGATCGCAGAGGCGCGATGGATGACGGCTGTTTGCGTTTATTCAGGAAAAACGTGTGTTGTTTTTGCTGAGAGCGGGGACCTCCACCGGACCCGGCCTGCGGTCCCACATTTATCCCGATGTGAGCCGGTGAGCGCCGGGCAGCTGTGCGTGCATCATCGGCACAGTGCCGTTTGGATGGACGCTGCTTGTCTCGCTCGGGTGCGCGTTTAACACCGTTTGAGTGGTGATCGTGCGGTTCTGTTTGACAACAAGATATTTCGCTTACCGTGGTGTCACGTGAGCGTCTGGGCATGTGAAGGAGCGGCGGTGGGTTTAAAAAACCTTTATTTAATGCCACCGGCTCTCTCTGTGTGGAGGATGTGTGTGTAGCGGCTGTGAGCTCATCCGAACTTACAGACTGGCTAAAAACAGGCATTCTGATTTTTGAAAAATCATTTATTTCACTTCCTGTTTCGTTCATACACACATCCCCCGCAGACCGTCATTTCTTAAACCTTCTCCCTCGTGAGCTCTGCGGTTTGTTTGACCCGAGCGCCGTCTGCAGGCGATCTCTGGGGAAACGCTGAAGTGCAGGCTGCCGGGCTGAGGAGGGGTGGTCTCTGGCGGGCGGGGCTGGTGGTGGAGCTGGGCGAGACGAAGCTGCTGCTGCCGTGGAGCGTCGGTGCTTCTGCCTCTGCTCTCGACGATCCTTCCAGCGAGCTGGGGGACGGGATGAGCCGCGCGGCTTGATGAGATGACGTACCGCTTCCGACATCTCCTCCGACTGCTTGGAATTCGCCAGCATGGTCTTCAAGCTGCTTCCGAACAGCGCGTCCGATGAGATGGGGCCCTCCATGAGGTCCTTGTGCAGCTTTTCCGGCAGCAATGGAGAGTGACGGAGCCAGATGGAGCGTTGGATTACCGTCATCCATGAAGCAATCCTCGACAGGCAAACCGTGGAAGCGGCGCACATGTTGAGGACGGCGTCTGCCGATTTACACAGGGAGCTCTTTGTCTCCTCCGGCAGGCCTGAGGCCTCCAGCCTCTTCGACATGCTAAATGCTAACAGCGCCACGTTGTTGTTAGCCGCGGCCGCCTGAAAAGCACACTGGTGGGCTCTGTTGGAGAGCGCGGTCGCCACCTGGTCGTGTTTCCCCGGAGGGACGGGACACTTCTCCAGCCTGGACATCTTCGCTCCGAAGGCTTCCGCGAGGCTTGGCTCAAGGGGGGGTACCGAGGGAAAGCCCCGCTCGGTGAACCCCTCCACTCTGGTGATGGGGGCGTAAGTGGAGACGGGCGCCCTTAACCTACCAGGACCGGCTGCGGCCTCGTTCCAGTACGCTGTCACCGCAGGAAAACGAGGCCAAATGGGATCAGGACGGCGAGCCGGCGTGGAGCCAAACCTTCCCGCAAGATCATCCGATCTGAGCGGGGGGGGTGAGGGGACGGAGAGCCCCTTAACGCTAGCAGCTTTCCGGATAATGGCGGGCAGCTCCGAGAGGAGCGCGCCCACGGCAGGGAGCGATGTGGTCGCTGAGGCGGGAAACCCCGGGGGAGTCGAGCATCCGCTCGGCCTCCCTCTTTCCAACACTGCGCTCCCCGGGAGGGAACGAGCGTCGGGGCTGCTGCTAGCGTCACCGGTCCCAGAGGAATCATCCGATTCACTCCGAGAGCCGGCGTCGAAGAAATCCATGGCGTCGTCCAGCGAACAGTCTCCCGCCACGGACAGGCAGTCCTCGATGGTAGCCTTAAACAAGGCTGCTCTCCTCTGTCTTTCCTCCGGTGGAAGCTCGTCACAGAGGCGGCAGGAGGAAGCGCGAGCGACGTGGCGGGGACCCAGGCATCCCTCGCAGGTGTCGTGCCGGTCGAAGCTAAGCAAGTAGCCGGTCTTGCACGAGGGACACAAACGGATGGTGCTGGAGCTGGACATCTCGACGAAAAAGGTCAGTTTATTCTTGTTTTATTATGCTTGCTGAAGAAAAACTGGGAGCAGATTACCCGCTCTTAACGTAATTTATACGGATCGGGTGGGGCCCACACAGCAGGTGGGCGTGGACTAATTTTTTCAGTACGATGCTTGCGCATAACGGGATAAACCCATCAGCGACAGCCTTAAAGGGCGAAGCCTATATGACATAGAATCTTACTTCTAACCTACAAAGCTCTCAACAACCTAGCTCCGTCTTATATTACAGATCTTATTGTTCCACATTTTCCTAACAGAGCACTTCACTCTCAGACTGCAGGTTTACTTGTGGTTCCTAGAGTTTCCAAAAACAGAATGGGAGGCAGATCTTTCAGTTATCAGACTCCTCTTTTGTGGAACCAACTTCCAGTTTGTGTCCATGAGGCTGACACATAGTCCAGTTTTAAGACTGGGCTCAAGACTTTCCTTTTTGATAAATTCTATAATTAGGGTCCACTTGGGTTTCCTGAGGTATCCCTTAGATATGCTGTTATAGGCTCAGACTGCTGGAGGACAAACTGACCTCATTTCCTCACTCTGCTGCTGTCTTTACTTGCTCTCCTCTACCTGTTTTGTATTTGTAACTATTTTTATCCTTAACATGTTTTTTGTCTTTCTTCCAATAGAAAGTACATCTGGACCTGCCATTGTGTATCTGTTCCTTCTTCCTGTCAGCCGGTCAGAATAGATGGCCGCTCGTCCTGAGACTGGTTCTGCTGGAGATTTCTTCCTGTTAAAAGGGAGTTTTTCCTTTCCACTGTCTCCTTTGTGCTTGCTCAGGATGGGAGACTGTGATGAAGTGAAGATTCAACACAATCTGTTGCTTCCTTAGATAGAGAACTTCACTATTGACATTTTTATGTATGTGAATGTTTCTGTTCAGTGCCTTAGGACAACTTCTGTTGTGACTTGGCGCTATATAAATAAGCTGAAATGAATTGAAATAAAGTTGGATTCATACTCTATGAAAAGTGCTCTTATTGACGTAGTTGTACGATGAAAATGATGTCATTTTGTTCTTCCATGAGCTCCCAGAGACAGTTCTTTGTGCAATGTCCAGGTGGAACTTTTTCTCATAGGGGAATGAGTCTGTCTGTTCATCCGTCCATCCATCCGTCCATCCATCCGTCCATCCATCCGTCCATCCATTTAACCGCTCCTTCCTTTTTGGGTCGCGGAGGTCACTGTTGCCCATGTCCAGCAATCACGGTGTGAGAGGCAGGGGACACCCTGGACAGGTCTCCAATCCATCACAGGGACACAGAGACAAACAACCATTCACTCTCTCTCTCTCTCACCTAGGGACAATTTAGAGTTATCAATCAGTCTAACATGCATGTTTTTGGTCTGTGGGAGGAAACCGGAGTACCCTGAGAAAACCCACGGACGCATGGAGAAAACATGCAAACTCCAGCCAGAAAGGCCTCCTGCTGGGATTTGATCTGGCAACCTTCTCATTGAGAGGCAACAGCTCCACCAACTGCACCTCTGTGCTACTCGGGGTTTGAGTTGAAAATTGTTATTGGTCAGAACTTTGTTGTGAGTGTGTTTATGTGGAAAAACGGGTGAACTACAATGGTCATTGTGTGTCAACCTCTCCGCTGAGGAGCAGGTGTCCGAGGCTTTTAAAAATTACATATTTACAACTGTCCCAGCAAAACTTAGTCAAATCTTATAAAGACGCTCTATGGAGACAGACTGCTTTCCATGGCCGTGCTGGCCTTGAGAGAGAGTGCGCCTTGGCTGGGCATCATAGGGACATGTTTGTAGACAAATGT
The DNA here is from genome assembly GCF_014905685.2 of Nematolebias whitei. Taxonomy (NCBI): domain Eukaryota; kingdom Metazoa; phylum Chordata; class Actinopteri; order Cyprinodontiformes; family Rivulidae; genus Nematolebias; species Nematolebias whitei. The sequence continues at coordinate 21,350,433 of NC_056519.1, read as the reverse complement.
ATATATATATAAAAAGACGCCTTGTTGAGCGGGCTGGCTCGCTGCAGAAGTACATCAGAGCATCTGCCATTTTTAATGTGGCAGAACTGCTGGTCATTTAATACAAAGAAATGAACAGAACTTCATTAAAGCACCGTTCTACAAAGTGTTTTAAGTTGATGCCGGTAATTCACACACACTAATATATCTGGAAAACAAACAGGCACCAAAGACAACATTTGTAACTTTTAATGTTACTTTTAACGTTACTTTTAACATTTCGTACGAGTCAGTGCTCAATGGGGTGTCTACATATTTGTCTGTTGACTGTTCTCTACGTTTGATTGTTATTCTACAAACCATGTCTGTATAATAAAAATGTCTGTGGTAAAAGAAGCAAAAATCTGTACAGGGAAGGAAAACTTTAGCCCCCTGGCAGAGGGTCTTTCCATCAGTTCTGTGCTGCAGTTTCTCATGAAGTATAAAATGTCCATGTGAAGAACATTGTTTTTTTTAGGTGAGTCCCCTTTGCACATTTTTTTTGTTTTTAGCATTATTTACAATTTACCATTAAGAATAGCTCTAATCTTTATTTCTAATATGCAGGATGGTGGAAACAATATGAAATTGGGTTTTGAAACATTCTTTGAACTCACTATATGATCCAGATGCTTAAACCCATAAAATTTATTTTACCTGAGAATAAGAAGTTTTAATATCCATGGAAACGTCAAATGTTGATGTAAAAAGTCATAAAATATTGCTGGTAAATTAATGCGATTTAAACAACACAAGCAGACAGAAACAATATTTTATACTTGTGAAAACATTTGGAAGGAGTTTACAAAAGTTAGTGATGAGAAAGAAAAACATTTGACAACAAATGTGCAAGCAGCAGCAGCTGGCTGTAGCACGTGTGGTGTTTCTGCTAAAATAACAATGTAACGCAAATTTTGCATCAACATAAATATTTGTAAAATACCATTTGAACATTTTATTGCACTCTTAAGATCATGATTCAACAATAAATCTGCAAACACAAACTCTTTTTTTTAAATTTGTTGATCACATCACACACTTTGATCCAGTGACATCAGAGATCTGTGATTTCAGAATATGGATCAAAGCAGCGTGGAGTAGAAACAAACCAGTGATATATCACTGAATTTCATCTTTTGCTCTCAGTAAAATATGTTTTTCAAAACTTGCTATCACTCCAGTTAGCTTAGCTCGCTGAGGTGTAAAAAAACCACACAGAGCATCGATTGAAAGTTTGATCTGAAGGAGGATTATGAGATTATGAGAATTTTCAGGAATGTAATCACTTATGTCTTTTTCTAAAACCACATTTTGACACAAGTGGATTTCTTTTTACATTTCTGCTGTCCTTGGGATAAAAAGATAGCTGGTTTGACACAAAGGCAGCAGGAGGGTTAAATAGATTTACGAGTAATTATATCATGAGCAAAAAGCCTGACTGGAAATATAGCAATAATAAAGTATCGACAAAATACCATAAATAACCACTTGGTTTCTGATGGAAAACTGATTCCTTATTAAAACAAAATATATAACAACATAAAATCATCTTAATCATGTATTTTTTTTTATTGTACACGTGATTACTGGATTGTCAGAGATGTTGGTTGAAAAAGGAAAATTTTGGGGGGAAAATGTATTATTCCTTAGATGTTCTTCAAAAAATTCCACAAAATATTGTTAGAAAAAAAGACTGAATTTTCTAGTAATTCGTTGTTAGTGAAATTAACAATTTCTGAAATATATGTAAAAACATTTCTTAGATGCTTCAAATGTTAGCACCATCTAGTTCCTATTTCTTTTTCACCATTACATTATGGCACAGGGACCAGACTTGCTAGATTTTGACTTTGATTTTAAAGCTGGGAGGGATTTGCTGCGTTTTAACGTGTTTTCAAACTGTGAAGGGGTTTGGTGGTTTTGGTCAGTGAGTAACGCAGCCCCTAACTGTGAATTACCAAATGTCTGTGAGGAAGAACTGGGTTGAAAAGCTGGTAGTTTTAAAGGTGGGAAGACTATCCTGCTTTGATGGGATGGTGTAGCTGACATCGCTGCAGGCACGGATGGGAATGTTGGTAGTTGATGCTGTACTGATGACGATGTATCATTGATTTGGACATTTATTGGTCCTGTGTACTGCAGCAGGTACTCGGGATAGATCTGGTGCTTCTCAAACACAACAAATATAGAGGGGTTTGTGACATTGTTCACACAGCTGTCGTAGAAGTTTGTGTTTCCACCATCTTTGGAAGGAGGTCGAACATAGTGAGAGGATCCTTCGATGTAGCTTCCCACCAGCACCCGGGCGATGAACATGGATTTGACTTGAGTGTCGCCCGTGTACTTGTGGGAGTATGAAGCATCTCGAGCAAAGTAACTACCTGGGTTTAGGATTGGAGAAAACATATTATTAAGGCATGTTTATTTATTGAGACAAAAAAAATTATCTACTAACCATCATGTCTAAAAAATAGGACCAAATCTAAAGTGTCCAAAAATTGCAATATTTCCAAAAAACACTAAAGGTTTCTCAAGGAAGAACTTTGAAAGTGGTCTGGATCAACACTTCAGCATGTCCCACTGAGGTCCACCAGTGGGGCATAAAAGCAGTTTGGTCCAAGTATTACTCTCTAATGCTCAGTCTTTTCATGTTTCTGATGAATCACATGTCTGCAGTGGAACCTGCAGGTTTAAGACTCCCCAGAACTACTAAAACTAAGATCTGCATCTTGAGTTGTTCCTGTGCTGCTCAGCTCTGCTATGCCTCCTCTTTATAGCCCAGCTAGTGATAGATGGGTACTCCCTTGTCCCCCATTTTCAGAACTAGTTGAAATGAAGGTACAGTATGTGAATTTTTACAGTGGATTTTGATATACATACCCAGTCTTCATGTCACGTGAGGACTTGGGGTCTGATAAGTGTCAACATTATTGGTCTTGAGCTCGTTCTTAGTGTTGATTAGACTCCACCATGGTTGTCTCCAATCCTGTGTATAGTTTTCATGGACAGGATCTCAAGGCGTAGTCGAGGAGAGGAGGTTGTCTCGTTTGGGAACCTCAGGGTCTTATCTCTGCTTTATGCGGATGATGAGGTTCTATTGGCGTCTTCAGTCCAAGACCTTTAGCATGCAATGGGGCAGTTCACAGGAGAGTGTGAAGCTGATTGAATGGGAGTCAGTTCCTTTAAGTTTGAGGCCATGGTTCTTGACCAGAATTAGGTGGAATGTACTCTCTGGGTTGCCAAGGAGTGTCTCAGGTCAAGGAGTGCAAGTTGCTGGGTGTCTTGTTCACAAGTGATGGTAGGATTGAGTGGAAGTTGGATTGACGGATTGGGGCCTCATCCTTGGTAATTAAGGCGTTACTTCAGTCAGTTATGGTGAAGAAAGAGCTTAGTTGAAAAACAAAGCTCTCAATTTACTGGTATGTATATATTCCAACCCTCACCTATGGTCATGAGGTTTGGCTCATGACTGAAAGAACAAGATCCTGGATACAAGCATCTAGAATGGGTTTGCTTTGTAGAGTGGCTGGGCTCATCTTTAGAAATAGGGAAAGGAGCTCCATCATCTGGCGGGAGATTGGAGTAGAGCTGCTGCTCCTCTGCATTGAAAGGAGTCAGTTAAGGTGATTTGGACATCTTATTAGGATGCCTCCTGGACGCCTCTCTTTAGAGGTTTTCCAGGCACACTCCACTGGTAGGAAGTCCTGGGGAAGACCCAGAAGTTGCTAGATGGATGGTGTTCCTTCTCTGGCTAGGAAATATCTCATGGTCCCCCAGAATGAGCTGAAAAGTGTTACTGGGGAGAGGGATGTCTGGGTTTCTCCCTTTCCTTTGGCTTCACTGTGCCCAGGTACAGTTCACCATCTTTTTAGATACTACGCAGTCAAGCTCCAACTTCCTGACAGAGGAGTTGAGCTGGGCCAGTGGTGTATCTTGACTGTGTGGCACACGATTCCACCCAACTTGGTGGGTAGCTAGCTGATATTGTCACAGCCAGCTTGCTCTTTATGTATGGGCTAGTCCCCCCTTGGCAGTGCGACATGTTTGGGCTGCACTGAAGAGGAGGCGATTTCATCTTAGCTACACAGGTTGGGCTGCAAACCATTTTCATGTCTATCAAATATTTGCCCTAAGCATATTATTTATTTAAAAGTTTTGGAAAAACACTTGTCTTTGTCATTGCCACCATAAACTTTTGTCTAGGCTGTCCTTGTCAACCTTCTTCATTTTTGTGTCATAGCAATTGAACCATAAATTTGCTCTGGGTGGTGGTCAGTCTGAACTCATTCCAAGAATTTAAATATTATCCCTTTTAACAATTTTTTTTTACTTTAACTAAAGTAAGCTCTGAGTATGTCCTAAATTTTCCCAAGTTCTGTGGGTAGAATTGTCTTGAGAATTGAATACTCACTATTACTTTAAGAACAAAAGCGGTCCTAAATTGTCTTTAGCTCACCTTTCCCAAAACTTGTTCCATGAGTCCCACAGATCCTCCAGTCAAAATTATTATGGCAAATGGCGTCCACATGGTTGGAGTCCGTGCCGTGAAAAAGTTGTTTTTCTGTTACATATCGTCCACCGTTATTGTCCTTCATCAAATTATTTTGCCTTCATTTGGAAAAAATATCAAACTTTAATTGAGTTCATAAAACAGAGATATTTGCTTGGATAAAGTAAAATAGTCCACAAGGCACAACTACAGGAAACGATTGGCAAAATGTTGAAAAACAGAAAATAAATGTTACATTAGCTATGCATGAAAATTTTATTTTGTAAGGCAAAAATGGTTGCATTTTAATGATAAGTTAAAACCAGATAAATGACGACAAGTGATTGCCATGTTCAGATCTACATACCACTGGAAGACTTCCCAGAGGGCTTTGTTCTGATTTCTCTTTATGCTGATGATTTTAAAGTCTTTCATAGTTCCACAGAAAAGAGCTTGAATGTTTTTAAATTCTTCTGACGTTTGTGAAAGGGGAATTGTCTAAAAATAATACAAACAGGAAATATTTTCAGCTGCACAAATCAACATGTTTTATCATTTAAAAAAATTGTGTTGCATACATGTTCAAAGGACCAACATTTAAAACTAACATTCGTATAAATTACAGATTAATAATGTGCTAAGAATTTAACAGCAAAGGGACAAGTGAAAATCGCTGAAACAATATAAGATGATCATAACAGATTGCGTATTCATATTACCGAGAATCCTGTTTGAGGGATCTGTGTCTTGTCCCAGTTGTCTGGCACAGACATAGTATTTACTGGCATTCTGCAAGAAAAAGGTTGAAGATTAGAATAGAGCCAGCTGAGGAAAAAAGACAATGTGGAAAATATAAGTGGGACCTTTATAAAAATGGAACTGCACATATCCTGTGCGAACACTTATTTTCAAACATATTCATGAAATCATGCATTTGAGGGTCCTACCTCACAGTTTTTGCTTGTACATCTGCAGCAGAAACAAACCGAGGACATGTTCTCACGAGCCTCTTTGTGCCGTAACCCTTGTTTGTTTGTAGCATGTCTGAGGGGAAAAGAATGTAACTTTGAATAAATCACAAACTAAGCCTGAGTGATGCTGCTGTCTCTACTGATGCCCTGGTACAGCAATGCAGAGAGGTCAGGGACAGTGTCCTTGAACTGGCAGACCACGGCACTGGGTGGTCCCTCCTTTCTACCAAAAGGAACTAGAGGATGTAATCTAACTTTTAGGGAATGACGCAGTAGTCTGCTTAAGGAAGTTTGTGATGAGCTGAGGGAAACTCAGTGACTGAAACTACAATGATTCACAACAGAAAGATAACACTTGAACCAAACTTAAACTCAGATTATAAAACATGTTAAATTTGCTGTCAGTGGTTCATTAGTCACAAAAGTAACCACACATGTGTCTGTTACACTCTCTTGATGGCCCTTTTAATAAGACAAGCAGACAGAAATGCTGACTAGAAAGTGAGTCACTTGCAAATTGACACTGCAAAACTATAAGTTGTATTGCAAGGGGGTGGGGGCATTTGAACCATATAGCAGAAATGTCTGGTTGCCACTCTAATCATTTTTTGTGTGTCTACAATATTTTGTCTATAATGAGTTACAGCTTTAAAGGAAAAACATTGAGCTCAGATACAATGGAAGTCAGTGAGAGTTTGGATGTGTGAACTCTGAGGAAAATTAAAAGAAAACCTTATGTCCTAGTAGGACACTAGGTGAAAGAAGCCCAATGGTCATGGAGTGAGGGGTGGGGTCACAAGTCGCCATCCCATTTCAGGGCCACATGGAGATGAAGGATGCAATCATCCATCCATCCATGCATTATCTTTACCCGCTTCTTCCATTTTGGGTCACGGGGGTCGCTGGTGCCCATGTCCGGCAATCACTGTGCGAGGGGCGGGGTACACCCTGGACAGGTCTCCAGTCCATCACAGGGACACATAGAGACACACGAGACAAACAACCATCCACTCTCTCACCCTCACCTAGGGACAATTTAGAGTTACCAATCAGCCTAACATGTATGTTTTTGGTCTGTGGGAGGAAACCAGAGTATCCCAAGAAAACACACGCATGCACGGAGAGAACATGCAAGCTCCACCCAGATAGGCCCTCGGACTGGGATTTGAACCAGGGACCTGCTCACTGTGAGGCAGCAGCTTTACCAGTTGTGCCACCGTGCTGCTCCCTTATTCATACCTATTGTGGCAATTGGGTTACCAAAAAGCCCACCATCTAAAGTTTCCAAAAATCTGCAATACGTAGTCTAAACCTTTTTTTTTTTTATTGCACTTTAGTCATGTTCAACTTTCTGTTTAAACTGAATGATGCTTCTAACGTGAAGTATGATTGAGCTACAGATGGCTTGGTTTTCTCACATTTTGCCCAAATCTCATTGTTGTGTATTGGACTATTCATGCAGATTTGTCTTTGCCGTACAACACATTGCTGACAAATGTTGCAGGATATAATTGATAGAAGAGTTATGCACGTATATCGTGATTTTTTTTCTTTTCCCCTGTACTCAGTGTTTTTCTGCGAAGTTGAACTTTGTAAGTCTACAGGTGCTAGCAAAACCAAACAAGAACACACACAAAAAAATAAAGTCACAGTATTTTGTCTGTTAACCATCTTTTACATTTCAACTGATTAAATCAAAACATACTTTTCAGCCAGACAGCTAAAACTATGATAAGTACGTCTGCCAGCTGGTTTGAATGTACAATAGTCGTAGACATTTTAATTAATTTTTGTCTGCCTTCATTCTGGACTACTGAGTAAGTACTTAAGAGATCTGTTTCGAACTTATTCTGATCCATGTGATGTTGCTCACTCCTAGTGGTATCTTCAACACTCTTTAAAAAACTAATGTTACATGGCTGTTCAGCAGATTGTTAGTGTACATAGTTTGTATTTTTCAGTTTTCAGTGTTTGTATATTGCTCAAATCCCTCGTGCGATCTTGACGAGCCATCGTGACAATGTTCTTTTATTCTATGCCTTTTTCTGTAGGTGAAATTGAGGACCCAGAGAAGTCAGATGTTTATAAAAAAATGCTTCCACTTCATTGATTCATTGGGTTTTAAAGAGTGCCTCTCCCCCCTCGACAAAATCTTCTTTAACCGAACATTAGTTCTTCAAGTCAGACGCCGTAGTTTTCATTGAGAAAACGGTGATTTATGTTCAAATTACAGAAATTTAAAAATTCACCATTTCTGGAGTCTTTTTTTTTTACCTTGGAAGCTGAGTGAATATGAATGTTTGCCTACAGTGAACTCCACCACATCTGGATTGTTCAGAAACGCCTTATCCAGATATTTACTGTCAACGTCTGCTGGTCTGAGTTGGCCGTCCTGCTGGAAGGGACAGACATGAAAATGTTCAGTTTTCATTGGGAATGATCAAGATGAGCAGGATTACAAACGGTTATATAAGAGGTACAGTTCGGGTTGAGCGGTTTCTGTGTGAACACCTCTGTAAAACCAGTTTTATAACCAGTTTTATGCTCTGACGCATACAGGAGGTGTGTGTGAGCACAATGCCAGGAAGGAAAAACAGTAGCAATAACCTTAGAGAAGCAACTTCCGTCTGTCAGCCTAAGACAATTCCAAACAATTTGGAGTCAAATATTATAAAGGATTATTAACAAGTGTAAAATATCTAAGGCATGTAAGTCAGTCTTCCCAGGAGTGGATGTTCCAGCAGATTCACCCCAAGATCGGACTGTGCAATGAACATAAAACCCAAGTGCTACATTTCAGACTCTGCAGGCCTCACGTAGAAAATTAAACATTGAACGTCATGATGGGACAATTAGAAATAGACCAAACACATATGTTTTTTTTGGAAAGGGTTTCTAAAAGATAATTTTTTTTTCTCTACAAACATGGCAGCACAAATTAGGTTTGTAAAGTTTAATTTGAATGAACCACAAACTTTTGGAACTATGTTCTTTGGACAAATGAGACCAAAGTAGAAATGTTTGGGATTGTATTGTATGAATTTGGTAAACTCACATTTGTACCGTACAGATTCCACTGTCCAAAATCATCCTGCCAGTACCAGAGCCACTCTGTGGTGTAGAGGGAGTCCGGTTCACTCACAGAGTTCGGAGTTGAGAGTCTTCTTACTTTGCGCTCTCCACATCTCATTGTGTCAAAATAAACAGGTGGGTTACCACTGCTGAAATATACAAGGCAAAAAAACTCATAATTCATTTGACTGAATCATAATGGTGCGCAACACAACCACCAAAATACTAATCGTAATGTTTTCCAGCAAAAACAAAACTTGTTTTTAGCTATTAATCAAGAATTAATTAAGCAATAAGATTGTGTTGATTTAAGCCAATTTTGGCCAACATTTTTTTCTGTTAGGATGAACCTTTAGGGCTTTTTAAAATAGTTACATTATTTTCCGGCATATAAGTCACATCTTTTTGCATAAATTTGCAAGTCCTGCGACTTTTACACCAAAGTGACTAATCTACTTTTTTTTCATATTCACAAACCATTTTTGGACTGACATCTGATGCTTTCATTAATTCTGACATGCACCAAATTAAACATTACCATTTGAAGCCACAAGAGGTGCGAGAGGAGAGCCCTCTAATCTTTGGACAACGTCTTATACGCTGGAGCGACATATACTGTGGAAAATACGGTAGTTTTTGAGACATCTCATTGGTGCAGTGGAGTTGGACCAGCTTACATGTGGTCAGAATGGAGTCTCCTTGGACTATGATTATTGCAGATGACATTGTGATTTGTAATGAGATTAGGGAGCAGGTGGAAGAGAGCTTAGAGAAGTGTAGGTATGTATGCACTGGATGGAAGACAAATGAAAATCAGAAGCAAGATGGTGCAAACTGCTTTTTTTGGGTAAACTTAAAGATGCAAACTTTTATTTATTTTGTACCATAATAGTTTGTCCTTTATTTATTTTTTTAGCAGCCTGCTTGACCCATTGATAACCATCAGCTGCTTCTGGAGTCCTACCAGCTAAGAAAGCCCTATAGAATGCTTCCCTCACCTGGGGTGTCCAACACTGGGCACCAACAACCTTGTGATGAAAGCTCAACAACGAAGGCACAGAACATGGCTCACCCAGACTTGATGTTCCTCACCTCCGCTGGGATGCAGCTGAAGCTCTTTCGGAGGTAGGAGTTTAAGATCATTCTAATGGGTTCTTTTGCCAGGCATTCCTAGTAAAACTATACATTTGGGTCTACTGGGTCTGTCTGGCACCCCCCCCCCCCCTACACACACACATACATCTGAACTAAAACACCACCAGGTGCTGATCAGTTGACAGCTCAGCTCCTCTCTTCATTCGAGCTTCCAAAATAAATGACTTCAAATTAGATGACTTAACTACAAAGTCCATCATTGATGTGCAGCCCAGGGTGTCTTTGTACCATGCACACGTATGGACACCCTTATATTGCAACATGGTGTTTGTGATAGACAAACCATCATGAAGACAGAAGTCCAACAACAAAACACCACTTCAATTCAGATCAGAGTGTATGTTTGTCTTAGTCATGCCCCTCCAGGTTACACTGTTGCTACTCAGTGGGAAAACTACAGGAGAAATTCAAAAAAGTTAAGACAGGTCCTCTGGACAGTTTATTTTTGTTGAAATGTTTCATCTCTCATCCAAAATAATTCAACAGTCCCAGGAGCTGCAAGAAACTCTATCATATAAATAGTTCATGGGTCAACCAGTTTGATGGTGCTCAGGTAGTTTCTGTAGTCCACCTCTTCCCCTTCGACACATTTTTCATTCTTCAACCTTTATTTAGACTGATAAATCACACTGAGCCTTGAAGACTCATTTACAAGTGAGACCTGTTTAGACGGACAAAAAGTAATAAAAGGTCACTTTTATTTATGTGTAGGATTTGGAGGCCAAAAAAAAATCCTATCAAACTCTTTCTCCTTGACTGAGGAGAAAGATCCTGATATTGAAAAAAACACCCCGCACATAGACACATATTGATGTAGACATTCCACAGGGGAGGGGAGACTACAAGAGTGGTGAGCATGTCAGGGACACTCCAGAGGCGCTGTAGGAGTTCTGATAAAAATGGTACACTCAGGCAGTTCCCTCTGGTGAGATCCGTAAACACTTTCATGCCAAGGTCGACCTGGAACAGCACCAGAGAGAATCCGAGAGTCCTGAAATGATGACACAATGTTTATTCAGCCGGGTCCTTCTGACAGGTCCACAGACTTCCTCGGTGGAAGGGAAAGAGAGTGGGCAGAGCGTCAATTTACAGGGCCTCCAGGCGAATTGAGATGCCAGTCAAGGCCAGCCAGGGAGCCGAATTCAGATAAGCAACAAATGTTTTGAGAACAGGCAGAACTTTACTGTGTCTGCCTTGAGTCTTTGCTGGTCCTCTCGAATCCCAAACGTCCAAATTAAGTGGACAGACGCAGGCAGTCTGACCAGGGCCACATTTTCTGCTGACAACTTCCTTGTTTGTTGATAGACCAGGAACCAGCCCAATCCAAAAAGCAGGAAACCAGTTATAATAAATCCAATAGTATATGCATCCTTGGCACTTGTCTTCTCGTCGAGAAAATTTTATCAATTGCGCTGAGAGGCCAACTGACCAGATCCATAGTAAAAATTTACAGTTCGGAAGATATGTAGAGAGAGACTCTGAAGCAGTTTCACAGACATGACAGAGCACAGCAAAGAGGAGGAGGGAGAGGAGAGGGAAAGCATCCGCCCTTGACAAGAGCAAGTGGTGAAGAATTTGAGGCAGTCATGGCCAAAGTGGTTCAAAACAAACTGATTCATGCTCAGTAATCCAGATAGAAAAATCCAACAGAGTTAAGTCAGGTCCTCTGGATGGTTTATTTTTATTGAAAGACTATAGGACTACAGCAAACAGCTAAGCACTATCAAACTAGTTGACCCTCTATATGAAGGTGTTATTTATAAGACTGAGTTTGTTGTGGCTCCTCAGATTGATAAAGTCTTTTGGATGAAAGACGAAACGTTTCAACAAAAAGAAACCATCCAGAGGACCTGACAAATTTGTTGGACTACACAATTTAGGTCATTTCCTCAAAAGAAACATTTTTGGAATTCAGTAACACTGATGTAAGCGTACGTGCTTTAATTTAGGATTATAAGCTACTGTTCCAAGTTAGAAATGCGTTTTAAGGTAAGGCTCATATGTCCCAGCTGAATGCAGCATCATATCTGGAACTCACTGATCGGTCGCAGCAGGTGATTTGTGCACACGTATGACAATTTGCATGTGCAGCGTATTCCTTGTGCAATTTGAAATAAGTACATGTACAAAACTGTTTATGCATTCGTGAATCGTGGTACACTTGTGGATAATATACGTATACAAATAATGTACGCTTGTGTGACTACGTTTGAGATTAATGTGTCTCCATGTCGCTGAAGTATCTGAGCAATTCAGAATGACATGCTTTATCATAATATTGTTGTAAAAATGAAAGCACATCTGTTTCTTGTCTTTAAACTTGCTAAGTTCAGGAGTAATCTCTATCCATCAATGTGCTCATGCTGAATGTTCCCAGAGTACCTGAAAGTGTTGCTTGGGTCACAGTAGTCCCTCTCGATTGTCTCGTTATCAGGCAGGCTGGTCCACCGATCACCTTCCTGAACCTGCCATCTGTACGGCATCTTGTCATGAGCATTGGTACATTGATCTGAAAACACATTAACAATTAACAAGAATACCTTTACCAACAAAGGGTTTCAGTAAGAATAGGTTAGTACTCACCCCCATGCTTACAGTAGCCTTGAACGAAGTACATGCATATCACAGTTTTATCTAGTCAGATCAAAAGAATACAAAATCAAGTTAGTCGTACAGTATTTCGAAGCATTTATTCTCTCATGACAAGCTTGTGTTTTTACCCGTAGCCGACTTTTGACATCTATTCTGTTCATCTCCACTTCTTCCAACGCTTGCAGCAGCAGCACCGTAATCAGAGAGACAGAAACTGTGAGGCAGCTGATGGTTGTTCGAGTTGCTGTTTTTCTTCTTGATAGATATCGCTTTATATTGCAGATCAATTTTCTTGGGCGTGTTTTGATCAGCGTTGCTGCTGGCTACAGTGTTGGTGGCTGCAGCAGAGACATCACTGCTGGGTGAATTAGAATCTTGTGGCTGATTTCCCTTGTGTCCCTCTTCAGTGTACAATTTTAAGGAACCAAGGTCAAAACCTTTCTGATCAATGGCAGCGGTTTGTTGTTTCCGTAGGCTGTCACCCATGTTTCTTCCATCTTCCTTGCTGCCACTGCTTTGTTCTAAAGTCTGACTACCATCACCTGTTGCACCAGGGTTTGTAGCAGAGATCTGGTTTCCAGAAAGTCTCAACGCTGCATTATTTGCGTAAATGGACTTCAGGGAGTGAATGAGTGTGAAAGGAACCCCTTCACCATTTAAGGTTATTAATATGTGGGAAGCTTTAAAATCATGGTTCCTGGAGCAATTGCAGTCTTCATTCATGAACCGCTCACAAATGTGAAGCCTACTGCAGAAGATATCTTCGCTCTGGCACTGACCAAATTTGCCACCATCGATATTGTAATCACGACATATCTGGTGAAAAGAGAAGACGACTTAAAAAGGGCTTAAAGTTGCATTGAAGCTTCTTTTTTGTTCCTCCCTTTGAGATGTGAAATTAAAACAAGATAAAAAAAATGATGATGCACATGTATTCAATATCTCAAATCAAAAGCTAATGATGTAATCAGAAAATTGTGTCTGGGTGTGTAAGATGTTAGTCTTACAGAAGGCAGGAGTGAGTCGTCATTCTGCATTAGCAGCGTACAAAGCTCGTCTCTGGTCAGACCCTCCAGCTCATGATGTTTTAGTACCCGTTGGTTGTGGTCAGAGCTCAGATCATGGGAAAAACTGCAGTCTTTTCTGTTATCAAATAATTTGCATACAATTAGAAAGAGTAAAGGATGACACTGAGAAGTTGAATAAAAGTTAGACAATGTTTATGAACACTTTTTTAATGAATTGGGACATCATCAGCCTCCCCACCATCACAGACGTCTACACCTCCAGATGCAGGAAGAGGGCCGCCTGCATCATGAAGGACCCCACTCACCCAGCACACAAGCTTTTTACTCCGCTCCTCTCAGGTATGAGGTTAAGGAGCATTAAGTGTAGAACCACTCGACTGAGGAACAGCTTCTACCCTGAAGCTGTTAGACTCATGAACAACCAGGAAAATCACTGTGATTAAACTTTAATTGGAGATTTTGACACTTTATCTGTGCTGCTGATTATCCATGCTGTTGATTCTTTACCCATAAGCAATTTGTAAATCGAACGATGCCGGAATGCAAATAGCGGGACAAATTGAGGTTGCTGACTCGTCAGTTGCCGACATTACTACAGGATTGATTGATAGGTGGGTCGAGGAGCCGAGGATGTTGGAATACACTTGGATCATCTGAGGTCATGTGGTTCTATTGGCTCTACCGGTTCTTTAGTCCTTGTTTACATTAACAAAGTTGCTCTTAAACTGGAAATACTGATTTAAAAATGCCATTCTCAAGCATTTTGCCTATTTTATTTTAGAACATTTCACACTAGGTTTAGATGAGAAAATATGTCGCTGAGACTAAGAATGGTTTTAGTTTGTTGTTGCACAAAGCACCTCCACCTCTTGCGGGGGAAAAAGAAGTGGTAGAACGACATTCTCGAAGCATTACACTCCTATTAAAGAAAGGTTATGAGCTGAAATTGAGATAATCATGCCATAAAACCTTCACTGTGCAATAAGTTTATGTAATCAATGAAAATTGTTTTTTCAGTAAAAACAACAAACTTGAGTAACAGGTGTCAACGCTAAACACTGTTTAATTTTTAAAACATTTTATTGTAATTTTTTTTCAGTTTAATACAATAAAGTTAAAGGTAATAATATCTATGGGGACTTCAGGCATACCAAGATTTGTTGGTTCAAAAACCACAAACTGCATTAGTGAGTGTAGGATTTTAACCAGGCACTAAAATAAATTAATAAAATATGTTAAATAAAAGTTTCAAATAAAATCTTCACTTTAAAGCGATGAATTCATGGAGACCCTAATCTCAAACTTTATATATAAAACATTTACCTTTCATATACCGGTAATGGACAGATACCGCTGAGAAGGAAGTATTTACAGAGGTGTAGCTCTCCACACGGCCCCTGACAAGCTTTAACTCTGCACAGTTTCAGACTGGTCCAGGCCACCACTTTCTGCTTCCCATTTGAAGAATAGAAGACAAACTTCTGTTGGTTGGAAATAATCTTGTTGGTGGACTCGCCTGGGAAGTGATTAGACATCAAATCGTCCACGTCCACAGATCCTGTATTAGCGCAGATAAACTTAAATATTTTAGACTCCATTCTTCTCAGGCTTCTTCAACGCTTCCTTTCACTTAAGAGACGAGACAAGACTGCAGCTTCTGAGAAGGAACTGCCCGGTGTACTTACTGAAAACCACAACAAAGGGAATCTCCGTGCTGCTGGCTCTCTTACCGGTAGTATTTGTTAAAGTATGAAGGGAGATTTTTCATTATGACTCATAACTACATCATGCCTACTATCGGCCAATCTCTAAACTCTCTATTCTAGCTAAGGTTTTAGAAAAATTGATAAACTCTCAAGTTAAGAAGTATCTGGATTATTTGAACATCTTATCTTCCCATCAATCTGGCTTCAGGAAGCAACACAGCACGACTGCTTCGTTGAACGTTTTTAATGATGTTGTTGAAGCATTAGATGCTAAGCACTACTGTGCTGCACTTTACTTAGACCTTTCAAAAGCTTTTGATACTGTGGACCATGACATCTTATGTCATAAGCTCTCGAGACATTGCTTTCTCAGACCACACTACCGCTTGTTTTTCTAATTACCTCTCAGATCGGAGGTGATGTGTTCAACATAATAGTACTTCTTCCAGCTGTCAACAATGGTGTACCACAAGGCTCAGTCTTGGGACCCAGCCTCTTCACAATCTACACAAGTAATGTAGATCAGACCATTCCTGATGCATCCTTACATTTCTATGCCAACGACACAGTTTTTTATAGTCGAGCTAAAACAGTTACTAAGGTTTTCCAGCTTTTACAGTCTGCATTTGACGTCATCCAGTCAGATTTGTTCCATCTCAAACTGGTGTTAAATGCTGCTAGAGTTTGTCAACATCATTGCATATCTCTCTTGTCAGTGTCATGTTGAAAACTTGATAAACAAATTGAAAGTAAAACTGTGTTTCTTTTTCAGAAAAAGATCTTGTCTAACTCTGAATGCTAGGAAATGCTTTGCAACTGCTACATTCCTCCCCTCCATTGACTACTATGGTGACATTAT
The DNA here is from genome assembly GCF_014905685.2 of Nematolebias whitei. NCBI lineage: Eukaryota > Metazoa > Chordata > Actinopteri > Cyprinodontiformes > Rivulidae > Nematolebias > Nematolebias whitei. The sequence continues at coordinate 21,334,543 of NC_056519.1, read as the reverse complement.
TTACATGAATGCTCTTGCAAGTACTTTGCAGATGTTTGATGTTGTCTATCACGATGCACTAAGATTCATAACTGGCTGTAACTATCGTACCCATTGCTGCACCCTGTATTCAATGGGCAATTGAACATCATTAACTTCACGCAGACTCTCTCACTGGTACATTTTCATCTTTAAATCACTTCTGGGTCTGTTACTTTCATATATCTTCTCCTACATGTCACGTCGTCAGTGCAGCTACAGCATGTGCTCTGAAGACATCATTACCTGCAGTGTCCCCTCAACCTTCTTCTTCTAAGCATTGTTTTTATCAGAAACATTTTACCTAACAGTGCCTACTGGCATTTTAACTCAGTTTTAACTCATGACCGTAGTTTTAAGGAGACTCTGAGTTATTTTATGAAAGATTTTAGACAAAGGAAGGGTGATTTTTACGTGTCTGCAACAGTGATGGGACCACGGGAAAGTTCAAATAAAACAGCTGTGTCAACAACACACACTCAGCGTTACCCGCAACTTCACCAGATCTATCAAAGATCTGGAGACTGATATAGTGGAACTAGAGCACCTCAGTGAAACCACAGGAAATCGAGAGCACATCAAAGCCCTCAAATCTAAAAGGTTAGTTTCAACAAAACTGCTGGATGCAAAAGTCCAAGGTGGGTTGGTCAGGTCCCGGATGCAAGAAATCACAGAGATGGATGCTCCTTCTAGCTTCTTCTTCAAGTTGGAGAGGAAACACGGGCAAAGAAAACTGATCCACTCTCTGTTGTCGGACACTGGGCAGCAGCTGAGCGAGCCAGGCCAGATCAGGAGGAGGGTTGTGGAGTTTTACTTCTCGTTATTCACAAGTGAATACGAGAGGAATGACGAGCTGTTCAGGGAGTTCTGCAGTGGACTACCCCAGGTCTCTGAGGAGACCAACGCCGACCTGGAGCGCCCCCTAGATCTTCAGGAGCTCAACACGGCCCTCCAAAGCATGCAAGGCCAGAAAGCTCCCGGCATCGACGGGCTCACTGTAGAGTTTTATAAGGCCTCCTGGGACATCTTGGCAAAAGACCTGCTGGATGTTTTCAATGAAAGCCTCATCACTGGTTCACTACCGCTGTCATGCCGCAGAGCAGTCATCACTCTCCTGCCCAAAAAAGGGGATCTGCAGAAGATTAAAAGTTGGCGCCCGGTATCTCTTCTCTGTACCGACTACAAAATCCTCTCCAAGGCCCTGGCAACCAGGATGAAAGAGGCAATGGAACAGGTCGTCCACCAGGACCAGACTTATTGCATCCCCAGCAGGTCCATGGTAGATAATATCTATCTGATTTGAGATGTTTTGGAAGTCTCCAGTTCATCGGGTCTGAACACAGTGTTGGTCTCACTTGACCAAGAAAAGTCTTTTGACCGCGTTGAGCACAGCTTCCTCTGGGAAGCCATGGAGGGGTTCAGGTTCAGCGCTGGTTTCATAGCCAAGATCCAGGTTTATACAGTAACATTGAGAGTGGGCTGAAAGTCAACGGTAGCCTGTGTGCTCCTTTTAGGGTGTATAGAGATGTTCTGCAGGGCTGTGCGCTCTCGGGAATGCTCTATGCGCTCTCCCTGGAACCCCTCCTTCAGAAGATCAGTTCGAGTGTTCATGGTTTTGTTTTATCTGGTTTTAATAGTAATATAGTTTTTTCCACCTATGCTGACAATGTTGTTTTTATAAAAAAAACCAAGACATCGACACACTAAACAAGGTCACTAAGAGTTTTTCCACCCTGTCAGCTGCGAGGGTGAACTGGGGAAAGAGCACAGCCCTCGCTGTGTGTCAGTGGCCTGAGGGGCTCCCAGTTCTCCCTCAAAACCTGCCGTGGAAGAGAGATGGTCTTAAATATCTCAGTGTCTATCTATGGAATAAGGCTGTAGTACAGAAAAACTGGGAAAATGTGGAACAGAAGGTCAAGAATAAACTGGAAAAATGGAAATGGCTGCACTCTAAAATGTCCTACAGAGGCAGAGTGCTAGTGTTAAACAACCTAGATGCATCACAACTGTGGCACAAACTATCTGTTTTCGACCCACCTCCAGGCTTGTTAGTAAAAATACAGTCTGAGGTGGTAGATTTTTTTTTGGAACGGTTGACATTGGGTGCCACAGTCGGTCCTGTACTTACCGAGAGAGGAGGGGGACAGGGCCTTGTCCACCTGGCCAGCAGAACGGCCACTTTTCGAATACAGTACCTGGCAGGACCTCCTGACACTGTGTGGAGGGACGTGGCCAGCTGTATCCTCAGACATGTGAGCGGGTTGGGGCTGGATGCTACTCTGTTTCTAGCCAATGTTGACCTTTTAGAGCTGAAGGGGTTGCCCCAGTTTTATCAGAGTGTTTTCAAAGTGTTTTCCTTTTTTAAACCAAACAAATAAAAAATGTATAATTCTCTGCAGTGGCTCTTAGAGGAACCTGTGAAGCGAGAATGGACGTCTGTAATAGCACGGTGCCGGGTCTGTCAAAAACACTGTGTGAATCTGGGACGATGACCCTGAGGCGGTTGGTAGAGATGGCTGGACCAGACTTCTTCAACGTCCGAGAGGTGGTTTTGTTGCTTGGGGTCCGGTCTGCCAGAGTGGTGCAGCGCTTCCTGGACCTGGTGAAGGAGAGGACGACAGCTGGAGAGAAGCGTGTCCTGCAGCTGTGGTCCACGGGGAATCGCCCGCCTGACCCAATGGACCCTTTCCTGGACATCCACCTGGAGCCTAACTTTGCGAAAGACAGTGGTCCTCTGCTACGCAACACAGACCCAAAGATGGACTTGTGCAGAACGGATCCAAAAGTACTTTATAAGACTTGTGTTAAAATCCTGAACAAGAGAATCCTGAACAAGCGTGTGGGACGACAAGCTCGGAGGTCAGAAGCCCCAGTGGAGGACTCTTTACAAACCTCCGACAAAAAAACGGACTGGCGATCTTCAATGGAGGATCCTTCACAGCGCCATTGCAACAAACTCTTTTTTTGTCGGTCATCAATCCCGAGGTTTTAAACGAGTGCCCTTTTTGCAGTTTGTCTGAGTGTTTTTCATGTTTTTACAGATTGTGTATGACTGACAGCTCTGTTTAATCGAATGATGAGGATCTTTAGCCTTTTTAAAACAGTTTTCACCAAATCTGTTTTTATTAATGGAGTACATTACAGCAAAGCCACTAAGTGTAAATCCATCCATCCATCCATTTTCTTTACCCGCTTATTCCATTTTGGGTCACAGGGGTCGCTGGTGCCCATGTCCAGCAATCACTGTGCGAGGGGCGGGGTACACCCTGGACGGGTCGCAAGTCCATCACAGGGCCACATAGAGACAAACGAGACAAACAACCATTCACTCTCTCACTCACACCTAGGGACAATTTAGAGTTACCAATCAGCCTAACATGCATGTTTTTGGTCTGTGGGAGGAAACCGGAGTACCCGGAGAAAACCCACGCATGCACGGAGAGAACATGCAAACTCCACCCAGAAAGGCCCCTGGACCAGGGTTTGAACCAGGGACCTGCTCGCTGAGAGGCAGCAGCTCTACCAGTTGCGCCACCGTGCTGCCCACTAAGTGTAAATCCCAAACTTTAAACTTTTTAGTGGCCAAATCAAAAATGGCTGACTTGTCTGGCAGGGACAGACTGCAGGCTGGACCCCAACTTGATGCCGTGGCTCTGGAAGTGCATCGTCAAGATCAGACTGGTGTTGGAGTTTTGCTTCCACAGAGACACTGGACACCTGGAGAACTTTGTGAAACTGTGGGGATTTAAGGTTTTATGCACCATTTCTGATCAGGGAGAATTACAATACAAGCTCCTCATGTAAATATTTTATTTTAAGCTTGTCCTGATCATCTTTTTTTTAACACTGTTGTGTTAACTTATTGTGTAAATAAAGTTTTGTTAAAAATCAAAATCTTCGTCTTTCTTCCTTCGCTTTTTTCCTCCCTTTTTTCATTTTTCTCCTTCTTCTTTTTGTTTATTGCTTCTACATATAAATAGTCTCTATAAGAACCTAAATGTAACTCTGGCCTGCACATGAGCTGTGATGTTTTATGTCAGGGGAAGTTTGTGTAGCAAGATGGCTCACCGTCGCCACCTTTAGGTCCGCTGAAGAGTTTCATGTACGGTAATAAAACCTTAAGGGTCAACATCTCTTGGCCTAAACTTCCCAGGAAGTCCTCAGTTTTAGATTAAAGTTGCCATTTTTTAAATTTTACACACATTTTAATTTGAACAAACTCCTCCTAGCATTTTTAATAACTGAAATTCTGATCAGTACAATTACAGGTGTAGGGAAAATATGTCAGTGTTAATAATAAAGTTATTTAACACTCAGTGGAGAACCACCCCTTTTAAAATAGGACACCTATTAAATTATAATATTTATCAATCTCAATAACTCCTAAAATATGTGAACATAAAACCGCACATACAGATAAAGTCTGAGGATTTCCATTGTTGGTTGTATTTATTTACAGAATTTTGAACAATTTGGGATTAAAAACTGATGTCTCTAAATTGATCTAATTTCAAATTTAACAATCTACACGTCAATATTGCTCAATCATTTTGGGACAATGTTACAATATCAGCTTCAAACCGCCAGAGAACAAATAATGTTTTTGGCCTTTCATTGGAGCTTTGCCTTGACTGGATTACAATTTTTTCAACACCATGACACTAAGCTTTTGTAAATTGTACATGCTCAATCTGCCCTAAACATCACATGAAAAATATTAGCCCACTTTAAACATAAATGCACATAAAATGAAGTGAAAGCAACCCAAAGAACATGAAGCAAATAGCCTCTTTCCCTGCTTTCCTTGAGGCTTTTTTATCATTTTATACCTGTCACAGGAAAAAAAGGATAATTTTGCATGCATTTATTGTGTAAATCAAGCGTTTACTGCATGTCTTTAATGTGGTATTTAAGTGTAACTTGTTTGCCTCACCCTATGCTCTTATTAACTCAGTCATGAGGAACACCTGAGGCAGCTGATGACTAATCAACCAATGGGGTGGTTGGCAATTGGGACTCTTGGGTGGTGATCAGTTTAGGAAAAAAAGGAGTGCAACTGAAGGGTTGGGAAGGCCTTTCTTTCCTCAGGGGAATGTGGCTTTGGGAAAAAAACAGCACCAGAGCTTGATCTGCAAAAGTCCTAATGAGCACATAGTCTACATCTGACAGGAAGTCAACTGTTATGGATTAAACATGAGATTTTATTAACTGTTTTTTTAGACTATGTCCCAAGTGAAAATCTGAAATAGCTCAAAAATAATTATTTGATGCAACTTTCTCATGTTTTATTAAGGGTCTTTGCTTGAATGCATCTGCATGTCAAATTAAAAGCTCCTTAATGGTACCATGCTCTGTTTGCAAACACCCAGGTTGAGCCAGAGAGTTAAGGTGTGGAGCAGCAATTTTTAAAATCACAAATACTGAATTAAATTTTATTTAAAAGTATTGATGAAGGTTTGTGCTGTAGGAGTGACAGAAAGCTTCAAGGTGGAGGTGGGAGTGCATCAAGGATCAGCTCTGAGCCCCTTCTTGTTTGCTCTGGTGATGGACCAATTAACAGATGAGGTCAGGCAGGAATCCCTGAGGACTGTGATGTTTGCAGATGACATTGTGATCTGTGGTGAGAACAGGGAACAGGTGGAAGAGAACTTGGAGAGGTGGAGGTATGCACTTGAAAGAAGAGGAATGAAAGTCAGCCGTAGTAAGACGGAGTACATGTGTGTGAATGAGAGGGAGGAGGTGGAACAGTGAGGCTACAAGGAGCAGAAGTCACAAAGGTGCAGGACTTCAAGTACTCGGGGTCCACTGTCCAGGAAAATGGGGAATGTGGTAAAGAAGTGAAAAAGAGAGTCCAGGCAGGATGGAGTGGATGGAGAAAAGTTTCAGTAGTGATTTGTGACAAAAGGGTGTCAGCAAAGGTCAAAGGAAAAGTTTACGAGACAGTGGTGAGACCAGCTACGTTGTATGGTCTGGAGACAGAGACATGGACAAAAAGACAAAAGAAAGAACTGGAAGTGGCAGAAATGAAGATGTTGAGGTTCTCCTCAGGAGAGACAAGGATGGATAAGATTAGGAATGAGATCATCAGAGGTACAGCACAGGTTGAACAACTGGGAGATAAAGTTAGAGAGACCAGACTGAGATGGTTTGGACATGTCCAGAGGAGGGACCGTGGGTATATATTGGTAGAAGGATGTTAGAAATGCAGCTGCCAGGAAAAAGACAAAGACGAGATATATGGATGCAGTTAGAGAGGACATGAAGGTGGAGTGAGGACAGAGGACCAAGTGAGATGGAGGAGGATGACTCGCTGTGGCGACTCCTGAAGAGGGAAAAGCCGAAAGATGAAGAAGAAGAAAGGTTTGTAGATGAACACAAATGTGTTAAGCCTATTAACTAATCCTTTATCACAAACAGGAAGTAATAAAATCTCACACATTCAAAAATGAATCATAAAATGTCACTGTTGATCTGTTTCTTGTAAAACACCTTCAAATGAAAATATATCTAAATGTAATATTTTAATATTATCAGTTCTTCACCATGAAGCAAAGTTGATATAAGAGGGTTACTGAATTATTTGAGCCAATTTCAGTGTATCTATCCATCCATACATACATCAATCCATACATCAGTTTATTCAGTCAATCACTGATCTAATCAGTTGGTCCGTTGGACATTCGGTAAGAAACAGTCGTTCTTTCCAAATCTATCCATCCATATCATCCTGACATGCAGTTGTTGCTTAAACCATTGGCATTACCTGATAGACTCAACACTGTGTGTGAACAAAATATCTAACGAGCCACAGAACAGATTAAAATGAAAACCAGAACATAATCATTGCACAGCTACAAGTAAGCAGCTCAGTTCAAGATGGCTGCCACAGGCTGTTGAGTCCTGTGTTACACAGGTGAGCAAAGTCATGTGCTTTTAAGCTATTCAGTTATCTTTATTAGTAAAATATTGATCTTAAGGTTTAAACTTTTAATGTTATGTCAGTTAAGTCCTGTTGGTCAAATGTTATCTTTCTCACTGCATGGTGGCATGAGCATGCCTTATTGTTTGAATGTCTTGGAGGAGGGAGCAGAGTTTTGATGATCAAGCAGATTCATTATTGTTAGGGTGAAGAGAGAAGACTGAATGGGGTGGTAGAATCCTGGGTGGTAATATACCAAACCCTAAACTAGCAATCCAAGTGGACTGAAATGTCGTCAGACAGCGGAACAAATCTGAATCCCTAAATATTTGGTCATCCCTTTCACTAACCAATGCATAATACAAAATGGTAGCTAGATTTTTGAAAGGAGGAAAATGGAGCTTCAGTCTCAAACTGAGGGCGTTGGAAACTTAAAGCTGCAGGTCTCCAGTGGTGATTGTATCTCTGACAAACTGAGTTCAGCACAGCAGCTTCAGTCTAATTTCTGCTGGCAGGAAATTAAAAGTCAACTATTTTTAGTGAGACACACAGGAAGTTGTAACGCTGCCATTCTTCGCTTGAGGGCGACGCCGTGCTGCGTGACTTCTTCGAACCAAAGGGCCGAAGATGATGAAAGAATTTCCTATAAGATTACAACTCACACTAAACGGGTTTTAAATTTCATAACAAACTCATTTATATTAATTAGTAATAAAATATTAGCATTTTAAATCGGTGTTTAGATTTTTTAATTGCTCAGGTAATTTCCAATATTTCAAAACATTTATACATTAGATTTTAGTGTTTAATAAAAATTTTTTTAAAAAGACAACTGATTTTGGGTTTAGTACAGTACAGTGCTGAATTAAAGTTTTTTTTAAGTATTTTTGCTGATTTCACTAATCCACGCTATGAAATTTGGGTACCACTTTCCCCTTATAGATGCTAATAAATAGTTTATAGATACATTATTAATTATTCAATAAACACTTTATAAATCATTAATAACTGCTTATTATGCATTAATTAAGGGTGACAAAGAAAAAAAACTGACCAGTTTGTTGCCAAATAAGCCAAATCTGTTCACCTAATTCTTTCATCCAGTCTAGAGTTGTTATATTAAATTTTTTTAGGATTTTTTTTTTTTTCATTTAACCTTTATTTATACAGGTTAATCCCGGGTTATGCAGGTTATAAGATTAGTTGTAGATACTTATAATGCAGTGATAAAGTAAAATATTATATGCTAAAAAAAAATAGGTTTACAAATGCTTATTGAGCTTACAAGGTAGTAACTTAGTCTGAAATGTTTAATATAAAACTCTAGATGAAATATATAGGTGAACAGATTTGGCAAGAAACTGGTCAATTTTGCCTCTTTCTCGCCCTTTAATAATGCATAATAAGCAGTTATTAATGATTTATAAAGTGTTTATAAAGGAATTATACCTATAAACTATTTATAAGCCATCTATAAGGGGAGCCTTATTGTAAAGTGGTGCCGAAATTTCAATTTAGTTCAAGCAAACACTATTTTACAAGCCTTTACACTGCTGTTAGTTTCACATGAAACAATTATAATGGCAGAATATTCACAGTATGGTGCTGAAGTGCTACAGCTAGCTGCTGCTGCAGTGATTAACAAGTGCAAAATAACAAATTCCATGTAATTATGTGTAAATTGCACTTTTCTTTCACACGAACAGTACCTAGTTTCTGTTTTGACCCTTCTATTTTCTCACACTGAGGACTAGAACCACTCAGAATACGTAAATACAGCAAATAAACCAAACATCTTTAAAAACACACAACTGCTGATGTGTTGTGGAAGCTGTTTTATACATTTAAAGCGTCCAGAGGTTTGAGGGTAGGCGTTTATTTATTCATAGATAAGCTTTAATCTTTGTGTCTTTTCAGTTTTTTCTGTCATGAGTTCCGACTTCCTCCTCTGGTGACATCAAGGTCAAAGAGGAAATTTGGAACATCTGTTTGATATTAATGTTTTTCCTGTCTGTAAGCGTGTTTGTGCATGTTGAAACAGAGAAGAGGGGTGCGTGCGTCAGAAACCCCGGGGTCAGAGTGCATGTTGTCCTTGCAGGAACTTGGTTGATACCATCAAACCATCACGATGTCAGGACCTGAGTTCTTTCGTGGGACTGGAAACGGATCCTCTTAATGTGACTGATTTGGTTTTAAGATTTGGTTTGAATTGAAGGTCACGGGTCATGTCTTCAGGAAATAATTGGGAGTCGTGTTTGCTTGTCAGAGATGGAGGTCATCATCTTCCCTTCGCAGATTCTTGGGAAACACTTGCGGATGGGAATCTCCTCTCTCTTTCACACACACAGCAACCCCATGTTTCCCTGTTGACAACTTCTCCCACACGCACTCGCTTCCTCTCCTCTCCCACACACTTGCATGTATCCCTCCACCTCTGCCCTCCCTCTGATTTGGCTGTAGCCTCTCAGCTGGGAGCCGGCAGTAAATGGAGTCCCAGGCTTTTAAAACCAGAACCTGTAGCCTTTATTGTCCCCAATTGTGGAGCCAAGAGGAGATTTGGAAATACCCTCCCTCCGTCTGTCTGGTTTTTTTTTTAAAGCATAACTTTAAAAAGTAAGTGAGGTATACCTCACTTATCAAGTTGGTTGATATGCATCAGGAAGTCATGAACACATCAAAATGGAAGTTGGTATACCAACTTCCATTTTGATGTGTGACTGCATCAAGGTGTAAGAAAGGTCGTTATTGAAAAATAGGTTGACCTGTCAAATTTCAAGATGGCCACCACCATATGTACATGTGTGCGTCTTTCCACAAATAACTGGGGTGGCCGATGTTATGTTTATGGTGGACGTATTGTGTCTTGTGTCCTCCTTTAATGTGTTACGTTCATGGTGGACGTAATAGCCGAAGATTAATCTATAGTGGTCAAGGCCACCCCTTGGTTCCACGTTTGCACCTCATGGTGTATAAAAATGCTCCCTCCACTCACCAGGATCCATCACTGTGCTCTGACTCGGACAAGCAAAGTAAATTTTAAAAAATACCTCTGTGCAACTCCTGCCCACTTGAGTATCTTGCACCATAAACATTAAGGTTTAACTATAGTCACTGTTCAAATCCCTCAGCGAAACATCTGCGTACCGCTTGTCTAAAGTGTCTTAGCAGACCATTTGGTGACCACCGTACCAGTATTCCTTGATTTAAGCCAACATAGATACCATGCACATTCTTTTAACTGTGGGATTCTTTCAGTGAAGATGAAATATTCAGCCTAATCAGTGTTTGGTAGTTTCAATCAAGGGTTGCCAGGTTGTCTAAGCAGCCAGTTTGTAAGAAGATGCAGAGGAGACTTGGGATACAAAAATTGTTGACTCACTTCCCAGAACAGCAGGAAAAAAATAGTCGTGACATTGAATGATTGGTGCAGACTCTACTCTTAGTAATGACAGGAGTGCCCTTTGGCAAGGTAAACCCTCCCCTAATTGCTCCCAGGTCACTTAGTACTGTATGCTTGATTGCCCAGGGCTTGTAGTGTTTCCACAGATTTGGATGGTTAAACCACCAAAAGATTCTTCTTCCCCTTACTTGATGTATTCAGATTGACAAACCATGTGTGCACATAGATATGTCTTACACCTTAAAACAACAGTTCCTAAACTCCTCAGCCATAAAATAACATTCATTGAGCTTAATAACATCCCCCCCATCACTGGCAGACATATATTAGCATAAGTAATCAAGGGAAGAAAACAAAGTTTTGATAACCATTGGACTGCTTTTAACCCTCATGACAATTATGGGAAAATGTCCCGTTAGCAACCATTTTTAAATTTAGTTTGATTTCTGGGGATCATCCAACAAGTGACCCACAGTGGGATTCCAACATTAACTTTTGGCACCGCTGCCTTAAAGAGATAGTTTGGTCAGTTTTTAAAGTGGTGTTTTGTCAAACAGTAGTCAATAGCTAAAACTTTGATGTCTTAGACAATGAACAAATGAAGAAAAAGTATTTGGATGCTTCAAGTTTTGAAACTGTTGGGGTGATTATTTTTTTTTTAGTTATTCTTTTTATTTTTTTATTTTTTTAGCACCTTTTGGTTTTTACATCCCTGCTTTTTTATAAACTGTCTATGAAAAGACAGGACGATAGACATGAAGACATCAAGACAAGACGTGTTCTTTCGTAGTATTCAGACTTGCCATCCTTGTACTGAGGCCGCCAGTCCACTGCTTTCTGGCTTTTGCATTCAGTTGATTTACAAGATTTAAATGTAAAAATCTCTTGGTTGTGTTTTGAACTAAAACTGTATAAGTTGGGTGAAGTCCCCAGGATGTGGGACAGAGGCGGTCTTAAACACTTTGTAGAACTTAAACTTAAAAGTCTTAAAGTGTTTATTAACATGTGTTCTACATAAAGGCAAAGACACACATTTCTACATTTAGGAGGCACTAAAACAAAAAACAACCAAGTTTTTTGGCCAACAAAGGCCAAAGCATAAAGTTATTCTGACAGAGTACACCTTTGTTATACCACAGAGAAACTTTTTTGGTTGCAATGTGGAACTTGAGCCACTAGATGTCACCACTTAGCCCATTTTATTCAATTGCTCTGGAATCAATTTGCATTTAAAATGATTGGTTCTCAGGCAGCACAGTGGCGCAGTTGGTAGAGCTGCCGCTTCTCAGCAAGAAGGTTGCCAGTTCAAATCCCACTCCGGGGGCCTATCTGGGTGGAGTTTGCATGTTCTCTCCGTGCATGCGTGGGTTTTCTCTGAGTACTTGGGTTTCCTCCCACAAACCAAAAACATTAGACTGATTGGTAACTCTAAATTGTCCCTAGGTGTGAGTGAGAGATGGCTGTTTGTCTCGTTTGTCTCTATGTGTCCCTGTGATGGACTGGAGACCTGTCCAGGGTGTCCCCTGCCTCTCGTACAGTGATTGCTGGACATAAGCACCAGTGACCCCCGTGACCCAAAATGGAATAAGCGGGTAAAGAAAATGGATGGATGGATGGTATAATACTCGTATATCTTATATTTTAGGTAGCTTAAACAATTTTATTTTAGTTTTCATTTGCCATTGCTCAAAATGTTTTAAAGTCAGAAAGTCAGATCACGGTGCAACACAGAACATAACGTGCAAAAACAACACAACACAGATACACAACAGTACAATAAATACAAAAATACATCTAACCTAATCTAAACATTTCAATCTAAACACGTAATTAAGAGACAAGACTAGAGACACGTGTTGATTTGTACATAGGTAAAAAGCACATCAAAAATATTTTTTCTCCTTTTACTGTTTCATTGGGTCCATCTTTTTTTTTTTTCTTCTTACATTACCCCTAAACTCAAACAGTGTCCATAGGATTTTATGTATACAGGATTTGTGAGTTTGGTGGTTTGAGGATATTATTAATGCCTTGAAAAGCTTAGAAGTATAATAAAAAAGATGCATTGGTCAAAGACACTGTAGATGAGGGGAAAAGATGTCCCAAAATGAGAGGAATAAATTAACTAAAAAACAAAAACAAAACAAGATATTTAAAATAAAAGCAAAGTGCGCAAAGGGGCATAAATACCCCCAAAGAGATGAGCAAAGTGATCAGAACATAACACAATGAAAAACAATCAAAATGTTAAAGGGTTGGAAAATGATCACAAATCAAAACAAAAAGAGCACAAAGAAATGCAAAAACAACAAAAACTATTCTCACCAGGTGATAAAGTGAAAAAAAAGTATGATCAGAAAGATGTATTTTGTACTAAGAAAGTAAAATTATCACCAAAGGAACAGAATAGAGTGTGTTTAATTAAAATTAATTCGTGTTGAATCACCCCAGTTAACCTTTATTATATATATATATATATATATTGATTATGTCACTGCAGATAATTTCAAACGACAATCACTTCAGCTGCTTTCTGTTTATTCGGCTTTAGTTTGACCCATTTCTTTTCCTCTCGTGATCTAAATCATTTGTAAAAACCAGCGCGCTGCTTTTGCGCGTGAGCCCTCCGCGCTGCCTGAGCGCCATGTTTCACATCAGACACCAGATTTACTATGCAGGCATTCCCTGTCGCAATTCTAAAGCAATAAAGAACCCGGGGAGGACGCCTTGACCCCCAACCGTGCGTCAGAGGTCGGGTAAGTGGTTTTCTGTCTCAGCTGAAGCAGCAGCATCCTCAGCAGGGCGACAAACGGCGTCTTCGTTCACAGATGACGCGCTACACCAGACTTCGTTTTAAAAGCGTTCAATTTAAACCAACTCTAAATAAACAAGTGAAAGTTTAAAATTTAAAATAATTTTCAAACATGTTTTATTTAGTATTAAATAGGACTTACTTTCGGCGTCAATACTTTACATGAAGCACGTATATTTCTGCCGGTGATGTGACTAAATTGTGTTGGTCTCCTGTGTTGATCCCTGAGGAGCAGAACTCCAGAGTTAACGACACGGATCAATACTTTTGATCACTTATAGGCATAAACTGGCTGACTTTATTATAATCATTAACGCCGAATTAAAAAACAAATATTTCTGGTTTAGTAGAATTAAACGCTTTTGTTTATTTGCATTTCTATTAACATTTTAACGATAAAAACGTTAAATTGGTTATTTCCTGAAAGGTGTTTTGAGTTCCACACGAGTAGGCGTGACTCACGTAGGGCACTGCTGATAAATGGGCGACGCTTTCTGTTGATATTTACGTGGGAGCGTGATCTGCATGTTACTGGTCTGAAACCAGTAGGTTGGACCTTTTGGTTGACAGATTAAATCGACATTTTGTTCGGTTCTGTTCGGTTGGTTCTGACCGCATCCAAGGTCCTCTCCTCCTCAGGAGGTCACCCAGAAATCTGCTTCATCAGGTGAATCCAACTAAAATAAATAAAACAATGCTGCATTCATGAACACAGAATTAAAAGACCACAGTATCATTTACAACCAATTATTAAAAAATGTGCCAAAAAATGCACAATAGTTCTGCCATAAACCTAACTAAAATATACTTTGAAGTGATGTTACTTAAATATAAATATTTTAAAATATTCTGCAGATTTGTAAACTACTTATTCTTGAGCCTCGAGACAGTTTGTCATTAAAGAAGCTTATAATAAACTCTCGAAATCTGATACCAGCAAGTATCAAGTTGGCGGAAGTGAGAGGAGCAGCTACCGGAAGTTGTAAAATCTGCACCTTCAGAATAAAGCAAACTTTCTTCAACCATGGGGGAAACGACTTGGATGTTGTCTAATTATGATCAGTTGATATTTTATAGACATTGAATATAGTAAGTATTAATGGGAATTGAAATTGTGAAGATAAAAATAACAAGTAGGTTGTAACAAAAGTATTTTTATAAACGGTAAAGAGTAATTATTGGCAAAACAGTTTTAACATTACAGTACTTGCGAAGAATAAAAAAACATTGGTTTTATCTAAGATAGGATGTAATATTTATAAACATAGTAATCCAGAAGTTACTTAAATTGGGGCTGTTTTTAAATTAAATTATCCTGATTTGTTCATTGATAATACATTAATAGAAAACGTTTTTATTTATTTTACGGCAGGCTTGTTTGTCATCTGACATAAAAATATGTTGTATGGTGAGTAATTTAAAAACTGCTTTATGTAGATATTAATTGGGAAAAATAGTGTTTTCACAACATTCCTACTGGACGGTCACTGAAAACGCACTGGATTCTGAAAAACTGCTGAAATGTGTTAAAGAATCCGAAAACCAAGTTAAAGCCGGAAGGATCATTAAATAGCTAAAACCAGCTGAACAGTAGCTAAAAACTAAAATTAGCAAAGCAGCAGCTAAAAGCTAAAATAAAGCATGAAGATGTTAAAGAGCACTGATCCCTCAAATTCCCTAAAGACAAGGCGAGACGTGAGGTGTTGTTTTATGAAACGCCATCATCGTGAACCAACATTAACACTCTTTTTAGAAGTTTACCGTTGGTAATAGTAACTGAGCAGCTCTTCTCCTAAAAGAACTGACCTGATTGAATCTTTTTTTGCATTTATTCATTCATTTATTTGTTTAATAGAAAAAGAAAAAAAAACATTGAATGAAAAGGGTGCAGAAAGAAGAAAAAGTATTATAATAAATAAATAAATGCTTATAAATGTAACAATAAATATAAATTCTTATAAATAAATGAATAACAATAAATGCATTTATCTACCTGGATGATCAAGCTTATAAACCTTTTTTCTTCTCCTACAATCAGATGTGTCGTAAACAAAGAAAAAACACATGAAAGGCCAACAGTAATTACTAATGGTGTGCATATTTGAAACGACTACAAGCATTTATACTAAATGATTTCGAGGCTTTTATTCTGAAGTTTAACCGGAAGTGTGTTCCATCAGTGTAACTTGACTCGGTCCAGAGCCAGCATCGAGTTGGAACAGCTGATGCCGCTCTTGACTTCCAGAGCTAAAAATAATCAACCGTGTCCGCTCCAACTTTGACTGCACTCTTTTTCTCTGTTTGCTTATTTTTGTTTTTGTTTATTTTCAGCCATCAGGAATGAGACGGTGTCAGTGAGGATTATTCATTTACCTCCAGGTAAGACACTTATGGACAAAACACAAGCTCGAGCTCTAATGGACATTTTGAACTGATCAAACCACTTGGACTGGTTTACAGTTTGTGGTGAAAGGCAGAAGTGTTGGACCTTAGCAGGAAGTGAGTTATTTTTTGAAGTAAAGCTCCAATGACATAACTTCTCTCTTCTTGGCTCTGGCGTTGAAATATTTACAGGATATTTGTCTGATTACATCCATGACATCATTTTGAACCTCTCTGTTTGTTTTCCTGTCTATCCTTATTTTATCACATCTTTGCCCACGCACTCATCCATTCTTCAGTTTTCGTTAATCTCTGTGGATTAATTTAACACGTCATGCTTTAAGATTACACTCAGTGACTGAAAAACTGTTACGCGCCCAACAGGAACAGTCAGATTTGTGCGTAATTTGTTCCTCTTGCGGACCAGTGATGGTCATGTAAACAACTGGACCCATGAAACAGAAGGCACAGGGGGTGTTATCAGGCAGTTGCCCGAGTGTTAAGCAGTTAAAACAATGAGGGAATGCCATCACATGACTCACACTTGATGCGGGTGCTTTGCAGGTTTTATCAGGAGGTTACAGATGTGGTGGTGGCACCATCTGAGCATGTGACCCACGTGTGTTCAGGTGGTCACGCCCCAGAGGAGGACTGTGGTGCACGCATTACAGCATCATCTGTAGGCTGCCATTAACACCGGTGCAGAGCTGGCTGTGATGGAGCGCTGATGATGATGATGGTGTCGTCTCACGTTTAACGTTGACACTTTGTACGACAAAGGACCAGCGTGAGTGAACGTGATGCAGCGGGATGAACACCATCTCACACACCAGTGTTACTTTCATGCTGGGTCTGACGTAAGGCGGTGGTGATTTGGGGGGTCCTGATAGAACAGGGCTGTGTCATTGACAGCCTGGCACAGTCTCGTCCACATGAGTCTAAAGACCGCCTGCCTCATGTTGACGTCCTCCAGTGGACAACCCGGTCCAACAGCACCAGCTCAGACAAAAACAGACACTGTCAAACCTGCTGGATCTCTGTGGGCTGACTGAGAGGACTGTAGAACTAACCCTAACACATCCATCCAAACATCCATCCATTCATCCATCTATCATCATCTATCACTCATCCATTCATCCATATATCATTCATCAGTTTATCCATCCATACATACATACATCCATCCTTTCATCTATCACTCATCCATTCATCATCCCTCATTCATCCATCCATCCATCCATCCATCCATCCATCCTTTAATCCATCCATCCATCATCTATCAGTTTATCCATTCATCATCCTTCATTCATCCATCAACTTATCCATCCAACCATCCATACATCAGTTTATCCATCCATCCTTTCATCCATCCATCACCCATCCATCTATCCTTTCATCCAGTCATCCATCACTTCATCCATCATTCATCTACCATCCATCCATCAATCCATCCATCCATCTATCTACCCATGAGTTTATTCGTCCTTCCAGCCATGCTTCCATCCATCCCTCCATAAGTTTATATATCCATTTATTAATCCATCCATCATTCATCCATCCATCCATGTTCCAGGCAGCTTGTCTTACTTACTTTCAGTCAGTATTTAATATTCCTGGATAATTTGCTTAATTTATGTGATTATATACAGTACATATACATTATTCATTACCGGTATTCATGTCAACACATCCACCAAACACTTACCCCCTCTTTTTCGCCCTAACATTCATTACATACATCTTGTAAATCAAGTCCTTTTATTTTAGTTTGGTAGTATGCTCAATACTGTGTTCAGTTTACTTGAAATCTCATCCGGCTCAAATCATTGAGGTAAACCTTAAGCATTTGTTTTTCTGGCCAACCAAATCATACCACATGGAGCACTGTTTTAGAAAAAGGTAAGTAAGCTCGCCCTGTGATGGACTTGTGACCCATCCAGGGTGTACCCCGCCCCTCACACAGTGATTGCCAGACATGGGCACCGGCGACCCCCATGACCCAAAAATGGAAGAAGCGGGTAAAAGATAATGGATGGATGGATGGATGATGTGTAAGCTCAGTCATCCAGGTAGATAACAACAAAAAGGTTAAATCGTGTCATCTGGACCAGTTTCTTTAAGTGAGAAACGTTTCGTCCCCCATCCAGAGGACTTCCTCAGTGTATGGCCTGCCAACCAGATCTATGTTAGAAACTTTAGTTTTAAACTGTTTCAAATATGTTTCTTTAAAGAGTTTTATGTCTAGAAACATGATAAAAGTGAATGTACTGTATGCACCTTTATTGCAGGGCTATAATGTTACTTCATGTGTAAGTATTTAAAGCCTACAGTCTTAAAATAGAAGTGTTACATTCAGTTCTCCAGTAAAAAAATGTTCTTCCCACTTGAAGCTGAAGTAGTTTTATTGTTTTAACGTCTCAACAATGGAGCCCTGTTGATGTGACCGAGCTCACTAGAAGAAATACTTGGTCATATGTCCAGCTCTAAAGGTTTATGTCCGGTAAAGCCCTATGATCCAGAGAACATGTGAAACAGCCCGCATGTCTCACACGAGCCCGTTTCTGGGAGCACTTCAACTTGAGATACTTCACACAAACGTCCGACCTCGTGTTCTGTTGCGTTGCAGTTAATAAGAAACAAGCTCATGTAGAACGGGGCAGTTTTAATGCTGTTTTTTTTTTTTCTTTACGTGTCGTGTTCGCAGAGTGACTCCAGGTTTGTGTGGATCTGTAGGCTGGTGGCATGGAGTGGGCATTTTGTGGCAGCAACAAGAATCTCACGCCCTATAAAATCGAGGGTAACGTGCTGAAAAATGGCTGCTTCGTGGATGCTCTTAACCTGGTCCCCCATGTGTTCCTGCTCTTCATCACCTTTCCCATCCTGTTCATTGGTAAGTTCTCTAATGAACATCCTTTTTTTGCAGGTCTTCAACTCAAATCTTAAAAGGTGTGAAATTATTTCTGTGCAACGCATCTGACGGTGTCCAGTTGAATAGAGTCATCGCTTTTTTTAGTTCAGATTATTCACCTTGTCTCCAGAGACCATGCAGGTTAGGCCTGAGAATCATACGATCCACGTTTATCCCTCAGTTGGGACAGTGCACATAAGATAACGAAACTTGACTTTCTAGAGGTTGTATGAAAAGTAATAAAGTTTATGGCACAATCTTAGTAAGTTGGATATAACTTGTCTCAGTGTGTACACCATTGGACGGTGGATTACCTATTTGATGTGGATCACCTAGCTGTTTGAATCAGACTTGAATCTGGGTTTAGCTACCCATCAAATGTGGTCCTGATTGACCCCGTCCTAAATTCAAGATCCTCTGAGGGTTCAACAAGGTTGAACGACAAGTCACATGTGGAGGTTTGTCCCTGGAATTATAGCCTGTAACATCTCTGCAGGAGTTTCCTCCATTAATAGCGCTATCACAGAAGAAAACAGAACACTAAAACAGTCCCATACTATCACAGAGCCTGGTTTTTGGACTAGTCGAGAACCGGTTGCCTGATTCAAAACTAAAAGTTTGCTGTGTTCAGATTTCTGCATTGAAAAATTAAACAACTATCTTTGTGCCATTTAATGTACTTTGTACAGTACAGATGGATTTATGATTATCAGGCACGGTGGCTTAGTTGGTAGAGCTGTTGCCTCTCTCTGTGAGACGGTCGCCAGATCTAATCCCGGCCGGGTGCCTTTCTGGGTGGAGTTTGCGTGCTCTCTCCGTACATGCGTGGGTTTTCTCCGGGTACTCCAGTTTCCTCCCACAGACCAAAAACATGCATGTTAGGCTGATTGGTAACTCTAAATTGTCTCTAGGTGTGAGTGAGAGAGTGAATGGTTGTTTGTCTCGTTTGTCTCTATGTGTCTCTATGTGCGATGGACTTGAAACCTGTCCAGGGTGTCCCCCACCTCTCGCACAGTGACTGCTGGGTATGGGAACCAGTGACCTGGAAAGGAAGAAGTGGGTAAAGAAACTGGTTGGATGGATTTAGGGATATTGTATTGATTAGGGGGCAGCATGGTGGCGCAACTGGTAGAGCTGCTGCCTCTCAGCGAGCAGGTCCTTGGTTCAAACACCGGTCCAGGGGCCTTTCTGGGTGGAGTTTGCATGTTCTCTCCGTGCGTGTGTGGGTTTTCTCCGGGTACTCCGGTTTCCTCCCACAGATCAAAAACATGCATGTTAGGCTGATTGGTAACTCTAAATTGTCTCTAGGTGTGAGTGAGAGAGTGAATGGTTGTTTGTCTCTATGTGTCCCTGTGATGGACTTGCGACCCGTCCAGGGTGTACCCCGCCTCTCGCACAGTGATTGCTGGACATGGGCACCAGCGACCCCTGTGACCCAAAATGGAATAAGCGGGTAAAGATAATGGATGGATGGATGGATGGTATTGATTAGGAACAGGAATATTATCTGCTGCCATAAAAGGTAGGTCATGTGCATGTTTTCCTTGTCTGTTAGCAAAATATTGAGACTTAGTCCCAAGCCAAGCACCAACAGATCATGCACATGTTGATGCACCTGTCAAAGGCGGACACATAACAGTACACTCTCCTTCAGTATGTCCGTAAACTTTCTCTTGTCCCGCCCATTACCTCTGATTGGCTCCAAACAATTTAACAAAACTTCGTACACGCGTGCACTTTGACTAGACAAGGCATCACTTAAACTTTTTATTACCCCAACTCCAAGGTCACGGTCACAAATCAAGGTCAAAGTTTATACAAAGTCTGCTTGTCTGGACTGTTGCTGTATAATAGTTTATCGATGTGCGTTTAATGTACCGTACTCTTGTTGTGTAAAACTTTGACTTGCAGGGTGGTGGGTGATATCCCCTCTTTCATTCATTCTAGTTTTACCGTATTTTTCAGACTATAAAGCACACCAGATTATAAGGCGCATTAAGTGAAACAAGTTCATTTTGACAGATTTTTGAGCGCTGTGTACCAAATAAAATCAGTTTGATGTCAGTAAGCACAACCAGAATTACTATATAAGGCACACAGTTGATTTTTGAGAAAATTAATCTACAACTGATTAATTTTTGGAGCCAATACAATTCAACATGGCTTCTACAGCTTATTGATTTTAGCATAAACCCAGGAAATCCTTGTAAAAGAGATTATTAATCTCAGTGGATTTATTTCCTGGTAAGGCAAAAGTAAAAAAAAAATGTCTATAACAGTCAGTTCAGCGAGTATAGAGCTAATAATGTGGTAGTAGCTGAGAGTCGTACCCATCACAGAAGGCTAATTCACAAGACGCCTCAGACTGGGACTGAGAAGTCTTCTGGCCATCTTGGTCCATTCAGAAGACACACCGAGGAGGCGAGGGGGGTCTGAGACAACCAAGTTCTGATGTGCCTCTGTGCCTCCGAGCAAAGTTGTAACAGGGCGTGCTAGCTGACGTGGGGCAAAAATAAATAAATCTAGCAGAGCTGCAGCTCAGTAATGTGATGAACTGATGATACTAGTTGCAAGCGCAAGATTAAACAGCATTTTTATTATTAGGGGAATATTGATGATGACACGCAGCAACGTGGTAGTTAGTTAAAAAAATTTTTTACCACAAACTGAATGACTAGAGTACGATGGAGCTTTAGGGCCACACTAAATAAAAATTACATTGCCATGCTAAGAAAAAAGAAGTAAAAGCCATAACATTAAAACTAGAGTTCATTAAAGTAAATGACACAAGGAAAACGTCCGACACACATTGAATGCATCACTCTGCTTCAGCCCAGCAGAGTTCTGCTCTACGCCTCTTTTTTTTGGCTCCGCTCGGTCCGCTTACATCTGAATGGGTCGTGGCCGGCTTCATATGAACCGCAAGCAGAAGCTTAAAGATGGTCTGGTCTGTGCGGCCATTTTCCAGAACTGTCCCATGAACGTGCTCGTACTCTAAACATCAACAGATCACACAGACATGGGGTTGATGTAATTTTATTAACAATCAGTTCAGCAGAAGGGGCTGCAACGCAGTTTTTCACAGATCGCATGTCTGTCTCCTTATTTGTGTTTATTTGGCAGGTTGGGGAAGTCAGAGCTCCAAGGTGCAAATCCACCACAACACGTGGCTCCATTTCCCCGGCCACAACATGAGGTGGATCCTCACCTTCCTGCTGCTGTTTGTCCACGTGTGTGAGTTCACAGAAGGCCTCGTGGCCAGCAAGTGAGTCCTCACAAACTCTTTCTGAAAATGTCCACAGCTTCATTTGGGATATTTCTTAGGTTTTTTTGTCTTTCTGTAGTGTAATGGGCCACAACCACCTCCACCTGTTCATGCCAGCGTTCATGGGGTTCATAGCAGCCACGACCTCGGTGGTTTACTACCACAACATAGAGACGTCCAACTTCCCCAAACTGCTGCTGGGTAAGATGAAGAGAGCTGCACGAGTCTGTGCTGTTGTCAAATCTTTTCTCCATCCTTAAAGAAGTAACTCAGATTAGATCCTGCTGACAGTTTTAACCTGCTCACACTAAAAATACAGCGTGGCAGCTAAAGTTAAAATAAAGACTAACTCTTTGTCTCCTGACTGGACTTGTCCCACTAAAACAGTATGATTCCCAAGAATAGCTGTAGTTTCAGGTTCCTTTGAAATGTTGATAAAGAAACATTTTAAAACCATCCATCACTTTATCCATCCATCAGCTTATCTAACCATCCATCCATCCATCCATCCATCCATCCATCCGTCAGTCTATCTATCTATCTATCTATCTATCTATCTATCTATCTATCTATCTATCTATCTATCTATCTATCTATCTATCTATCTATCTATCTATCTATCTATCTATCTATCTATCTATCTATCTATCTATCTATCTATCTATCTATCTATCTATCTATCTATCTATCTATCTATCTATCTATCTATCTATCTATCCATCAGTTTATCCATCCATCCATTCATCCATCCATCCATCAGTT
>NC_056519.1:21275937-21302077 GCF_014905685.2 Nematolebias whitei | reverse complement strand
GGGGGGGGGGGGGGGATGAGTATTTTTTAAATGTGAGGAGGACACGCCCCCTTCACATATATTTGTTGCGATGCCTATGCCGGGATGACACAAAGTGCCCAAATGTAGGAAGTATGATGTCAGTTGGGAATTATATATTGACTATGGCAATCAGTTGAGGACACTTCAGCTGTTCGTTTTCTATATGCAGCGGGTTGTGAAAAGGTGGTGCCTATCTGCCGTCACTGAAGGAGATGCAGAGTACATCCTGGACAGATTGCCAGCCATCACAGAATCAACACAAGATAGACAACCATAGATGCCAACACTCACAGTTTAGGCTCTCCAATTAGCCTGACGTGCATTTTTTGGGGGGGACTGTGAGAGGAAACTGGAGTACACCCCCCCACCCCAAAAAAAAAAAAAACTCCAAAAGTGAATCATTTGTACACATGAATCCATTAAGTTTTACTAAAATCCATTCAGTGGTTCAAGAGATATTTTATAAATTCTCTCTGGTGTGATTTAGATGTTTGCATGTGAGCGAGAGCTGTGTAAATAAGTCAAGGCCGTGACGAGGATTCAAAAATGTTGAGACCCAGGAGTCAATGTTATCCTAATCTTGTTTACGGGGCAGCTGTGGCTGAGTGGTTAGAGTAGTCATCCTCCAGTCGGAGAGTTGGGGGTTCGATTCCACCAGCAGTCACATGTTGAAGTGTCCCTGGGCAAGACACTGAACCCCTCATTGCTTCCAATGTGTGTCCAATCGGTGTATGAATGTGATCAAGCACTGATTAGTCTACAAATTCAGATTAGCTTTGTATACTGTAGATCTAGTAGAGTGTTGTGTGAATGGGTAACAGAGACACAGATCGTGTTGTAAAGCACTTTGAGTATCTTAATAAGATAGAAAGGTGCTATATAAGTACAGTCCATTTACTATTTGTTAAAATTACGTCTTTCTTTTGTGTCCCACTATCAAGGCGATGATTTACAACAAAATCCTACGTCTTTCCACCTCCAACATGTCGATGGGGGAGATGACGCTGGGCCAAATCAACAACCTGGTTGCCATAGAGACCAACCAACTGATGTGGTTCCTCTTCCTGTGTCCCAACCTTTGGGCCATGCCTGTTCAGGTACACAAAACTACAGCTTTCAACAACAAGGGGCTCAAATGGCATGAATCCACTTCAGGGATGTTTGCTTCATGTTTCAGATTGTGATGGGAGTGATTCTGCTCTACTACTTGTTGGGTTGGAGCGCCTTGGTCGGAGCCTCGGTTATTGTTCTGTTGGCTCCAGTTCAGTACCGCATAGCTACAAAACTGGCAGACACACAGAAAAGTTCACTAGTAAGCAACTGAATCTGTTGTGATTTTGTCTGCTTTTATTAAATCTCTTCATTAAATACACAAGTTGATAACAACAGTGATCTAAACTACAGTCTGTATTTTACTTCATCATCTTGTTTTTTTAGGAACACTCCACAGATCGGCTGAAAAAGACCACAGAGATCCTAAAAGGTATAAAGCTGCTGAAGCTTTACGCCTGGGAGGATATTTTCTGTGACAACGTGGAGCAAACCAGAGGCAAAGAGCTCACCAGCCTCAGGACGTTCGCGTTTTACACTTCCATGTCCAGTAAGAACAAAATCAACACGCTGTGATGTTTTTTTGTTCCTTTCAAAAATGTTAAGTAGCTTTCATCACATGCAGGCATTCTGTTAGGAACAAAGATATTTAGATTAATTTATTTAGGACAATGTTCTGCATGTGCCTAAATGACCTTTTTCTTTTTTTTGGAGTGAAACCAGATCTCTTGAAGTGAGCTTATGTGGATAAGGTATAAACAGTTAATATCTTACTTGTCATGATAACATTTTGAACAACCTCACTTTGGAGAAATAAGTTGAATTTGGACCAGAATGATGAACTAACTGCTAGTCCGAAAACGACCAAGTGTATTGCTGCCATCTTGAAATAGCGCCCAATTTGTAAAAAAAAAAATATATATATATATGTATATATATATATTTTAAATTATATATATACATGGAGAGAGAGAGAGAGGCATAGAAATGTATGCAAATGCTGTTTTATAAACTTGTAAACCATTCACTTTCTCAATACACCATGATTAATTGTGAACTTTGTGGTTATTAAGCACAAATATTGGCTGTAGCACTTCTGGTGCAGCCTGTTGCACTTCCTGCAGGAATATCACATTTCTTCTAAAATAACTGTGTAATGCACAACTCATGGCGTGTAAAGGTTTATCAAAGTAATAAGATGTTCAGTAAATTCATACAACGGTTTGTCGAATACGAGTTTATGTATATTTACATAAAACTCACATTTGAGATGTATTTACTTCTAAATCTGCGTAGAAACATTACACCACACCAACCAAAACAGTAACTACATGGCAGCGTAGCGTACGCTATGCCTCCAATGAGGTGCCAAAAATGACACATAAAGATTAGTGTTTCCCCTACCGTTATTCAAGAAGGTCGCCCCGCCCACCAAATCCTCCACCCGCCCCATGAAGCTCCGCCACTTCCGAATGAGGAGTGGAGAGTGTAGCAGCTCAGCTCAGACTCCAAACCGCACGCAATACAAATGTAGCGCTCTGCTACCCCACCCTGCACCTCGTCAACAACTGCTAACTAACCCCTGCCCCCATCAACAACTTATGGGACTAATGTAGCACTATGACAACTAACCCCACCCCGTCAAAAACTTCCGGCACTAACATAGCACTATGCTAACTAACCCCTGCTCCCATCAACAACTTTCGGCACTAACATAGCACTATGCTAACTAACCCCTGCTCCCATCAACAACTTTCGGCACTAACATAGCACTATGCTAACTAACCCCTGCTCTCATCAACAACTTTCGGCACTAACTTAGCACTATGCTAACTAACCCCTGCTCTCACCAACAACTTCCGGCACTAACGTAGCACTATGCTAACTAACCCCTGCTCTCACCAACAACTTTCGGCACTAACGTAGCACTATGCTAACTAACCCCTGCTCTCACCAACAACTTTCGGCACTAACGTAGCGCTATGCTAACTAACCCCTGCTCTCACCAACAACTTCCGGCACTAACGTAGCGCTACGCTAACTAACCCCTGCTCTCACCAACAACTTCCGGCACTAACGTAGCGCTATGCTAACTAACCCCTGCTCCCATCAACAACTTTCGGCACTAACGTAGCACTATGCTAACTAACCCCTGCTCCATCAACAACTTCCGGCACTAACGTAGCACTATGCTAACTAACCCCTGCTCCCATCAACAACTTTCGGCACTAACGTAGGACTATGCTAACTAACCCCTGCTCCCATCAACAACTTTCGGCACTAACGTAGTACTATGCTAACTAACCCCTGCTCCCATCAACAACTTCCGGCACTAACGTAGCGCTATGCTAACTAACCCCTGCTCTCACCAACAACTTCCGGCACTAACGTAGCGCTATGCTAACTAACCCCTGCTCCATCAACAACTTCCGGCACTAACGTAGCACTATGCTAACTAACCCCTGCTCCCATCAACAACTTCCGGCACTAACGTAGCACTATGCTAACCAGTCAACCTATGAATGAGCAGTTTTGTCTACTACTGCTTTAGTGAAAACTAAGAAGTATATGTACTGTGAGAGATCCACTGATTACTGTTCCAACAAATCTCCAAGTTGTCATTTTTTTTGTCTTTTGTTTAAATATGAAGTAAAAACACAATATTCATCATGTACGTCATAGGACTGAACTTTTTACATGTGCTTCACTTCTTCACTCTTTTATTCACATAAAAAAATGTCAGTGTTCACCAACAGATGTAAAATACAAAACAGTCTGCAGGATTTTCTATCTGATACGGTTTGTTGATCTTGAGGTATTTCTAAATGTTTTATTGTTATACGTTTTATG
Source organism: Nematolebias whitei (assembly GCF_014905685.2). Lineage (NCBI taxonomy): Eukaryota > Metazoa > Chordata > Actinopteri > Cyprinodontiformes > Rivulidae > Nematolebias > Nematolebias whitei. The sequence goes on along the minus strand of NC_056519.1, from coordinate 21,298,156 downwards.
TTCCTACTCCTTTTCAAACAGATAAAAGGCTGTCAAGTGTTTTTTACTTACATGTTTTTATTTATTTTTTCATCTTTCATGTACAATTTTACTTTTGTACAGCTATATTTGTACATTTATTGTTTTTTATTATTTAATATTTTTGTTGTAAGGTAGCTTTAACCTAAAAATAGCTATAAAATATTAGCTATGTTAGTTTATATGGAGCACTCCGGTAAAGTGTTTTTATTTTCTACTCTTTGTGCAGTTTTCATGAACGCTGCTATTCCCATCGCTGCTGTTCTTGTGGTAAGCCCTCCTTTTATTACCTTAACTTTTATTTCTACAAAAAGTGTGCATTTTTTTAGTTTCTGTATTAGACAAGTTCAGTGTGGTTTATTGTAAAAAGATATATATATATTAGATTTGCAAGTCACTGCATTTAGTTTTTATTTTCATTTGACACAACATCCCAACATTTTCATGAATTGACTTATAAATTACGACTATTATCAGGAATTTCTGAACACGCTGCAGCAGAGATAACGTGTAAAATAATTTCTTCTAGACGTTTGTGACGTATCACGTCATCTACGAAACCAGTCCCAAACCCTCTGAAGCCTTTGCAGCATTGGCGCTGTTCCACATCCTGGTCACGCCACTCTTTCTACTTTCCACCGTCGTCAGATTTGCTGTGAAGGCGCTCGTCAGGTGAGTCAATGTAACTGCGATATTTTGTGGAAGTCACTTGTAGAAGTGACTAAACAAGGAGAACAAACTGGAGATGTTTCCAGTGGTGAATCTAATTAAAGGAAAGCTGACGGCAGGGAAGAGAAACTCTAAACTCCTGAGAGATTGCTGGTATTGGTGATGGTATGGTCGGCTTAACGCTCACACGTCTCACGGAGTCGTGTTTGTTTGTTGCTGCAGCGTCCAGAAGCTCGGCGAGTTTCTCCAGAGTGATGAAATCGGAGAAGACAGCTGGCGAAATGGAGACATATCTGTTTCCTTGGATTCAGGCAAAAAACATTTTGGGGCGGTGAGTTTTGTCATAATTAAGTGCTTTAAAAACTGCTGCTCAGATGCGTAGAAATATCAGACATTGGGAACAACTTTTGTGAGGGAGTTTTGTTCTTCGCCTGAGTCACAGGCTCTTGCTCGTGTTGCAAGAATTTTCATACATTTTCAGAACTTATGCAAAACAAATTTAGTCCCTTTTCAGTTTACTTTCCACAGCTCAGAAAGTGGAAGGAACGTGAGACAACTGTGAGAGGGTTTGCAACATATTTGCAACAATACTGTAGATCATAACATCTTGTGTCATAAGCTCTCAGAAACTAGTTTCTCAGATCACACCATTGGTTGGTTCTCTAACTATCGTTCAGATCGGAGGCAATGTGTTCAATATAATGGTATTTCCTCCAGTTATTTAGCAGTTAACAATGGTGTTCCACAAGGCTCAGTCTTAGGACGCACCCTCTTTACAATCTACATAGACAACGCAAATCAGAGTATCCCTGATGCATCCCTACACTTCTACGCTGATGATATAAATGTTTGCTGTTGAGCTAAAACAGTTGCTAAGGCTTTCCAGCTTATGAAATCCACCTTTGACATCATCAAGTCAGATTTGTTCTGTCTCAAACTTGTCCTAAATGCCGATAAAACCAAAGTGATGCTTTTTGCAAACAGGAAGCCGGTCCCAGCAGTTCTCCCTCTGATTTTATCCTTTAATTGTGTCCTTATTGAGTTTGTCGATTCCTACAAATATTTGGGTATCTTGGTCAACATCTCTCTTTGAAGCTTCACGTGGAAAATTTGGTAAAAAACGGAAAGTTAAATTGGGTTTCTTTTTCAGAAATAGATCCTGTCTAACTCTGAATGTTAGGAAATGCCTTGTAACTGTGACTTTCCTTCCCTCCATTGACTACGGTGACATTATTTATATGAACGCCCATACAAGAACCCTGCAGATGTTGGATGGTGTCTATCACGGCGCATTAAGATTCATAACTGGCTGTAACTACCGTACCCACCACTGGTTAACTGGACATCCTTAACTTCACTCAGACTCTCCCACTAGTACATTTTCATCTTTAAATCACTTCTTGGTCTGCTGCCTTCATGCATGTCCTCCTACATGTCTCTGCGTGAGTGCAGCTACAGCGTGCGCTCTCAGGACATTATTACCTGCAGTGTTTCCTCAGTGAGGACTGAACTAGGCAAAAGGGCCTTCTCCTACTCTGCTCCTGTTTCCTGGAGTATCTTACAAAAAGATCTGAAGCTCTCAACCTTGACCTCTTTAAGTTGCTTTAAACATTTGTTAAGTTCCTGGCAAAAACCAATGCAGACATGTTCCTGTTTTTAGTTTTCTACACCACCTCGTAACCTAGCTGTTTGGTTTTATTTATTTATTTTTTTGGCTACGTTTTTTTTCCTCCTTTTAATTATCATTCTGTTTTCAATTGTAAAAAAAAACCCTTTAATTTGTATGAATCATTTATGATTGTCTATTGTTGTCATTGTCACTGGTGTCATCACTTTGTTAAAATATAGGTCTCTCTCGTAAATGAGTCCTCATGCCTCAATGGGATTAATCTGTTTAAATAAATGTTGAATGAATGAAAAAACACGAGAAAACTTATTTTGATGGATAGCAGACAAAAAAGCAAACAAATGCAATCAAATTCAGACATACTTGAGACTAAATAAATTGCATGAAAACAATGTGCACATCACTCCAAGAACGTAGCGTACATGTTACAATTTACTGTAGGTGTGTAAATTCATAAATACAGTATGTGCCTAAGTACCAATTATGTTTGATTCCAAGTGAAAAATTCTGCATTTTCTTACAGTATGGTGTCTCTGACTGTCACAGCCCACTGGGGTACAGAGTTTAGTTTTAGCACAATAAACAACACTCCAATCAGTAAAAAAAAAAAGAACCATTCTAAAGGAATCATTAACTGTCTTGCTGTATTTGAGTCAAAATTATCCTCAAAGGCAGAGACATGAGCAACATATGATCAGCGGGCCAAAAGTAGCCCTTAGACATCATTATTAGACCTGAAAGCAGCTTTTAGATAAAGGGTTGTAAGCTCAATCATCCAGGTAGATAACAACAAAAAAGGTTAAATCGTGTCATCTGGACCAGTTTCTTTAAGTGAGAAACTTTTCGTCCCCCATCCAGAGGACTTCCTCAGTCTACAGCCTGCCAACCAGATCTGTCCAATAGGTAGCCTTTACTGCTGTGTTTCAAGCCAACCTCCTGTTGTAATCTCAGAAGTAGACTTTTAACATGTGACACACCCATCCAAAACAATCATCATGTACAAAAATCAAATGTTTAAGGCCAGGTGGCCAACTCACAGAAACAGTCTGAGGACAACCAAGGCCAGAGTGGTTAAGAAAAAGGGTCACATATTAAAGACCTACTTTTGAGATTCCAACAAGAGGTTGGCTTGAAACACAGCAGTAAAGGCTACCTATGGGACAGATCTGATTGGCAGGCCGTAGACTGAGGAAGTCCTCTGGATGGGAGATAAAACGCTTCTCACTTAAAGAAACTGGTCCAGATGACACAACTTAACCTTTTTTGTTGTAGCTTTTATATAAGTTGATGAAATCCTGCATTTTATCTATAAATGCTAAGGAAGTCAGAATTAAACATCTTGGTAAAATCAATCGAAAACATTTGGATTAAGACAGGCTAAAACATTTTTAAGGCATGTTTCAATAACTGGACTGAATTTTAAAGACTCCTAAAAGCAAATATACTACTTTTTTTTTTTTTTGCATACTTAAGCTAACAAATATATTGTCACAGCAACCAGTTTACATAAAGCATCTTTTATGCTGCTAAAGAGTTTTGGGTAGACACATTTTTATCATTCATACCAACTCTAAAACAGAACATGCTATGATTCAAAGCCTGGAAAAAAAGTCTTCCAAACTATCTGTTTTAAAGAAAATGTATTTTCCAATTCACTACTGCGACAGCTGAGTGGTGAGCACTGTTGTCTCACAACAAGAAGGTCATGGGTTCAATCCCCAGTTTGGACCAGGGGTCTTTCTGTGTGGAGCTTGTATGTTCGCCCACTGTCTGCATGGGTTGTCTCCGGGTACTCCAGGTTTCTCCCACAGTTCAAAAACCTGCATGCTAGGCTGCTTTCAGACCCTCCTTGCTAAAGAGTTCTGTGGTCTCTTAAATAAAGGTTAATAATAACAACAATAACTATGCAGCACTTTAATTGTTTTAAATATCTCAATTAATCCCTCTGGAAATCCAATGTTGCCCACCCCTGCTCCAAGGCCTCTGAGGCCTCAAGAGTCATTTTGACCCAAGGACAGCAGGAGGGCTCAACATGCTCATCTTTTGATTTGATCCCTTGAAAATAAAACAACTGGTAAAAGTAATGTTGAAGTGTTATATCCTATGAAACTGCTTTGATTAATAACTCAGCTGAAATGAATATGGATTCATGCCATAGTTTTAGATTAATGCTTCAAATTATAACCAAATTAGAAGCATTAGTCTAAAGATTTCAATGAACAAAGTACAGAAAATGAAGGTGAAGCAATAAAACTCACATGTAGTGACTTCATGACTAAATCTCGAGGGTGAACTTTGTTGCACAAACTGTACACAATGTATCACTCACTTTATGTGAGTGACTTCACATGAAGTACAAAGAATGCCAAGTTTAACGCGCTAATAACAATGAAAACACGTTTATTACTATATGTTATCTTGAAATCTCTTTTTTTTTCTCCCCTGACTCCTTTGTCCTTTTGATATTTCTCTAAAGACCAAAGCTATCAACAGGAAGCAGCCGATACGCTACCAGATGGACAGCTACGAGCAGCCGAGCAGGCGGTCGACGAGGCCCACGGAGACGGAGGACGCGGCCGTAAAGGTCAGAGTCAAAGTTCATAAGTTGTGAAAGGGTTAGAAAAAAATGACGGAATAACAAGCTGTACAAGAGGAACAGCTCCAAAGCTGTAGGGTTGTGCAAGGGCACAAACTTATCCAATAAAAAAAAAAAAAACTGAGAATAAAGGAGATAAGTGTGATTTTGATGTTTTGTTTAAAGGACATTGAAACACAGATATTAAAGACATCAAATCTGTATAAAACTATAATTTTATTAGGTTTTTTTTTTTTTGTTCAGCAACGATGAACTCAGCTGCCCAAGCTGTTACATTTACACGCCTCTCTGTAACTGGACATTAAATATTTCAGCTTTAGAATGGGTTACCGTTGTGATAGAAATGACTGGGGGATATTTCAAGGTCAAGGTGTCTTTATTGTCATTCACATCACATGTGGTACATGAAGTGGAACAAAATTATGTACACAGGGTCCCAGTTACATCCAACAACAATACAAACTGTAAAGAAAAAACAGTAATAAGATCTAAGATATGAACTAAGAAATATGCTAAACTAAGAATACACTAAGCGCTAATAGTACAAAACAATATGACAAACAACAGCAACATGTGGTCCATGAGGTGGAACAAAATTGTGTACTCAAGGTCCCAGTTACACCCAAAAATAGCAGAAATATAAAGTATATATATGAAATATAAAGTATGACAGGAAGATTTGAGCTGATATACCATCATCTAGAACAGAGGGCCAAATTAAGATATTTAAAGCAGTCCCAAGTGCTGCCTATTGGAAAGTAACTTTTGCAAGACTTTTGCAATCTGGAAGACTTTTCAGGCTCTTTTGTTGTTGTAGCATAGTTAGCATGCTTGATGAAAATATGTCTCCCCAATACTCTTAGGAATATGAGACATACTTTCTGTAAACTGGCTCTTGCAACAATTTATAACAATATGTTAGCACACAAAAGTTTTAATAAAAGTTACACGTTTGCTTTTTGTGGCGACTTTAAGGTTCAGTCTAGTTTATAAAAACACAGCAACTTACAAAGTAAAAAAAAAAAAGTTTTCTAAAACAATGGTTTTTGATGAATTTGTCCAAGGTCCAATTTAAACTTCATAAAGTTTCATTGATACAATGCAGATTTGCAGTGTTCCTGCATAGAGTTATTTATGATTCCAGATGGAGTAATTACGCACATGACAGTGCTCCTTGAACTGTAACACCAAGAGAAGAACTTTATTAGTGCACCACCCTTTTCATGTAGAACATCACATCACCATATAACACTGATTGGTCAGAACATACACACACTCTGAGAGCACATCAATATTGTATCTTAGCATTCAACTTAATTAAAAGTTATTTTCTTTTCAATTAAGAATATTGGTGGCCAGATGGACCTTGCCCATAAGCACTTTTGGCCCTTGGGCCATATATTGCTCACTTTCAATCTAGAATAACTGGTTAAGTGTTAAGTTGACCCAAATCATTTGGTTACAACATATGTATAAGTGACTTGTAAAATTATTCAACTGAAAGAGCTGATTTAGCTGTTTCTTTCCGATACCATGAGTGTATACAGCATGACATGTTCTTTATTGGTGTATCCTTGTGTTTATGTGTACGCATGGACTCCCTGTTCTGTCAGGAAGTGTAGAATTCACACGAGAATTTGTTGCCCCTTGAAGGGGCTTGTGAAAGTGTTCAGATTTTTCTCAGCCCCTCTGCAAAGGCTCCTCTTCCTGTCTCATCCCTGTGGAGTGACACCACTGTCCAGACGGCTGTACACTTATTCATGTTGAATATATCTAAAAAAGTTAAATCTGGTCCTGTGGACATAAAAAAAAAAAATGTAGAAACGTTTCGTGTTTCATTTGAAAGACTTTTTCAGTCTGAGGTGCTGTATTCAGCTCAGTCTTATAAATAGCACCTTCTCAGAGTGGATCAACCAGTTTGCTGCTGACAACCAAAACCAGCTGATCACATGCTCAAGGACCATCAGCCTAATGATGGATCATTAGCACCCTGATGGCTGTTTACTATTCACAGAGGGCTGAGTGATATTAGCAATAACAGCATTGTAAGAGGGAGACAGTTGAACACGGAGGCCTCCACCCCTGTTTAACGATGGACAATTTCTTTTCACAAAGATGGCCTCCTTTACTCCTCTCTCAAACCATCGTTCCTCTCTGTCCAGGATGTGAACATCTTCATCCTTGAAAGAGTGACCGCTGGCCTGGAGATGAGTGCAGACTGCAGAGTTCTGGCCTGATGATGTTGATCTTCTGTGCTGGTCCATCCTTTTGGCCAGTGGCTGTTTAGTTTCCCCGATGTAAGACTGATCACAGCCCTCCTGACACTGAACAGCATACACAATATTACTCTGTTTGTGCCGGGGGACTGGATCTTTGGGATGAACCAGTCTTTGCCGTAATATATTTTGGAGTTTAAAAGCCACTGGGACGTTGTGTTTAGAAAATAAACATCTCAATTTCTCTGATACTCCCGCAACATATGGAATGACCACTGGTCTGGGTTCCTCCTTTTCACTTGATGGTTGGCTGGAGTCCTGTTTGGGTTTTTTCTCTGCTTTCAGGAAGGCCCAGGAGGGCTGTGATCAGTCTTACATCGGGGAAACTAAACAGCCACTGGCCAAAAGGATGGCCCAGCACAGAAGATCAACATCATCAGGCCAGGACTCTGCGGTCTACACTCATCTCCAGTCCCTCGGTCACTCTTTCAGGGATGAAGATGTTCACATCCTAGATAGAGAGGAACGATGGTTTGAGAGAGGAGTAAAGGAGGCCATCTTTGTGAAAATAAACCGTCCATCATTAAACAGGGGTGGAGGCCTCCGTGTTCAACTGTCCCCCTCTTACAATGCTGTGATTGCTAGTATCACTCAGCCTCCTGTGAGTAGTAAACAGCCATCAGTGTGCTAATGATCCATTGTTAGGCTGATGGTCCTTCTTGACCATGTGAGCAGCTGGTTTTGGCTGTCAGCAGCAAAACTTGTTGATCCACTCTGAGAAGGTGCTATTTAAGAGACTGAGCTGAATACAGCACCTCAGACTGAAGAAGTCTTTCGGATGAAGGACGAAACGTTTCTACTTTTTTTTTTTTTGAATGTGCAGAGGACCAGATTTAACTTTTTTTTTAGATTTTTCTACCTGGATTATTGAACATGCATCAGGACATGTTGAATATACCATTGTGTTCCCACAATAAACAACATGTATTGAATTTTCAGAGTAAAGTTGGAGCAGCTCATTGCATTTAGTTTAACAAGACATCACTTTAGATCTGCTGATACAATGATTTATTCTGATATATTGTGTAAACTGAGTTTAGCACACATCAAACTGGTAGAATAATTTTCTTTTTGGATCTGAGTTTTAAGTGAACCGTTCTTTAAACTATTGACACAAGGTTATGGGCTTCTCAAGTTAGCAGATAAACAGTGCTGAGTTATCATGGTTTATGATTCCCCTTGCAGAGTGAAAATGTGGAACTGGATATAGCCTCCGTTTGTCCATCCATTTGTGAATGTTGTGAGCATAATAAATTGAAAAATAAGCGACGGGCCAACTTCATTTTTTGTGTGTGGCTGCATTTGGTTGTAAGAAAAGTTCCTTTTAAAAATTGGGGTGTGTTGAGGTTTTGAGTAAATTGTGGCCTTGGTGGAGGAGGAGGAAGAACTTGGAGGAACTTGTTTTTTGAGAATTTGAAGTAGGAATTGTTACACTGGCCTCGTACCTAGGCTACGACTGTGGTTGTGACAAGGTCTTGGAAACAATTTAGTACAAATGTGATACATTTGACAGTAGCATTATGCTAATGCGGCTTTTAAAACATCCTTGTTGCCTGTCACTCAGGGTTGAGTAGTACAGCAACTTTGAGTGTGGGAGCAGAGTCCAATACGGCGATGAAAGACCCTGCCACAATGTGGACAGGAGCCTGCATTGACTCCAGTTGAGGTCAGGTTGGCTTTTTTGCTGGCTCGACGCTGGCTTCTTTCTCACAACTTATTTTCTGTGTTCCACAGTAACAATTGCCTCAATGGTGTGGTGCCATCAGGTCATTTGGTCTTTCTCCACAGTTTCCCAGGTGGAAAGGGGAATGTTGCATGATGACCAATGCACACCATCTTTGTATCTAAGTTTTGGACAACCTTCTCCTCTCTTGCCATGTTTCAGCTCTCAATAAAAGAGAGCTTTCGGCAATCAGGCATCATCCATTCGAGTGACATGGCTGGTCCACGTTAGCTGACTCTGAGTAAGTAATGCTTCTACTCTAAGAATATTACCATGCTTTCAGACTTCAGAGTTGGGTACTTAGTTTTTCTAGTTGACCTTGAGGAGCTGGTGAATGTAGGACATCTATGCTTGTAAATGTGTCACTGGTACAGTATGTACATTTCAGCTGAGTAGAGTAGGTATGATAGCACAACAGCTTTGTAGACCTTACATTTGTTTGTATGTGAAAGCTAGTGCATTTCCATACTTGGTTCTGGAGTTTCCCAAATGCAGATAAAGAAGCTCTGATTCACTTTTCTATTTTGTTGTCTAAGCTGTTGTCATTCAAGAGGGTACAGTCAAGGAACGTGAAGTGCTTTACAGTGTAGAGCAGGTTACCACTCAATTGAATGCTAGTGTCAACTGGTACAATTCTGGGAGCGGCTTGGAGCATCATTACCATTTTGGAGACATTGATTGTTAGGCCAAGGCTATTGGGTACAGTGTTGAATGAGCTGAGAATGCACTGGAGTTCTGCTTTGGAGTGTGATACCAGAGCTGGATTGTCAGTGTACAGAAGCTCTGTGGTGCATATGGTCTTTGTTTTAGTATGAAAATTCATATGTCTGATGATGAAAAGGTTGCCATCAGATTGAGCTTTGAAGTAAATGCCCTCACTTAATTGCAACAGTTCCAGGACAGTCAAGAGATACAGGGAGAACAAGAATGGGGCAAATACGCTACCCTGCTTCACTCCTTGGTTCACAGTAAACTTTTCTGAGAATGATAAGCTAGATGCAACTTGCACCATCATGCCAATGTGGAACTTCTCAGATTAGTGACTTCAAGGCGACAGCTGTACTTTTTCAGGAGTAACCAGAGACTGTGTCTATTCACTGTGTCAAATGCATTGTCAATGAATAAAATATAGATGGGCATGTTCTGTTCTATAGTTCCCTCTTGTAACTGTCTGATGGCGAAGATCATGATCTTGCACTACAGAAACCACTCTGGGATTCTGGAATGATGGTGTTTAGGAAAGATTTCATATGATGCAGGATGATCTTTCTGAGCACTTTTCGAGCGATGGACAAATGGGGGATGCCTCGGTAGTTTCCACAGAACTAATTGCTCCTTTTCTTCTTAAAGACTAAGGATGCTACAGTAGTCACAAAGTCTTGTGTGATCTTTGTCTCATTTCATACTGCTGCCAGCACTTCAAATAGGGCTGTGAGGATGTCCTCACTGCCTTTTTGGTAGACATCTGCAGGTATGCCATCAATACCAGGGGCTTTGTACGCAGCTAGACCCATCACAGCAATTTGTACTTCTTTGAGTGCGACTGCATCATCAGCACTGTGTACAGCAAGGCATTGTTGATTTCAGTCTAGTATTGTCTCTTCAGAAACACTTCAAAACCCTTAGTAAACACTGTTCCTGACTCATCTGTACAAGATTGACTAGTCAATCTAGTACAGACTCATCAGCAACAATGTTGACTAAGCAGGGTTTTGAAGTGTTTCTTTCAATGTTGCAGTCGCTCTGTCAGGATGGTGGTATTATCAGCTGCTAGGATAAGATTGGATGAGGTATCTTGATGCCCTTACACTATCATCAAGACTCGATAGAAGGCTCTAGTATTGTGAAAATTGGTTAGGTCTGCATTTCATCAGTTTTTCTGTCCCACCAGGTGTCTTCCATCTGTCTTAGTTCATGCTTCAAAGGCTTTTGATCTTGGCAAGGTAATCTCTGACTTGAGGACATTTAGGTTTCTGCAGATGACAAATATATATTATTTTCTGTTAGATGAGTGTTGTTCTGGTGTTTTCACAGTCATCAAACCAATCTGCATTCTTTCGCTTCGGGTAACCTAGTCTTTTTGGCTTGGTCAGACAGGCAGTTCTTGAAGCAGTTTCATTTGGTCTCCTCATCAGTGCCATCTGTGGGTATATAGGCCAAGCGGAAAGCAGTAGAGAGGTTTGTGCATACTTGATCGTCCTTCAGTATTTGGAAATCAAGATTATTTTGTGGCTTCAGTGCCAGTCTCCTTGGGCAATGAGTTGATGCTTTCAGCTTACATTTCACCATGTAGTGATCTGTGCTGAATTCTGGGCCTGACATGGCTCTAGTGACACCAACATCTTTCACTTTCTTCTGGCTGATAAGAACATAGTCCAGAAGGTGCAAGTGGCCAGAAGAGGATGTTTTCAAGTGCAGAAATGGTGATCAGGTATAGCAAAGAAGATGTTGGTTATTACTAGTGAGTGGGCATTGCACAGTTGTAGTAGATAGTCTCCATTTATTTTGAAGGTTCCTTTTCCAAAGTTTCTGAAGATGTCAGGTTAGGGCACCTGGTAATTTCTGACTTTGGCATTGACGTCTCCATGGGTAACGATGGTGTCATCACTTGGGATGAACTGAATGGTGGCATTCAGAAAGTCATAAAAGGTGCCTGTCAGCTTGTGGGCTAACAAAAGTAGGTGCATACACACCCAGCATAGTCAGGTAGGTGGTGCTAAATATCATGAATCACAAGGTCATCAGTCAGTCGTAAAATAATTTTGGGAGGGTTAGGAGGCCTATGGAGATAGAAAATCTAGTGCCAGAAGTTCCTTTATTGGCTGCCCCCAAGGGGTTCCCCACCGAAAGAGGGTGTAGGTTTTCTCTCTCCAATGTCAAAAAGTCGAATTTCCAACTGTGCTGTAATATCAACATTGTAGGCATCTCATTCTTTGCAGAGTAGGGCAGTTCATCTTTGTGGTTGATCTGGATTTGAGGCTAGAAGAGAGCTCACATTCCAGCTTGCAAGACTGAGCTTTAAAGACTTTCTGTTGCACCCACTAAGGTGGAAACCCACTGGGTGTGGGATGTGCGACAGGTAGTTGTAGAGCAATTCTTTTTTACCTCACCTTTTCTAGAGGTGTCCTTGGGCATTCCTGAATAGGGCTGCCTGGTTGCCCAGGAAGGGCCTTGGATCCCTGTTGCTCTGGGTAGATCCACGATTGCTACTCTTGGGCTGCACACATGCAAGATATTGCTACCAGCTCCAGGGTGTCACACCTTTGGCACTGCAAGGAGACTCATTGCTATGCGACTTGGGTGGGAAGTTGCCATTAGGCATGCAGAGAAGGTTTTAGGTGGAGGACACATTGTGCAGGTACTTTCCCCATCCTCTGGGTCAGAAACTGAAAGTTCATGCGGCAGGAGGAGGTCCCAACGGAGTGGTCAGTGCCCTGACTGGATGTTGACAGATAGTTTTTAAACCTTTAGCATGCAAAGATGCCTTGCAATAACATTGTTTAGGTGCATAAGCAACAGTTATCTAGAAATAAATTAATGTTAACAAATAGAACTTGTTCAACAAAATGTTAAGCTTTAAATTATCTGTAATTTAAAAAAGCGAGTGAAGGAATAGCAGCAGTTTTCATACAAGTTACAAGGTTTAATCATTTGTTTATCATTAGACAGTCAAACCCTGTGTTTACTAATTGTCATACTTCACTCCTGATTTTACATCTCTGTTCTCCACTTCCGTTCTGTTTTCCTCCCTCGCTCTCATTTAGACATCTTTCTGCTTTGAACATTTCCATTTTTTCCCACAGTAGCCAATAAACAAATATGTGCTATCCAACTTATCTATTAATCTTAATTCTAGATAATCAGTTTTATTTGAAGCCCAGTTATTTTGTAATGAGGAGGAAAATGAGGAGGTATACTATATTATTCTCTAAACCTCAACATTTAAAGTGTATTGGAAACTTGTGTTTAATATGTGTTAAGGAAGAAATAAAAGATTTTCCTTTTTCCTTTTGGGGATCAGTGACGTGTGGAGAGGGTAACTGTTGGGGGAAACGCTTCAGGGGACTGTCAGATAAAATAAACATAAAATAAACAAATAAAAGCAACAGATAGGAGGAATGTAAACTGTTAAGCAGGAAGAAGGGATGCAGACCAGTGATTAGATGCAGACTTATTTGCTGCTGTTCACTTGTTTTCTCAACACTTATTGTGTTTGACAAGTTATAATTCTGTATCCATTTGTACAAATTAAAACTGGAGTTATTTTAATAACTCAGGTTAAAAGTTGAGCTGCTTTGGCCAAATAAATGGGTCAAAACATTTGACCCAGAGTAGTAGTAGATGGCGAGTGTGGTTTCCTAAAATAACATTAGTTCATGCTAGCTAGCTAATGGTAATAATATTATTTAGCACCAGGTAACGCCACTTAGCGCCAGCTAGCTAGCCCCATCCTAAATTGTAATCTAAGACTGTGTTTTCAACCTTTTTTGAGGCGTGGCACATTTTTCCATAAAAACAAACAAACAACAAAAAAAACTTGTGGCACACTACCAATCAAAAAGGTTACAAAATGGCTAATCATAGGTGAAAACGCACATATAATGACAATAAAAAATTCAGAATTTACTAAGAGAGAAACCTGGGACTGTTTGCATGAACACAAAGGTGATATCCTGGTAAGAAAAACGGCACACATTAGGCACAGCTCTCAGTCTCTTTCTGTACGTATTAAGTTTTTAGAGTAGTCATGCTTTTAAGTTCAGCTCACATAATGTTGTGGAAAATGGCAGAAATATTAAAATAGCTGTATTTGCAAGAATATGAAACTCTTTAGCAGCAGTCAACTAAAAATTATCCAAAAGTAGATCAGCTGTAAACCAACGTCTTGTCTCAGTTCAGGTGGTTCCTCCCGCTCCTACAAAGTCATGTCCTTGTCTTGTCTTGTCTTGTCCAACAAGACTACAGCTGTGCAGGTCCCTAGCTAAGAACTTTGTCCTGGATCCAGTTCACCACCATCTTCTTTTATACCATTTCAAACCCGCCAACATTTCTATCCACAAACATCAGTGATGGGCAACACCCCCCCCCCCCCCCCCCCGGGGGGCCATGCCCCCCAATAATTATTTTTAAAATCTACTCAAAACTATGCATATTCCAGTCGTTTGATCTGCCATCCATACATTTTCTTCAGCTTATCCGGGGTTGGGTTGTGGGTGTAGCAGCCTAAGTAGGGAAGCCCAGACTTCCCTCTACCCAGCCACTTGGGCCAGCTCCTCCAGGGGAATCCCAAACTGTTCCCAGGCCAGCTGAGAAACATAGTCCCTCTAGCGTGTCCTGGGTCTTCCTCTGGGTCTCCTCCCAGTGGGACGTGCCCGGAACACCTCACCAGGGAGGCGTTCAGGAGGCATCCTAACCAGATGCCCAAGCCACCTCAACTGACTCCTCTCGATGTGGAGAAGCAGCGGCTCTACTCTGAGTTCTTCCCAGATGACCGAGCTGCTCACCCTATCTCTAAGGGAGAGCCCAGACGCCCTGCAGAGAAAACTCATTTCGACCGCTTGTATCCGAGATCTCGTTCTTTCGGTCACAACCCAAAGCTCATGACCATAGATGAGGGTAGGAACGTAGATCGACCAATAAATTGAGAGCTTTGCCTTTTGACTCAGCTCTCTCTTCATGACGACAGACGGGTACAGCGCCTGCTTCACTGCCGACGCTGCACCTATCGGCCTATCGATCTCACGGTTAATTTTTCCCTCATTCGTGAACAAGACCCCAAGATACTTAAACTCCTCCACTTGGGGTAGGACCTCCTCCCGACCCAGAGAGGGCACTCTACCCTTTTCCGCCAGCTCAAGACCATGGCCTCGGATTTGGAGGAACTGATCCTCATCCTGGCCGCGTCACACTCAGCTGCAAACCGCTCCAGCAAAAGCTGTAGATCACGACCTGATGAAGCCAATAGGACCACATAATCTGCAAAAAACAGAGAAGCAATCCTAAGGCCACCTAAACGGATCCCCTCAACACCTTGGCTGTGCCTAGAAATTCTGTCCATAAAAGTTATGAACCCATTTGATGTGCGTTTTACTAAATTCCTTGGGTTGGACAAAAAACATAAAATTGGTATTATATATATATTTTTGAAAGCTGTAACAATGAACACTAACTAGCAGGGCTTAATTTGAGCCAGATACTGCTGGAACAAGATCCGGTAACTCTTATTTTGACAGGGTGTTTTTCCAGCAACTGTTTGCTTGGATCTGGTAATTCCAACCTCTGCCCCTAAAAATCCAAAGTCATTGTGAATTTTAATTAAAAATATATATATATAATTAAACAGCACAACTACTGTAAATTGCTAATCAGTTTGACAGTTTAAGTGGGTTATTAATAAAATTTTGACTTTTAAAAATACAACAAGCGAAATGTCTGATGTGTATTATTCACATTACAGTAGTCCCTCATTTATGGCGGGGGATCCTTTTCCTGAAGCCTGAAGCCTGAAGCCTCAAGCCTCGCGATAAGTGAAAAACCGCAAAGTAGTAGTTTATATATATATATATATATATATATATATATATATAGTAGTTCCTCGCTACTTCACGGTTTGTTTTTCGTGATCTCGCTCTATCATGGTTTTTTAAAATAATTTTTATTTAAAATGAAATATTTAAAATTATTTAGCACCTGCTGCACCTTTATGCAGCCCACAGCTGCAGGAGATTGGAGCAGGAGTGAGCGAGTGGTATGGGGGCAAATTCTGAGCAAACCAGACAATCGTATATGGGCAGGAGCTCACAGGCAGCGGCCATGAACAGACTGAGGAAGTTCACATGTGAGTGGTGAGTCAGACAACAACGCGCAGGACTGAATTCAGTGGATAAGTGTCGGGCTCTGAGCTGGGAAGTGAGGGGAGGGGGGGCTTGCTTTCAGAAGGCACACACACACACACACACACAGTCGATTTCACACCCAAGTTGAGAGCTGTTGTTGTTCTCTAAAATAGTTATTGAATCAAGTGTTGGGTAATCATATATGTTTAACAGCCCGTTAACATACACCAAAATGCAGGAAATGACAGCTACTTCATTCAAAATTTTCTGGGGGAGGGACCCCCAGACTCCCCACCAGTGTGTCGCACTTTAGTTATTTAAATTGACCAATGTTTGTTCTTTTTTTGTTGCCGATAACTCGTTTTTTCAGCAAGCTCATTTTGCAATAGATTGTGGTATCGGAAAAATCCCAACTGTGTCTGACAGCTGAGAAGTGTCATATGTATGTCAAATGCAGGACATTTGGAGGTCCTGCCCCTCCCTATCCAGGACTGTCCCAACTAAATCGGGACAGTTTGCAGTTATGTCTTACCTACTGCCACCTACTAGTAATGAATAGTGTTAAATTTACTTGGCCAACATTTTGCAGACACAGATGCTCAATGCCAAATCCTTTGCAGTGACTAATTTGTTTTTACCAATTAAGTGAAATCAGACAATTTCCCATGGTACACTATAAAAATCACTGATCTAATAACCTAATCTAATAAGATTTTAGGTTGCATTCTTTAACGAAACCTATTAGTAGCTCTAATTTAAAAAACGAGTAGTTATACTGCAATTTTCTGGTTTAAAAAATAAAAACTTAGACACAGTTGGCTGTGACAAACTAACAACCCAACCAGAGATAATAATTTTAGTCAGAATAACTAGAAAAAAAACAAACATCACAATTTGTTATGGGTTTTTTCATATAGTGAGACCAGTTCACTGCAATTAGCTCACCGGATACCTCAAACTCTGGTCCGGGGCTAAAATGGGTCATTTGCTCTTCTCTTTGGGGGTCAGTGCACAAGGAAACAGCATGTATGCAGGTTGCCTGTTGCTAAAACAGTGTGAGGAATCTGCTGTGAAGGAAAAAAATAATTTACAACACTGGCTGTACAGTTCTCATTTGATTTAGTCTCTTTTTGCTTCTGTTCAGGTGAGCAATGGATCCTTCACCTGGGGAAACAACCTGCTGACGCTGTCAGACATCAATATGCGCATCCCCACAGGTAGAGACATATTTTTGGATAATTTTATATAACTGAAGCCATTCTATCAGAAAGTAGGAAAACAAGCTAGTAAAAGTACCAACAGATCCACAGAACTTGATGCAAATGTAGTCAGACACTTTTGTTAGGTAGCAATACACAATAGTTTTTACCTTTATTTTAAAAAAGAAACAAACAAAAGATCACTGAAGTAAATTGAAACAGATACAATTATATGAAAAATAATTAATTAAAATCAACCCATAAAATTGAGTCATTGCCTTTAAATGTTAGCACCATAATTGGTTAAAAATAATTAATAAAACTGGCCTTTGCAAAACTGGATAGTACTATACTCCTAAAAATGACTGAAAATAATTTAACCACAGGGACTTGTGTCCTGTAATCAGCATCACACGTGTCCCCAGTCTTTTTATCAGTCAGTCTACTAAAAAAGGTGTCAGGTAGTCACAGGACTGTTTGGTATCATGGTGTGTAAAACAATGAACAAGGACAGCCAAGGACAGAGTTCTCACAGGAGCTTAGAAATGATATTGAGCAGCTTAATAATGGTAAAGGCTTTAAAACCATCTGCAACAGCTGGATGTTCCACAGCTGCACAGATTATTCGGAAGTTTAAAGTCCACAAGACTGAAGACACCCAGGGGGCGGCTGTGGCTGAGTGTTTAGAGCAGTCGTCCTCCATTGCAAGAGCTGGGGGTTCAACTCCACCAGCAGTCAAATGCCAAAGTGACCCTGGCCAAGACAGTGAACCCCTCATTGCCTCTGATGTGTGTCCCATCAATGTATGAATGTGATAAAGCTCTGATTATTCTTTGTACAGATATAGTAGAGTGTTGTATGAATGGTTAAATGAGGCACAGATTGTGTTGTAAAGAGCTTTGAGTATCAATAAGATAGAAAAGCGTTATATAAGTACAGTCCATGTACCCTCCCTGGAGGAAAACTGATGACAAATAGAATAAACTGATCATATGAGGGGTAATCAAAAAGCCCACAACTTCCAAAGAGATCAGAGATGAACTCCAAGGTCAAGGTACCTTTTTGTCAGATGACATCATTCATCATTGTTTGGGCCAAAAGGGACTTGATGGAAGACAAAGGAGGACATCAAGTCAGACAAAATAGAGGCTGGAATTTTTGGCAACAAGTCACATCAGCTTGATGTTCACAGACAGACCCAAAACTACAATTGAACATGGAGGCTCGGTTTTGTTCAAGTTCAAATCAATTTTATTGTCATTCTCATCACATGTGGTACATGAGGTGGAACAAAATTATGTACGCAGGGTCCCAGTTACACTCAACAATAGCAAAAATATAAATTGTAAAAGGAGTCTAATGTACACTAAGATATATGCTAAATGAACACCAAACGGTATGCTAAAAGATCTAAGAAATACTGACAAGAATGTTGTTTTAAGATTCGAGCACGACTTCAGACAACAAGAATGGTTAAAAGATTTATTGATAAACAGCTGCTGGTGGAGGTCAGAGTCCAGTGGCAGGGCCAATTTGCAGAGATAGGATGGCTAGTGAACTGAATATTTCTGTGAGTGGCAAGATGAACAGAATGACAGTCACTAACCTTCTCAGCTAGGCAAGGTGGGGGCCAGCTGAATGAGTTGGGAATGATGATGTCACCATCAATGGGTGAAATGCAGCATCAGAGGAGAGAGCGCGATCCAAGGGGTATTCCAAAAACAAGGTCCAGAAGCACAGACAGTCTTACACATGGAGTCAGAGATCCGGGTCCAAATCCATATTATAATCCTTGAAATGTGGTTGTTTAGCCTGAAGAGTAGTCTGTAACGAGGTCAGAAAAGCAAATCCAGAGCAGACAGGGAGCAGGCAATTTGGGGTATCCAAAAGAAGACATGAGGTCAAAACATGAAGATCAAACAGGACTGAACAGAACACTGGACATTTACTACCACTGAGGGTTTGATAATCTGGCAGGGTACTTGAATGAATGGAAATCTTAAATAGTGCAGGGAACAGGTGTATGACATGAGCGCTGATTAGGCTGAAGGTGCAGAGTGGGCGTGGCTGAATGGCAGATACAGAAACATGACATATATGCTAAACACTAATAATGTAAAACAATATGTTGTAACAACAGCAGCCTGAACATGGCTCTGTGGTGAGCAGCATGAGTAAGTCAGCAGCATGAGATCAGCAGTATGGATAATCAGCAGCACAGATAAGTTACACATCACCAATACATTACAATGATTATCCTGGTTAGGGATCCATGAGTCTAACATCTTCAGGGTAGAAGCTGTTCCTCAGTCTAGTGGTTCTACACTTAATGCTCCTCAACCTTCTGCCTGAGGTGAGCTGGGCAACAAGTGTGTGTGCTGGGTGAGTGGGGTTCTTCATGATGCAGGTGGCCTACTTCCTGCATGGAGGGTTAGGGTTCTGTACCTCCTTTGCTGCATCTGACACACAACATCTAGATTCTGTGCAGGGTTACAAAGGAATCCCAAGACTGTCAAGGCAATCTGGAGCAAAATGTGTTACCCAGTGTTAGAAAACCTGGTCTGAGTCAACCAACAGGCTATCCTCCAACAGGAAAACGACCAAAAACACCCAAGAATGATTCAGAACCAAGCACTGGACTGTTATGAAGTGGCCTTCTGAGACCTGATGTAAATGATGTTGAACATCTGGAGAAGGAACCCTTCAAACCTGTGACATCTGGAGCAGTTTGCTTATAAGAAGTGGATCTAAACACATGTGGACAGGTGCAGAAGTCAGAGATACACAAATCACTTGATTGCCTCAAAACGTTGTGTATGAAATATTAGGAGTAGCATGTTTTTTTTTCTCAAGTTTAGTTTTATAACTTTATTTTGGAAAAAAAAAAATCTGTTGAACCAAAGTTCAAAAGCAATGACTGATTTTTATTTTGCTGGCTTTTGGTAAATTAATTATTATTGCCAGTTTTAATTTATTTTAGTGAACTTTGTGGGTTTTTCTTTATAAAAGGGTACAGAATAATCTCACCACATCTATAGCAAGTACTTGACAATACAAAAACTGCTCATTTAAGTAAATACTGGTAAGTAAGTGCTATGTGTTGTCATCATTGTATATTCCCATACAATGGCAACATTTGTACTCTGCATTTAAATTTTATTCATTTTAGAAAGAAAAGCTTTGCAGAGAGTGGTGAAGGCTGCACAGAAGTCTGTTGGAGTCAGCCTTCCCACCATCACAGACATCTATACATACAGATGTAGGAAGAGGGCCACCTGCATCATGAAGGACCACACTCACCCAGCACACACAATTTTTGCCCCGCTCCCCTTAGGAAGGAGGCTAAGAAGCATTAAATGTAGAACCACCATGCTGAGGAACAGCTTCTACCATGAGGCTGTTACACTCATGAAGCTCTAACCAGAATAACCACTGAAAAATCACATCATTCTGCTGATTTATTTCATGCTGCTGTGTTCATTCGAACTCATCTGCTCACACAAACTCATGTTCGTGCTGCTGTTAGGCGTATTGTTTTTGTACTACTAGTGCTTAGCGTATTTTTAGTTTAACGTTTTTCTTAGTTCTTTTGTTAGATCTTATTACTGTTTATTTTTTACATTTTATACTTTTGTTGTATGTAACTGGGACCATGTGTACACAATTTTGTTCCACCACATGTGGTGCATATGATAAATAAAGAAACTTCAACTTTGACTTTTTAGCCCATCACACATGAGATACACCCAGGTGGAGCAGTGGGCAGCTATGTAAGCTGCCCGAGGAGCAATTAGGGATTGGGTGTCTTGCTCAGAGACACCACGACATGTGGAAAGGGTTGGGGATTGAACCTGGGACTTTCAGGTCGCAGGTCGGCTTCCCTGCCTCTACCCCATCTCGACCCCAAAAGCTAATGAGCTAAATATTTGAGTGGTATATTAGCTGAGAAACATGCTCAGCACACAAGTGCTAACAGATCTCGTGAGATCCCGCAATATCAAAAGATTGTGCATAACATCAATGCTAGGCCTGTTATTTCTATTATTCTAGAATTTTTTATGAGCAGATCCTCTGGTTTCTTTTTAAGCTCTCTCAACAAGTGGAAGGTGAATCTTTCTTTAAATCAGTGCAAACCCTTTGACACTGCTGTTACTGCAGTCATGCCGTGTGCTTATCACTGAAATACCAAGTGTTTTAAAACCAAGGGGAGTTGAAGAGGCGTTCGAGAGATGCAATGTGTTGCATGTACAGAAGTGGTAGTGGGATCTTACTCAAAGCTTCTCTGAGTTTGTCAAGTTGAAGTTAGTTCACAAAGCATGTAAACTTTTTCAGGCGTGATGGCCGGCATGAAGCACATGCTGCAGATGTTTAAATTTAGAGAAGGCGTGAATGATGTCATTGGAGGTGTAGTGTTTCAAGAATTATTTTGTTTGCAATAAGACTAAACCATGAGTCCACTTTTATGTTCCAACTTTTCTCTTGTAACGTTTGCATTGGTCCAGTTTTGCTACTGTTTTAGGGTTCGAAAGGATTATTTGTACCCTTCAAAGTGGGGTTATCTGGAAAGGTTATAAACAGTTAGTATCTTAACTGTAGTAGATAACTATTTTTAAAAACCTCAGTTTGGAGAAAGTTTAGTTATGACAGAACAGACTCGCCATTTTGTCGTCAATCTGGTGGGATTTTAACTCTTTTTCCAAACTGACGTTGTTCAAAAAGCTATCTAAAACAGGTAAGATGTTGACTTTAAAAAATATTTTCACAGAAAATCATTTTTAAAATATCAACAAAAAATATTTTTTTTTTTTTTTTTTTTTAAATATTAAAGTATTAAACGTGTAATCATTAATTTGTTTAGTTTCTGAAATTCTAGAGATGTTTGGTTTTTGGGTCTTTTGCAAGTTCAACATTTAATGTGATTATAAGTGAAAATGCGTATTTTATGTTATTATTATTATTTATTTTTACAATTTTTTGTCTCTAACTAGTCTCAGCCTGATGCTTCTCAGTGACCTTTAGTGTAACTCAGAAAAACAACAGAGGAAGGAAATTTTCTCTTAGTTTACAAACTTAAGTTTAAAGTTGAACTATTGAGAATAAAGTAAAATGACAAAAATATATTAATTCAAAAACACAAAGTTTGTTTTCTCAGTCATCCAGGTATATAACAACAAAAAAGGTTGAATCATGTCATCTGGACTTCGTTTTTTTGTTATAAAGAAACGTTTCGCCCCTCATCCAAGAGGCTTCGTCAGTCTGAGGCCTAGCCATCTGG
>NC_056519.1:21240453-21250937 GCF_014905685.2 Nematolebias whitei | reverse complement strand
ATACTCTTGGCGAAAGATGGTAGAACAAGAATAAAAAGTAAATTTTATAAAATGATTTTTTTTTTAATTAATTTAAATTAATTTAAATTTAAATATGCAATAATAAATAGTAAACAATAAACAAGGCCTCAGTTTAAGCTGCTGAAGGGCCTGGTGGGCTGGAGGGTTTTCACAACAATACTGCCCTAGAATAAATATAAAAATAAAAATAAAATTAAAAAAATTTAATAAAAAAATTAGGCCATACTAATAAAGTAAAATGCAATTTATTTATTTAAATAACAAACTGCCATAAAATAAATGTTTTATCAAATTAATTGTGTTTTAGTTGATGTTTTCTTTCTAAATTTGTCAACTGGTTTTCTTTTAGCACATTCCTCCAACGCTGGAGTCTTTGACCAGATCGACACTTCTTTGTTTGACTGCCATCGGGGTCATAGCTTCAATCACGCCAGCGTTTCTCATCGCCTTGGTTCCCCTGTCGGTGGCCTTCTACTTCATTCAGAAGTATTTCAGAGTCGCTTCCAAGTGAGTGCACAGCAAGGGGTTTGCAAAAACAATAAATACTTTTTTGCATTTGTGTTTATACTGATTGGGAAGTTATCTGGATGCAGTGAGGAGCATCTTATAGAATAATATAATTGTATAACATCCCATAATACACCATATTATTTGATATATTTTGTTTCAAACAGCTTGTCAAAATAAAAGAAAACACACATTTTGTTTCCATTTCTTTAATTTACCTTAAACGTATCACAAAGACAACAGTTTAACAGGCAGGAATTAGGATTTTAGCTCCGCCACTGTGATTCCCGAACAGCTATTAGCTGCACATGTAGGATAATGTGGATTAGAAGGTGTTCAACTCATTTTTACAAGAACACAATATTAAAAGCTTGGTCCAAGCAGAGGGTAATATTGATGGGGAAAAAAAAGAGGACCTACCGCTGCCATTATCGTATTATTGTTTTCATATTTTAATCTTCTCCCCAGTTTGGCTTCAGGAAGCAACATAGCACAGTGACTGCTTCGCTAAAGGTTTTTAATGACGTTGTTGAAGCATTGGATGCTAAGGATTACTGTGCTACCCATTACTTAGACCTGTCCTAAGCTTTTTATACTGTAGATCATGCCAATGTATGCATAAGCTCTCAGATATTGGTTTCTCAGACCACACTATCAGATGTTTTTTTTTATTATCTCTCAAGCCGAAAACAATGTGTTCAACACAATGTATTTCTTCTACTTATTTAGCTGTCAATAATGGTGTACCACAAGGCTCAGTCTTAGGACCCACTCTCTTTACAATTTATATAAGTAATGTAGGTCAGAACATTCCTGATGCCTCCTTGCATCTCAATGCCGACGATACAGTTGTTTATTGTTGAGCTTAAACAGTTGTTAAGGTTTTCCAGATGCTACAGTCTGCATTCTAAACCATTCAGTCAGATTTGTTCCATCTCAAACTTGTGCTAAAGGCTGATAAAACCAACGAGATGTTGTTTTCAAACAGAAAGTTGGTGCCAGTAGTCCTTCGCAGCCGCTTTTCCTTTTCAGCCATGTCAAACTGTCAAACCAGTTTGACATGACTGTCGATGAGGAAGAGGGTCGGCACCGGAGGAGGGAGCGTGCCAAAGACACCATCTTAGCACCAACATAACTGGTTTGTTCCACTTGGGAGTAAGCTGTTGGGGGGGAAGAATCAGTTTTGTGTTGTGTGTTTCCTTGACTGAAGAAGCCTTCCGGATGGAAGGTGAAATGTTTCAACTGTTCAGATGACCTGAATGAAAAATGTTGGAGCTCTAAATATCCCATCTTGAATTTATAGAAGGAAATAAATACATACATATATAAAGTAGACAACACACAAGTTGAAGTAGCACTTATGTAGCTCTGATATCAGGTCAAACCACTGAGTTGTTCCAGGTCTAACCAAAGTCTACATTAGAGTGGGATTCCTTTGTGATGTTTAATTTTCCATCACAAAGAAAAGTTTCTCACACTAATACAGTATATGCACCTTTGAACAAAGTTCGAGTGTGGAGCAGGGGTTTCAGCAGGATGCTGTAGTAACTGAGGGAGCAGTAGAGGGGTGGGGGGTTCACTTACAAGGCTTGAAGCATGACTGCACCAGACTGTTTTTCCTCTATTATGGACCAAGTCTTCCCATATTCTCCTGCTGAAGTCAACAGTTTAAGGAAGCTGCCATGCTGTATTTTTGTAACCAGAGTCTGCTCACTAGTGATGTGGCACTCTTAAGTCCCGCCTACTGCCCTCCACACACAGTCACTTTTACATGAGCTTTCTTTAAAGCGTGGAATGACTAATTACTCCTAAACTTGTTAGAAAAGTGAAATTTTAAACATGCAGCCGTTAGATAAGATCTAATTGACTCTACCTCTGTGGGTCTTGAACTTGACATACAGTCGATCAGCTGAAGAATGAAGCATTGCTCAGGTCCTGTATCAGGTCTTTACAGGACCAGTTTTGTAGACATGACTTTCTATGGCATCAGAGTCATTCAGCATTGATTGTGTTTGAGACTATTATTGTGAAGGATTAAAATAAGTTTTGGAGCTGTGGGAGTAATATACCACATCTAGGACTGCTTTGGTTTAAAATACTACTTTGAGGTCAACCCAAAGTGCACCCATTACCCTCAGATACAGTACAGTAATGATAAAAATGAAACATGTTGGGTTTAAGAGCACTGGAAGGTTCTTCTGGCTTAAGTCTTGAAAGATAAGGTTTTTTTCAACGTTGCGTCTTTTTCCTGTCAATAAAATGTACATTTTACTTAAAAAAAAAACATCTTCTTTCTCATCTTTTTTCCGAGTGGCTCTAATACACTGTTAATATGTTTAATCCTAAAATATCCCTTTAAAAATAGCTGTTATCTGGAATGTGAGGACACAGCACTTGTTCATCTCTTGGGTTTAGGAACATTTATACAGTATGCCTGAGTAATTCATTAGTCAGAGTTAAGAGTTGGAAGACAAACACCTCTTTCCTCCTAAATTATCAGGCTTCTCACTGAAAAAGCAGCTAAAGTTTATAGAAAATCTTCAGCAGGCCTTTCAACAGCCTGTAATGTGTGTCTCTTTGTTTATAAAAGTACATTTCTTCCCTTCTCAGGGACCTCCAAGACCTTGATGACTCCACACAGCTGCCTTTGCTCTGCCACTTCTCTGAGACTGCAGAAGGTTTGACCACCATCAGAGCATTCAGGTACACCAGCACTAACAAGCAGCTGAAAGCATATTCAGGTGATAAATGTTTTCAATGTGACAACCAATGCTGATTATGGAGCTAGTAGCAATAATAAGTCTAACTCCAGCTCTTCTTGTAGTCATTGCAATTACTGGACGAATCAGCAGAAGTCATGTCTTGTATTTCTGTCGTCACTCTCTTTCCCATCGTCGCTGTAATTCAACTTTAAACAGCTCTCACGATTTGAGTGGGGAGGAGGAGGGGGGTCCTTGGGGAAGAGAGGAGGAAAAACACTCGCACACAAGTAAATATCAGGAACACACATGCAGTAAATCAGGAGATAGTTCCCATTATCATTACCCTCGAAACCCATCTGGTTTTTGAGGCAGAAAACTTCAGATAAAGCTAAAACACATCAAAACTTTTTTTTTTTTTAAAGATGCTTTTGTTTGTGCTTGTGCTTCCTGTTTATGGGATGCTATTTGTAAAGTTACACAGTCAAAAATTAACAGCAATGTTTTGGTTTATTTATTTTTTTTTTTCAGTCATATTTTCACTGTTATTCATACATTTATAAATGTCATAGTTCCAAATTAAATATTTGTTTTGCAAGCTCAATATTTAGTTTACAAACTAAATACTTAACTTGCAAGTTAAATATTTAGTTAGCAAGCTAAATATTTAGCTCAACACTATATATTTAGTTTACAAACTAAAAGTTTATGTCCAAGCTAAATGTTTAATTTTCAAACTAAATATTTAACTTGCAAGCTAAATATTTAGCTAGCAAGTTAAATTTTTATGTCCAACCTAAATGTTTAGTTAGCACATTAAATATTTATTTTGGAAATTAAATGTTTAGTTTGGAAAATAAATATTTAGGTCTGAGCTAAATATTTAGTTAGCAAATTAAATATGTAGTTTATGAATTAAATGTTTAGCTTAGAAAATAAATGTTTAGTTTGGAAATTAAATATTTAGCTTGGACAATAAATATTTAGTTTGGAAATTAAATGTTTAGTTTTGAAAAAAATGGCTTGGAAATTACATATTTAATTTACACCTAAATATTTAGTTCACTAACTAAATATTTAACTTGCAAGTTAAATGTTTGTAAATTAAACATTTATCTTGGACATAAACATTTAGGTTTTAAACTAAATATTTAGTGTGGAGCTAAATTTTTAGCTTGCTAACTAAATATTTAACTTGCAAGGTAATATTTAGTTTGTAAACTAAATATTTAGCTTGGAAATTTAACATTTATAAATGTAAGAATAACATAGTGAAAATATGACTTTGGGAAAAAGAAACTATTAAAGGCTAATAAACCAAAATATTGCTGTTAATTTTTGACTGTGTAACTTTACAAACCGCACCCCATACCTGTTTGCAACATGTCCAGATTTTGGCCTCTAATGTTTGATAACACATGTGTTTCAGACACGAGGCACGATTTAAACAGCGGATGTTGGAGCTGACCGATACCAATAACACAGCCTACCTGTTTCTGTCTGCGGCTAACCGCTGGCTGGAGGTCCGAACGGTGAGGAACATCTCCATACAGCTGGGGACATCTGTCATCAAAACCCAAACCGTGGTTTGCTTTTGAAATCTAATTGTAAAACTCTACTTTGTTCTGTTGGTCTGCAGGACTATCTCGGAGCTGTGATTGTGCTGACAGCAGCTGTAGCGTCAATATGGACTTTACCGTATAGTAAAAGCGGTTTGGTGGGCCTCGGTCTCACATATGCTCTTACTGTGAGTCTTCTGGGATCTTTATTTTTTACTACACCAGTAGCTTAAAGTTTCAGTCAATGCTGAGTCATTTTTTACTATCTAGAGAGACCTGATTTCAACAAAGAATAATATAGACTACATTTTCTCCGTCCTGAATTACCACTCAATAATCCCCACATCTCTTAGTGACACTTCCTGTTTTCAATTTCTATCCAATCTAACACCTTTACAGACTCTCTGAAGGCCCTCCCATTTCCCATTCTATCCAATCAGTTCCAGACATACTCCTTTAGCTGTTATTTCTAGTGTGACCCAGTTATTTTGTAATCAAGACATTTCCATCCATCCATCCATTATCTTTACCCGCGTATTCCATTTTGGGTCACGGGGGTCGCCGGTGCCCATGTCCAGCAATCACTGTGTGAGAGGCGGGGTACACCCTGGATGGGTCTCCAGTCCATCACAGGGCCACATAGAGACAAACGAGACAAACAACCATTCACTCTCACTCACACCTAGGGACAATTTAGAGTTACCAATCAGCCTAACATGCATGTTTTTGGTCTGTGGGAGGAAACCGGAGCACCTGGAGAAAACCCACGCATGCACGGAGAGAACATGCAAACTCCACCCAGAAAGGCACGGAGAGAACATGCAAACTCCACCCAGAAAGGCCCCTGGACCGGGGTTTGAACCAAGGACCTGCTCGCTGAGAGGCAGCAGCTCTACCAGTTGCGCCACCATGCTGCCAATTAAGACATTTCTATTTCCCCAATTCATAATTAAACATTATACCAACCAAATCATGTTGTTATTTTCACAATTTATAATCAAACATTATTATATTCCCACAATTCATGATTAAACATTATATGAACCAACCCATATTATGTTACTTCCTACAATTTATAATCAAACATTATTTTAATATTAACAAGGTCCAGTGTTTTTGTTTGTCCCTTTGCAGCTCACTAACTACTTAAACTGGGTTGTGAGAAACTTGGCAGACCTGGAGGTCCAGATGGCAGCTGTGGAGAAGGTCAACACCTTCCTCGGCACTGGCTCAGAGAACTACGATGGATCTATGGGTAACTCCTGCTGTTTATCATCGGCTGTGCTCCTTTTACCTTAAAAGTCAGAGCTCAGATCTGCATCGCATTTAACTTAACTGTGTTCCTGTTGGAAGATGATAAACCAAAAAGATTTGATAATTGTTGTGCCCAGAGATCAAAATAACTTTTATTAGCTAAACAATAGCAATGTATTTTTTGCGTCTATTTTTTGGCAACTATAAATGTCCTGATTACATTTTTTTTTTTTTATCCGTGATGGATTCAAGTCAATAAAAATGAGGCATTTACTGATACTGAGATCTTATTCTAACAGCTCTTTAGAAAAAAATGCATCTTTATCATTTTATGTTCTCGTACGTAAGACTTAATACACATCAACACATTTGGCGTTTATGTCCAGTATATCAGGAACTTTTATTTT
The DNA here is from genome assembly GCF_014905685.2 of Nematolebias whitei. Classification (NCBI taxonomy): domain Eukaryota; kingdom Metazoa; phylum Chordata; class Actinopteri; order Cyprinodontiformes; family Rivulidae; genus Nematolebias; species Nematolebias whitei. The sequence continues at coordinate 21,244,490 of NC_056519.1, read as the reverse complement.
TGAGTCTTCTAAAAACAACAACCTCCCAGTATGATCGCTAAAAATAATTTCAAACGCATCATCTGGTGTTACCATGGTGACTCTAATGAGCCAGCTTTAACTTTTTTTTTAAGTCCTCTTTACAATTTTGTATAATTTCTACATCAAAACATCAACAGTTTGTCTGCTTGGATTACTGCAAGAAAAAGTTACAAACGTCTATTGGGTTTCAGAGAAAAACGTTGAGTTTCGGGCAGTAGCTGCACCGGCATCCTTCATTATTTGTTCAGAAATGTTCTAGTTGATGCAGTATTGTGTCGTAGATTTACACGTTACACTGTTTTGTTGAACGTTGGTAAAAGCTCATCAAAGACATATTTAGCAGCCGTTTGTGACGTACTTCTCGCTGCACTTACAGAAAACCTTCCGTTGAGTTAGAATCAGAGAGAGATCAACCCCGTCTGTGTTTGTCCCTCTCCTTTCAGACTCCTCTCAGGTCCCTGAGAACTGGCCTCAGGACGGTGAGATAAAGATCCAGGACCTGTGTGTGCGCTACGATTCCTCGCTCAAAGCGGTGCTGAAACACGTCAACGCCTCCATCAAACCGGGCCAGAAGGTAATTAACGTGGTGCTGTGAGGAGAGACAAACAGGGGGCATGAACTGTCATCCTGACCTCAATAAATGCTTTTTTGTTTCTAAAACACAACATCCTTAAAGGCAGTAGTAAAATAATGACTACATATAAAGATTCCAGCTGTGATTCACAGTTGATGTTGATCAGAGCATCTGTGTGACATCCATTCATCTGCTTTCTAATCGCTTGTAATGCGTCATTTAAGGTTGAAGTTGCTGTTTTTGTTCCTTTAGCAGGCAGCAGCTACATTGGACAGCAAGTGGTAAATCACACTTTGTTGAAATGATTGCATTGCAACTAGAACTGGTGATGTGTAGCTTTGGTCAGAAGGCAAATAAAACCCTGGAGAAGTCCGCTGGAAATAACAACGTCTTCAAAAACTATTGAAATCCTCTTAATTATTTTGCTTTTATTCTCTGAGATAAAGGATTGATGAAATTTGCTGCAAAGGATTTTTTGTTGTGGATTAACAAGAATCCTAAAAGCTTTTTCCAGTCTTCATTACAACTCATTTCACCACCTATAGTGCACAATAAGTTTAGTTTGTTGTTTATTTGTCATATGCTAGTCGAGATGAGCGTGCAATGAAATGCTCAGGATGAGAAGAACTGTCTCGTCTCGCCCAAAACAACCAAGAAACACCAAAGCATGCAACAAAAGTACAAAACAAAGCACCAATATATGAAAAAGAAATAAAACATCTACATGGTCTATGGTAAAATTCAATGGTGCAAGTAGAATGAATCAGTACAAACAAGTACCTCACAGGTAGTGATGCTGCTTAAATGCACATGATACATGTTGCACACAACATACACCACACAGGTTGTGTGACAGATCACTGTACAGGCAGTGAGCAACATTGAGATAAAATGAACCACGATGGCAAGGCAGCAACACACATGATACAGCCACATGGTGCAGCAGCAATAAACATATTAGGTGATATGATTCGTTAAAGGCAAAGACACAACAGCTCCTCGTGTCCCGCGCAGGTCATCCAGTCTATTCCTCAGAGACTGAACACCCGCAAGCAGGACCGAGGGGAAAGGGGGTTTATGCACAAAACACCAGCTTGCCAAGAGGCCAAAGATAAAGCTGATGGAGCTGGGCAGCTCTTTTGCAGAGCATCCAAAGGACTATTTAAGCTGCACAGAGCTGAGCTACATACAAGAGAGGTCAGGAAGAAGCCAATACTTTAAGAAAATAAAGGGCAGATCCTTTGAAATTTGCTAAAAGGAGATGCTCCAAATATGTAGAAGAATGTTCTGCAATCAAATGAGGCCAAAATTGAACTTTGTGGCCTTCAAGAAGGACCAGGACAACACTTATACTACTAACTACTTACCAACAGAGGTCTGTTGGAGTCAGCCTCCCCTCCATCACAGACATCTAGATCTTTAGATGCAGGAAGAGGGCCACCTGCATCATGAAGGACCCCACTCACCCAGCACACACACTTTTTGACTCACTCCCCTCAGGAAGGAGGTTCAGGAGCATTAAGTGTAGAACCACTAGACTGAGGAACAGCTTCTACCCTGAAGTGTTTAGGACTCATGAATCTCTAATCAGAATAATCACTGTGAAAAATCACATCATGTTGCTGCTGATCTGTTTCATGTTGCTGTGTTCATGCGTGTTCATCTGCTCACACAGACTCATGTTCGTGCTGCTGTTCAGCTTATTGTTTTTATGCTATTAGTGCTTAGTGTATTACTTCGTTGATGTTTTTCTTAGTTCATATCTTAGATCTTATTACTGTTTTTCTTTTACATTTTATTGTTGGATGTAACTGGGACCCCATGTACACAATTTCATTCCACCACATGTACAACATGTGATGCGAAGGACAAATAAGGAAACTCTGACTCTTAACAATGTTGAGTACAGCATCTCCATAGAGAGGCACGGTGGTGGCAGCGTTATGCTGTGGGTAGGTTTTTCATCACCAAGGAAACTAGTCAGAGTTAGATAGACGTTCATCTTCCAGAGGGACAACAACCTTAAATACACTCCAGTGGTTTAAGAAGACACCGTTAAATGTCCTGGAATGGCCCAGATCTCAGTCCAACTGAGATAAAGATTGTCGGACACGAAGGACATCAGTCCAACTGGAAGGAGCTGGATTAGTTTTTAAGACACGTTCAAGGCATAAAACAGTTAAAAAGGTTAAAAGCTTATGTGATGTTTGAGGATCCAGTCTAAAGGTGGATTTTTTTCTTTCTTTTGCATTGGATTTGATAAAACCTGTAAACTGGTATTTTCCACATGTACTTGCCACCCTGTTATCACTCAGGTGTGTTTTGTCTCACAGCCATGCGAGCTGACCTGAAACTTATTGATTACAACTTCTTCTGCTGCTCCGTCAGGTGGGAATCTGCGGTCGCACAGGCAGCGGGAAGTCGTCTCTGTCGTTGGCCTTTTTCAACATGGTGGATATTTTTGAAGGTGGGTCTGTGTCCTGTCACGTTAACAAGAAGTTTCTTTTTCCTTTCATCTCCTCTTATCTTTATATGCCTTGCTGTCTCTCCTTGTTTCTCAATGACGGAAGACATTTTCAGGTGATGTTATAAATGCGTGGAAATTTCGCTGGTGCATTTGACTTTCTCTGGAATTTCGCTTTTTACGTTGTGACATTGTAACATGTTCCAGTGATACTGTTGTGTGTTCTTTTTTATTTCTTAATCAAACAACTTCACAATTACCAGCTGGTAAGATTTACATGGTTTAGACAGACTTGCAGTATGAATTTCTTTGGGAGTTGTAACAACAAGAAGGATACTCTATGTAAGGATATCTCTACAACACGTTACACACTCAGACAGACATGTGTTTTCAAAATGGTGGTAGACATTTTAACTCTTACCAAAGTTTCTTTTAGGACAGTGTAACATTACATAAAAGAAAAAAAATATTATTCAAACTAGATTAACACTTCAAAATCGTTTGCACTTGTTGGCCTATAAATAATTCTCCCTTTCATAATTAAATAATGTAATTAAAGAAAATTATAAATCATTCATACATGGACACCAACATCATAAAGACCTCAGTCTCTGATAGAGGACATTTGCAAACCGAGGTGTACCGCAAACCCACCCACACAGACCAGTATTTGCAGTTTGACTCCCATCACCCTTTGGAGCACAAGTTAGGAGTCATCAGGACTCTGTATCACAGAGCAGACAGCGTCCCCACTAGCTCGGGAGCCAGGCAGAAGGAGAAATCCCACACAAAACAGGCTCTAGAGCAATGTGGATATCCTAACTGGGCCTTCCTGAAAGCAGAGAAGAAACCCAAACAGGACTCCAGTCAGCCAACAGGTGAAAAGGAGGAACCCAGACCCAGACCAGTGGTCATTCCGTATGTTGAGGGGGTATCAGAGAAACTGAGACGTTTATTTTCTAAACATAACGTCCCAGT
>NC_056519.1:21239190-21240053 GCF_014905685.2 Nematolebias whitei | reverse complement strand
GGATGAAGATGTTCACATCCTGGACAGAGAGGAACGATGGTTTGAGAGAGGAGTAAAGGAGGCCATCTTTGTGAAAAGAAATCGTCCATCATTAAACAGGGGTGGAGGCCTCTGGGTTCAATTGTCCCCCTCTTACAATGCTGTGATCACTCAGCCCTCTGTGAGTAGTAAACAGCCATCAGTGTGCTAATGATCCATTGTTAGGCTGATGGTCCTTCTTGAGCATGTCAGTTGGTTTTGGTTGTCAGCAGCAAAACTGGTTGATCCACTACAAGAAGGTGCTATTTAAGAGACTGAGCTGAAAACAGCACCTCAGACTGAGGAAGTCTCTTGGATGAGAGACGAAACGTTTCTAGATTTTTTTTTGCTTTGTTTTTTTTTTTTGTTTTTTTGAATGTCCAGAGGACCAGATTGAACTTTTTTGGATTAAACAAAGACCTTATGCAATCTGTTGAAGCTCAGAATATGTGATGCAGATAGGTCTTGTATATTGCACCGATTTTAAGGACATTAACTGTAAAATTGACTCAGTCATAGCCGTTCTCATGGTTCATTTAGCTTCTTGAATTCAGTTCAAGACAATATTATGATGTACAGGAGAGAAGGATTGGCTCTAAGCCTCTACTTTGCTCTGGTGATGGACCGACTAACAGATGAGGTCAGGCAAGAATCCCCATGGATTATGATGTTTGCAGATGACGTGATCTGTGGTGAGAACAGGGAACAGGTGGAAGAGAACTTGAAGAGGTGGAGGTATGCACTTGAAAGGATAATGAAAGTCAGCCGTAGTAAGACAGAGTACATGTGTGTGAATGAGAGGGAGGAGGTGGAACAGTGAGGCTACAAGGAGCAGAGGTCACAAA
>NC_056519.1:21217236-21239180 GCF_014905685.2 Nematolebias whitei | reverse complement strand
TGGTAAAGAAGTGAAAAAGAGAGTCCAGGCAGGATGGAGTGGATGGAGAAAAGTTTCAGGGGTGATTTGTGACAAAAGGGTGTCAGCAAAGGTCAAAGGAAAAGTTTATAAGACAGTGGTGAGACCTGCTATGTTGTATGGTCTGGAGACAGAGACATGGACAAAAAGACATGAGAAAGAACTGGAAGTGGCAGAAATGAAGATGTTGAGGTTCACATTAGGAGTGATGAGGATGGATAAGATTAGGAATGAGATCATCAGAGGTACAACACAGGTTGAACAACTTTGAGATAAAGTTAGAGAGACCAGACTGAGATGGTTTGGACATGTCCAGAGGAGGGACAGTGGTAAAGCTATTGATAGGATGTTAGAAATGCAACTACCAGGGAAAAGACAAAGAGGAGGTATATGGATGCAGTTAGAGAGGACATGGAGGTAGTTGGAGTGAGGACAGAGTGAGATGGAGGAGGATGACTCGCTGTGGCGACCCCTGAAGAAGGAACATTCAGAAGAAGATTTTTATGACATATATTGACTTTTGTTCATTAACAGTGAAAAGCTGACAGCAGCTCTTTGTTAGCAGAACACGTAGAAGATATGTGTACCTAACTGTAATGTATACCATTACACTCCTAATAAAAAATAGGGAAAAGAACAGAATATTTATTTTGATCATGTTTGACCTAATAGAAACAAATTCAGCCATCCGCAGCATTTCTGTTGTCAGTATCAGAAACTATAGCCCTGAACTGTGCTTATTAAATCAGACAGTTTCATAATAATTACAGTCATGCATCAGGAGAAATCAAACATTTGTCTCATTTATTCCAAGACTTATCTGCCTGTGTAGTTCACACATTAAAATCTAAAGAGGAAATCATAAACAGATTCGCTCTCCAACTACACTGAGTCAGTCTCAGCCCTCTTAGTGCCCCTTATTCAGTCTTAACAGATCATGAATGAGCTCCAAGAATTTGTTGGATGCACAAAAACCAGGTTTTTGACCAGTCTGTTATGAAATGTTGTCTGACAGACGCTGGTTCAGGCAAACTTTGGGTGATAAATAACTTTTTCAAACTACTATATTCTCCTAAGCCTAAACTTTAGAAATGATTCACGCATGTGTGGCGGGTCCAAAAGCTAAAAATACGAATTTTTTTTTTGCTTTGTCTCAAATACAAAATCATATGTTCCTTTAAAATGTGTTCAATGTCACCTTTAAACATCTTCTGTCCCATTTGTCTGACGTATGTTTATGCTGGAGAAACTGTCCAACCTTATTGTTCAGCTTTGTGTAAACACTCCTGCAGGTCTCTCTTTTTGTTCTTTGTGTGCGTCGCGTCACTTCTTACGGGACCTGAAGTAGATCTTTATGCCACAAGAATAAAAGAAAGACAGAGAAATATACTAGGGGCATGTTTCTTCATGGCAGCAGCGATAAAGCTGCTTTTTTTTGGCTGCATTTTAAAACCGAGCTGTTGTCATTTTCTGTTTTTGCTCAGGGGGATGATGAAAGCTCTCAGGGAGATTCTTTAGACAAAGATTACAGCATCACTTTTTCCATAAGCTCACGCGCGCAGCTGGACAGTTATTTAATTCAACTATAAGTTAAGAGCTTTGTGTCAGCAGCGTTTCCTTTTAAAGCAGTGAAATAAAACCAGAGCAGCGTCTTCTCTGACTCAGCTGTGCTCCCTCTTCATTCCATTAGCCTGAATCCAGGCTTGAAATGTGCGCTCAACAGGACTAAAGTGTTAATTCAACAAGCTGTGTGGTAGTGGTGCCTAAAGGGAGGATTTGAGATGAAAGTTTCAGTTTTACAACCAAAAATAAAGACTCTTTAAGTTACAAGTTGTAACCACTTCTCATACGCCCATCCAAGGCAGACATATTATGGTATAATCTCCATAGGTATGTACGTAAACGTTCTCTTGTCCGGCCCTTCATTTCTGATCCGCTCAGGATAATTTAATAAAACTTCATACATGTATTCAACACACTAGACGGAGTGTTGCATACATGTTTCATTACATCAGCTCCAAGGTCAAGGTCACAAATCAAGATCAAAATGTATACAAGGTCTGCTTGTCTGGGCCATCGCTATAGATTGCTGTAAAAGTAAGTACTGTACTTTCCGCCGTACACGTTGCACCGCCTTATAAGTCCCATCAGTCCAAATATGTCTAATAAAGTGGAAAAAAACATAAATAAGTCACTTGGCCACATAAATCGCATTTATTATGCGTCATCGCTGACAACCCGGAAACGTGGGCCGGTGTTGAGCCAAAAATCGATTGGCTGCCAAATGGCGGCCGTAGGAGCATGCATGGGGGGACTTTAACAAGAATTTAACAAGATTAACACTTAAAAACAATTATTTGTTTGCTCGACATTATAGCAAAGGTGTGTCTCAGGCCAGATTATATCTGGGGTTAGAGGGGCCTAGGCTTATTTATACCCCGCAGAGATGCCAGTCCTAAAGTTTGACCCAGGACAGTTTTATCTTCCTGTACACTCTATATCTTAAACTATACCTAGGTTTAATCTGTTCAGGTTACACCCACCTCCAAAAAAAACATCATAGTTATCAAAGGGTCTGCTCAGTTACCGTCTGATTAAAGAGAATTGCAGCTATGTTTGGGAATATTCTAAATAAATCCAGTATTTTGGATTGTTTAGTTTTAAAAGTTTTACAAATGTCACTTTCGTCTGGATTTTATGGATTAAAGTAGATTACCAGGAGTTTCTCTTTAGTTTGCTCTGATTGTTTTGGAGCTGATTGGACCAGCTGTGGTCACTGATCAGTAAATGGGTTAAAGGGGCTAATGTGCAGAAGCTTTCAGAGGAACCATCTTAATGTCACATGTTGACTCTCTCTGGTCATTTTTCTGTTTGCAGATGTTTTTTTACAACATTTCCAAAGAAACAGCTGCAAAAAGCAGTTTAAATAATCTTAGCAGGTACAGCCCGTCCCTTTGGAACCTCTAAATAAATGTGACAAAGTGTTAATTTTCTTCATATAAGCTGTCAGGTGACTCCATGAAGACAAGCTGCTACAGTTTTGCACCTTCTTATGCAACATGACGTGAGGAGTTCCCGTCACGTTGAACTTTTCCTTAATAAATGCACTTTGACGGTCAAATCAGCTGCATTTCGCCTGGGCGATGAAATGCAGCTGATGTGATGTTTGCTCCAGGAGTTCCGAAGCGAGATGAAGGTGGCTCTATGGCAAGTCAAGTGTCTCATTAATAGCCACTTTCACCAATAATGGGACACTTGGCTTGCCATATTAGTCGAGAGCCCTCTAGTGGCTGAAAATGGTAGTGTTCAATATTTTCCATGTCCAAATGAATGACCTAGTCAGATCTCAGCCAAAAATTGGTTAAAAATATGGAGGAAAAAAAACTTGTATTAGTCGCTTTGACGTAAGTCGCAGAACTTGCAAATTTATGCAAAAAGATGCGACTTATACAGCAAAAAATGCAATAAGTTTCTTTTGGCTGCTCCCTTTTGAGGGGTTGCCACAGTGAGCAAACTCACAAGAAATATTTGGCATTTGCTTTACGCCGGATGCCGATGAAACATGGGCTTGAACCTGCAACCTCAGGATTACAAGACCACTGCACTGACCACCAAGTTACCGCTATAAATTGCTGTATAATAGCGTTAATGGGCGTATGCAACCTTATCCATTCGTCTATCCATTATCTTTTACCTGCTTTTTCCATTTTGGGTCATGGGGGTCGCCAGTGCCCATGTCCATCAATCACTGTGCGAGGGGCGGGGTACACCCTGGACAGGTCACAAGTCCATCACAGGGCCACATAGAGACAAACGAGACAAACTACCATTCACTCGCTCACTCACACCTAGGGACAATTTAGCGTTACCAATCAACCTAACATGCATGGTTTTGGTCTGCGGGAGGAAACCAGAGTACCCGGAGAAAACCCATGCATGCACGGAGAGAACATGCAAACTCCACTCAGAAAGTCCCCTGGACCGGGATTTGAACCAGGGACCTGCTCGCTGAGAGGCAGCAGCTCTACCAGTTGCACCACCGTGCTGCCCTATGTCTTTGTCATAGTATATAAATGTATTTTATACATTTGCCTCTTTGCAATGCTTTATCTTGATATATTTTATCATTGAGCTTTTAAGTTCATAATGATTATCATTTTATTATCATCTTGGATGTCCTGCTTTGTCCTTTTTTAGATTACCCCTTTGATATTGATATTAACTGTCTGGCTGTCCAGTTACCGCTCAGATCAGAGGTAATGTGTTCAACATAACGGTACTTCTTCCAGTTATCTAATTGTTAACAATGGTGTACCACAAGGCTCAGTCTTAGGACCCACCCTATTCACATTCTACACAAGTAATGTAGGTCAGATCATCCCTGATGCATTCTTACATTTCTATGCCAACGACACAGTTGTTTATTGTCTAGCTAGAACAACTGCTAAGGTTTTTCAGCTTTTACAGTCTGCTTTTGACATCATCCACTCAGATTGGTTCCGTCTCAGACTGGTGCTAAATGCTGATAAAACCAAAGGGATTGTGGGTTGTTTTCAAACAGGAAGTTGACCCTTAATCTTAATCTTCCTTCTATTTTATCTTTAAATGGTGGCCCTATTGATTTTGTTGATTATTAGAAATACTTGGGTATTTTGTTCAATTCACATCTCTCTTGTAAGCCTCGTCAAAAATTTGGTAAAGAAACTGAAAGTAAAATAGGGTTTCTTTTTTAGAAATAAATCCTGTTTAACTCTGAATGCTAGTAACCACGTTGTAGCTGCGACTTTCCTTCCCTCCACTGACTATGGTGACATTATTTACATGAATGCTCCTGCAAGAACTCTGCAGATGTTGGATGCTGTTTATCACGGTGCACTAAGATTCATAACTGGTTGTAACTACCGTACCCACCACTGCACCCTGTATTCACTGGTTAACTGGACATCATTAACTTCACGCAGACTCTCTCACTTGGACATTTTCATCTTTAAATCACTTCTTGGTCTGTTGCTTTCATACATGTCCTCCTTCATGTCACTGCGTGAGTACAGAGCGTACGCTCTCAGGACATAATTACCTGCAGTGTGCCCTCAGTGCAGACTGATCAAGGCAAAATGGCCTTCTCTTACTCTGCTCCTGTTTCCTGGAACACCATGCAAAAAGATCTGAAGCTCTTGACCTTAACCTCTCTAAGGGATTTAAAATAAACACTAAGTTCATGGCAACACAAATGCAGACGTCCCTGTTTTTTGTATTTTACATTGCTTTATAATGTAGCTGTTTTGTTTAGTTTTTATATAATTTCTTCTATTTACTTTTTCATTTCATATGCTTTTTATATGATTATCTATTGTGGTATGTACCTAATCTGTGTTCTTTGTTTATAACAGGTCTCTCTTGTAAATGAGTCCTCGTGGCTCAATGAGACCTGTATAAATAAAAGTTGAATGAAAATATTCTCATTTATGAAGCTATACATAAAGAGGAGCAAAATGACAACTAGTTGACATTAAGATACAAATACTGTATTTTTGAATTGAATTGTAAGGAAACAAAATAATAATTGCCAGTTAAAGTGCCAAAAGATACAGATAAACCAAACCAAGAGTGAGTAACACACCACTAAGCCATCAAACAATCAGGAACAATGACAGGTGGGAAAATAAAGCACAAAAACTACCGTAACCAAAACTCCAAACACAAAACTAAAACTTAACACCAGAACAAGAGGCCTACAAGATCTAGAGCTGTAGAACAGTTTTATTTCCAACTGGAGGAAACCCAAACATAAGTCAGAGTCAGTCTGTTTAATAAATGTGTTGAAGAATAAATAATCTTTCACCATTTTTCCACCAATACTTACGTATGCCATGCTTATTTTAAGGCATTTTAAAGGTTTTGTGTTTGCTCAATTTCAGGGAAGATCGTCATCGACGGCATCGATATCTGTAAGCTTCCTCTGCAGACTCTCAGGTCTCGACTCTCCATCATCCTCCAGGATCCGGTCTTATTTAGCGGCTCAATAAGGTATATAAACACGCGGACTGAAATTGAGCTTCTGTATATCCTTTCTGCTAACCCTCACCTCCCCGGGGAGACACTATTAAAGCCTGAACTACATCACTGCTCACAACTTCCTGTTCGTGTTTTTAAAAGTCGTGTTACTCGTCAAAACACTGGATCAAGAACTGTAAACTGTTTGAGGAGGCGGACGTCGTAATAATCATTGGCGCCTTTGTAATCTCATCTGTTATTCTAAATCTCTGAGAAGCTGAATAGTAATAATAAATCATGATGAACAAAGCCACTATGATAGGACTAAACCTGAACCGGTTTTGTAGTTAAGCTTTGGAGTTTTGCTGAATTTTTTTGGCATTTAATTTAAAACGACAGTTTTCCATCATTTATATTTTTAACCAGCTGAAATTAATGGGTTGCATGTCAAACATTCGTCATAAAATAGCAATATTATTAGTTATTTTTGAGCTTTATTGCATAATACAATTTATATTTTGGTATTTGAAAATTCCTTTTTTATTACTTTTGATCATTGTATTAATATAGTTATCAATATTCTATATATTGGTGAACCAGACCTCGGTCTTTTAATCTCTGTTCCATCACTGAGAGAAAAACAAACTTAACAACTGTCCTCTCACATGATCCAACAGCGACGTTCCTTTTAATCTGTCCAGCTCAAGAACAAACATTAAGGAGAACTTTCTTGATGATTGTGGGAGGTGGTGGGGTTTTTAGGATTGGAGGGGGTGCGAGTTGTGAAACATTAGAAGCGCCTGAGAAAAGCTGAACTCCAAGTGAATTTTAAATAGCTCATAAAGTTTATGACTGATATTTGTGATATACAGTAGTCATTTGTGAACTTGCACAAGGGGACATAACAGTTAGACTCTTTATACAGTCCACCCCTAGTTGGGGTCATGTTTTCCAAGGTAGATATGACCATGTCATAAAATTAATAAAATTCATAGAAACCTAAAATAAGTATGCTTTTTTTCTGAATGATAGTTTAAGTGGGGGTCCTCCACGAGTATGGGAGTGGGAGTTTGTTGCTATGTCCATTCAGCCCCTTTACAAGCGGTGTGAGAGTTTGGTTTTCAATTCTGGCAATAAGTCGGACCCTTCAGGGTGGGCGTTGGACTCCGCCAGGGCTGTCCGTTGTCACCGATTCTGTTCATAACTTTTATGGACAGAATGTCTCGATGTAGCCAGTGGACAGAGGGAGTCTGATTCGGTGGCTTCAGAATTTTGTCTCTGCCATTTGCGGATGATGTGTTCCTGTTATTGTCATTGTGCCGTGATGTCCAGCTCTCTCTGGAGCGGTTTACAACTGAGCGTGAAGCGGCTGGGATGAGGATCAAAACCTCTAAATCTGTGGTCATTGTTTGTAGTCAGAAAAGGCAGATTGCCCCCTCTGGGTTCAGGGTGAGGTTCTGCCTCAAGTGGAGGAGTTCAACTATCTTGGGTTTTGTTTATGAGTGAAGGATGAATGGAACGTGAGATTTATAGATGGATCGTGTGGCTTCCTCAGTATTGTGACCTCTGTGCCCATCTGTTTTGATGAAGAGGAAGCTGAGCTGTAAAGCAAAGCCCTCCATTTACTGGTCGGTCTACGTTCCTATCCTCACCTATGGCCACAAGCTCTGGGTAGTGACTGAAGGAACGAGATTGCAGATACAGGCGGTTGAAATGAGTTTTCTCTGCAAGGTAGCTGGACTCTCCCTTAGAGATAGTGTGAGAAGTTCCATTATCTGGGAGAGACTCAGAGTAGAGCATGGCATCCACATTGAGAAGAGCCAGTTCAGGTGGTTTAGACATCTGGTAAGGATGCTCCTAGGATGGCCTCCTGGATGCCTCCCTGAAGAGGTGCTCCTGGCATGTCCAACTAGGAGGAGACTCCAGGGAATACCCAGGACACGGAGACGCTATGTCTCTCAGCTGGTCTGGGAACTTGGGGTCCTCCCAGAAGAGCAAGAAGTAGTGGCTGTGGAAAGAGTCTGTCTGGGCATCCAAGCTGCTGGCCCTGCGACCCAACACTGGATGGATGGATGGACGGATGGATGGATGGACGGTCGAATGGATGGATGGACGGAAGGATGGTGCTGGACGACTTTCAACTAAATTCTCAGAAAGTAATCATTATATGTAAATCTTCAACTATTTAACTTTTGAACTAAAAACCAGGAATCATAGCTTATACATTAAAGGTATTGGTAGTTTAAAAATCAAAGCATGTATATACATTGAAATCTTTTAAAGCACGAATTATGTAAGAGATACTGTTTAATTGATCACACTGAACTGGTAGTCCCAGAAAAGAAACGCCGCATTCTGATCTAAAAATAAAACTTATTTAGAAACTAAATTCCAAATTTTCACATCGTCACATCTGAAGGGACATGCCTAAAGCGAGGCACCGACTGAACGGACAAGCAGGAGAAACAACAAAACCCTCTTTGCGGAGTTATTGGCAGCGTTTTTTTCTGAAGGTTGTTTGTCACATGACCGCGTCGAGTCGCAGCTGCAGGGTGAGAGGTTTGAAACGCAGTGGGAAACTCTGGTTGGGACCTAATCTGACTTGTGTCACGGACGTCCCATACTGAGGAGGAGGTCGTTGGAGAGATGGAAACCGCCACGTCTCCTCCTTCTCCTCCTCGTCTCGGCCTCGCTCTCAGCCTCTCCGTGTTTGTGTTACGAGATAATAACACTGACTGTGTTTGTTATAAAAGACAAAGAGCATGTGCTGTTTGTTTGGACAGATATGCCGTTTGAGATAATTGTGTGTGCGTTGGGGAGTTTGTAATTCAGCGTGTATCCTTTTTTTCAGTGACGTTTGTTTATGTGAACGTAAGCCTGAGGTGAATGGTCGACAGTGACTGCCTCACACTGTTTTCTTAGATGTTGCTGGACGTTCTGACACAGTTTGACTCATTCTTATTCAGACACACACACGATGTTACTCGAGGTCCGATTACTAATTCATCAAAATCTCAACAATTTAAGGATGACTGTTAACAGGAAATTAACACTTGTACTAAACGTTGACAAGAAAAGAGGTATATATATATATTTTTTTTTTAATTTCACAAGATTACTACCAAATCAAGCTTTGATTGTCATATTTCTTGTCTGCCATAGTTTTAAACTAAGATTTCATTCTCAGAGTATGTGATGAGAACCCTCTCATATTTGTAAAAAGTGGCTGAGTTTTTGCCATTTTGGGGTTAACGTTGATCAGCTGCGGCAGCCATCTTGACTAAGGAAAGTTAATCAATTGTAGATGTGAATCCAAGGATTACTTCCTAAGAATCATATTAAAATATGATCACTGGTTTATGAAATATATTGCTAAAAGATAAACATAAACATAGGCGATAAAATGATAGCCCACTTTTTATCAAGGTTCTTTATTGTCATTAACATCACATGTGGTACAAGAGGTGGAAAGAAATTGTGTGCACAGGGTTCCAGTTACACCCAGCAATAATATACACCACAAAAAAAGAAACAGTATACAAGGATACACGCTGAACAGTAATAATATAATATAATATAATATAATATAATATAATATAATATAATATAATATAATGTAATAAGGTGTATTAAACAGCAGTCTGAACATGAGCTCGCTGCTCCACACAGAGGGCTGAGGTAGCTCGGTGGTCTGTGGTTGCGTCAGGAAGGGCATCCAGCGTAAAAGAATAACTGCCAAGTCTTCGTGCGACTTAGTTTGCTGTGGTGACCCCTAATGCAGGGAGCAGCTGAAAGAAGAAGGGAAAGAATAAAAAACAGCAGCTTGAACATGAGTTTGCTGTGAGCAGATGGTATGAATACAGCAGCTTATGGGTAAGAGATCAGCAGCATGGATAATCAGCAGCTCAAATTAAGTGACATATCTTCAATTAAAGTGGAATTAAAGTGATTATCCTGATTAGAGGTTCGTGAGTCTAACAGCCTCAGGGTAGAAGCTGTTCCTCAGTCTAGTGGTTCTACACTTAATGCTCCTCAACCTCTTTCCTGATGGGAACGGGGCAAAAGTGTGTGTGCTGGGTGAGTGGGGTCCTTCATGACGCAGGTGGTCCTCTTCCTGCATCTGGAGGTGTAGATGTCCGTGATGGTGGGGAGACTGACTCCAACAGTCTTCTGTGCAGCCTTCACTACTCTCTGCAAAGCTTTTCTTTCTGCAGCTGTGCAGCCTCTATGCCACACGTTGATGCTGGAGCACAGGATGCTCTCCACTGCACACCTGTAGAAGGAGGTGAGGACTGAGCTTCCCAGACCAGCTCATCTCAGCCGCCTGAGGAAGTAGAGTCTCTGATGAGCTTTCTTGATCAGGCTGGTGGTGTTGTTGCCCCAGCTGAGGTTGTCATTCAGGTGCACACCCAAGTACTTGTAGCTGGAGACCACTTCCATCGCAGATCCTCCTATGTTTGGGTGGGGGGGGGGGGGGGGATATGTGTGTTTGTTCCTTCTGAAATCCACAATCATCTCCTTGGTCTTCGTCACATTGATGTGAAGGTTGTTCTTCCTGCACCAGCTCTCCAGGTGTTCCACCTCCTGCCTGTAGCTGAACTCATCGTTGTTTGTGATGCATCCCACCACTGCTGTATCATCTGCAAACTTTAAAATATGACAGCCTTGTTGGGTATGTGCGCAGTCATACATGAGCAGAATGAACACAAGAGGGCTCAACACACAGCCCTGAGGGGAGCCAGTGCTTATGGAGTCGAGCAATACTAAAACACCAGTTTAAAAAATGTTGGGACATTATTTAAAATGTTTAATGTTAGAAAGAGAACTGGGTAGAAATAGCATTTTAGAGAGTCTGAATCAGAAGTAAAGATGGGCAGAGGTTTACCAGTCTGTGAAAAACTGTCCAAAAATAGTTGAACAGTTTCAAATTAGTGTTCCCTAAACATATTCTGGACAGGCTCTGAACTATATTATTACATAAATGTATTGTCCACACTTCCTCTATGTCATTTGATTTTGAGTTTCGGAGGTCAATATGTTTTGGTGATCATATTTAAGAAGGTATTTCAGACAGTCTGCAGTGACAGGACGGTGGCTGACGAGCTAGTTTTAATGGGGCCAAGATTAAATAGATTGCTGAAATTTTAAAACTCCAAAATGTCAGTAATTTGTCTAAATGCTCACAATCATAAAAATTAGCATCACAGTTACAGGTATTTATTAGTGATGTTAGCGGTGGCTACTGCTATCTATTTCAGTATAGCCTGGGGGGGCATTTCCATCATGAAATTATATTTCTGCTGAAATAAAAGAGGAATAAGAAATGATTGGCAACGTAAATGTGACTGTATGAATTGTTATGATATTTTGAAGACTGGAGTTGTTTGAAGGTTGCAAAAGGACTCGAGACTTCCTCTTTGGAAGTCGATCCATTTGGACTAGGTGTCTTTATTACAGTCTGAGCAGAAAGCAGATTTTCATGTCCCAAAACACTTCCAATCATAAAAATTTCATAGTAGCTCTGTCAGACTGCTATAAACTTTATTTATACACAAGTAGCAACCAAAAACAGTAGTATTTTTTAAATAAGTGTGTAACGGTACATGTATTTGTATCCAACAGTCACGGTACAAACGTCACAGACAAGTCCAGAGACCACACGACCAACATGTTAGATACAGATCATCTCTCTCATCCTAAAGGAGCGTGTGCGTTTGTTTTTAATTTGCCTCTGTAGAAATAAAAGCCACTTGCGTCTGTTGCAGGTTTAACCTGGATCCAGAGCGGAAGTGCACAGACGATCGCCTGTGGGAGGCGCTAGAGATCGCTCAGCTGAAGAACATGGTGAAGGCGCTCCCCGGAGGACTCGGTACTCAAACGTTCACTTTGATTAAAACTAAAGTCACATTTAAAGTTTTGTAGGATGAGGTTTAGTTGGAGTTAGATGTATTTTTTTGTGTTTAGACGCGGTTGTGACAGAAGGTGGAGAGAACTTCAGCGTTGGACAGAGACAGCTGTTCTGTTTGGCCAGAGCCTTCGTCAGGAAGAGCAGCATCCTCATCATGGATGAAGCCACAGCATCCATAGACATGGCCACGGTGGGTTGGTGTGTAAAATTATCTGAGCGGCTGCTTTAAAATATCTGCTTGTACGGCTGAGCTTTGATAATCAATAATAATTAGTTTAAAGTTTGAACTTAAAGACTCAAATGTTAAAAGTGTAGGATGACACCTATCTTAACTGGGATTTTGTGGAGAATGAGCATCACAAGTTCTTTTATTCTTCAGAAAATTGTAATTTTGCACAGAAGCAGCAAATGAAGGGTAATGCTCAGCTCCGTTTGCAATTTTCTTTGAATAAAAATAGATTTTAACCTTAAACTTTTTACTCTGTTGCAGCATCAGACTATGTGATTTCAAACTAGCATAGAAACATCATATGGCTTTATGCAATAATTATTATATATTGTAGGAACGGTCATAATCTCTGTGTAAATGTAAAATTAAACAAAAAAAAGCAAGAAAAAATATTTGTACCCAGTGGCTGTGATACTTTTTGGAGTTTGAGGTTTAAAGGACTCTGTACCGCTGAAGTGACAGTTTTAAAAACGCCTTTGAAGAGTCCGATTTGTTACCAGCACGACACCAGGGTTGCCCTTTGTCACAGATTCTGTTCATAACTTTTATGAACACAGTTTATAGGTGCAGCCATTGAGAGGAGAGTCTCCAGTCTGAGGGTCTTCGGATTACACCACTGCTTCTTTTATTTATTTATTTTTTGCTGATGTGGTCCTGCTTACCTCATTAATCCTCCAGCTGGCACTGGTTTTCAGCCAGCTGTGAAGCAGACTGCATGAAGATCAGCAGCTTCATGTCTGAGGCCATGGTCCTCAACCACAAGAGGCTGACTTGGTAATTTAAAGTTGAGAATGAGCTCCTGCCCCAATACGAATAGTTCAAGTATGTTGGTGTCTTGTTCGTTGTGTTAGGGGGTAGACATGGGGGGTTGGACGTCTTCTGAACATCTTACAAAAGAGGGGTTTCAGACATGTCCTGCTAGGTGAGGATCTTGACCCAGAACTGACTGAAGAGCTTATATCTCACAGCTTGGAAACACCTTGGAGTCCTTTCAGATGAGCCAGAGGAGACAGAGAGGGATGGATGGAAGTCTCTGCCTAAAATGATGGATGGATAGTTGGACAAGTTGTAATACGGTTGTTTAATACTTCTCATCAAATGAGGTGCAATACTTTGAGTAAACTGGAAACAGTGTTCACCACTCATCTATTGCTAGAGGGAGTTTGTCATTTAGCATCCACCATTCATAGATCCATCCATCCATAGATCCATTCATCCATTCATTCATTCATGGATCTATCCATCCACCCATTCATAGATCCATTCATCCATTCATCCAAAGATCTATCCATCCATCCTTCCATAGATCCATTCATCCATGCATCCAGAGATCCATTCATCCAGTGATCCTTCCATCCATAGATCAGTCCATAGATCCATTCATCCATAGATCCATTCATCCTTAGATCCATTCATCCATAGATCCAGCCATCCATCCACCCATAGATCAATCCATAGATACATCCATACATTCATGCATAGAGCCATTCATCCATAGATCCATTCATCTGTAGATCCATCCATTCATATATCCATCCATCCATTCATCCATAGATCCATTCATCCATAGATCCATCCATCCATTCATCCACAGATCCATTCATCCATAGATCCATCCATCCATCCATCCATCCATAGATCCATCCATCCATTCATCCATTCATCCATCCAGCCATCCATAGATCCATCCATCCATTCATCCATAGATCCATTTATCCATAGATCCATCCATATATCTATCCATCCATCCATCTATCATCTATCCATCCATCATCCATCCATAGATCCATCCATTCATCCATAGATCCATTCATCTGTAGATCCATCCACCCATTCATCCATAGATCCATCCATCCATGTATCCATCCATCCATAGATCCATTCATCCATTCATAGAACAATTCATCTGTCAATCCGTCCATCCATCAGTCCATCCATTGATCCATAGATCCATTCATCTATAGAGCCATTCATCCATAGATCCATTCATCTGTAGATCCATTCATCTGTAGATCCATCCATCCATCCATCCATAGATCCATTCATCCATCCATAGATCAATTCATCTGGCAAGCCGTCCATCCATCAGTCCATCCATCCATCCATAGATCATCCATCCATCCATAGATCCATTCATCCATCCATTCATCCATAGATCTATCCATCCATCCATCCATCTATCCATCCATCCATAGATCCATCCATCTATCCATCCATCCATCCATCCATAGATCCATCCATCCATTCATCCATAGATCCATCCATCCATTCATTATCTTTTACTCACTTCTTCCTTTCTGGGTCGCGGGGGTCACTGGTGTCCAGTCACTGTGTGACAGGCGGGGACACCTTGGACCGATCTACGTCCATCACAGGGACACGTGGACAGGTCTCCAGTGCATCACGGGGACACATAGAGACAAACGAGACAAACAACCATTCACTCTCACTCTCACCTAGAGACAATTTAGAGTTACCAATCAGTCTAACATGCATGTTTTTGGTCTGTGGGAAGAAACAAGAGCACCCGGAGAAAACCCACACATGCACGGAGAGAACATGCAAACTCTACCCAGAAAGGCCCCGAGCCGGGATTTGATCCGGAGACCTTCTCGCTGAGTTCTCACCCCCGCGTAATGTCAGCGTCATTATGTGCTCGCGGGCGAGATTTTTTTCATAACCACACGGCTGACCTTCAAACAGAGGTTAAAAGCGTGTTAGGAATTTGTTTTGTCTCCAAACCCTATGTATCATTTCTCACCACTTTTATTGTCTGTCCAAACAGATCTCACTTGTAAATGGGTCTTCGAGGCTCAATGTGACTTATCTGTTTAAATAAAGGTTGAATGAATGAATGAATAGTTCCACCTTTCCAGCCTGAATCTGCAAGTTTTGTTTATGCGGATTTCAAGTTTAGAAATAAAGAATTTCTTTGACTTTTGGTTTTGTATGTGACCTAGCAGGGCTTTGTAGTTTGGAGTATTTGCACCTGATAGTTGTTCTGCTCTGCCTATTTTCTATAATTTGCCTTTGTTTTCTTACAGGAGAACATCTTACAGAAGGTTGTGATGACGGCGTTCTCAGACAGAACAGTCGTTACAATCGCAGTAAGTCACTCAGTCTTAACCTGTTCTTATAAATGAAACAAAAAGCAAACAAAGCTGCTGAGTCTCAGCTGACGCTTGTTCAGGTCTGATGTGGATTTATACCTTTGAATCCATAATTATTTCTCTTATGCATCGTTTCCTGAATTTTACGTTATTTTTCACACCAATTGTATTTCCCTGCAGTCTCAGCTTCTAACAAATTATGTGAACTTAATGTAAAATTATCCTTTTTCACCACTTTTTCTTAATCTTTTTTCTGCTTTTTGTGATTGTCTTGTGTTTCTCCATTCCCCACATTTTAAACTTCTTCTTTTTATTAATTTATTTTTCTTTTGCTTTCAATTCAACTTTTCTTTCCTCATTTTTTCTCCCTCCCTCCATGTCTAATGTGTACTCTTCTCTGTATTATCTCCCCGTTTGTCTTCCTTGTCCCTTCGTCCTGCCGCCAGCACCTTGTGTCCTCTATCTTGGATGCGGAGCAGGTGCTGGTCTTCTCCTCAGGGATCTTGGTGGAATGTGACTCGGGTCCTAACCTTCTGGCTCAGGACAAGAGCCTCTTCAGTGTGTTAGTGAGGACTCATATGTAGACCCAGATCTGCTCAGACTGCTTTGGCTTGGCCGACTCTCCGGCTGAGTCAGAGCTAGATACTGAGTCTGGGTCTGCTAAAGCCTTACTACACTGACTGCCTGGTTGGTACCAAACAAACTCCTGCATGCACTTTTCTATAAATCTCACATATATGCAATGACATGTCTGTAGTCTGGGTAAAATTCAGTTCAAATTAAAACTACGGTAGCATGAACTACTGTCAGTCGAGTGGCAAATCTGAGGGTGAGAAATGCCTGAGGAATGGAGAAGAAGTGTGCTGGTGCCCATTTTTAAAAACAAAGGTGATGTGCAGAGTTGTAACACTTACAAGGGAGTTGAAGAGTCACAATGAAGATCTGGGAGAGAGTTGTGGAAGCTAGACTTAGATGAGAGGTGACTATTTGTGAGCAGCAGTATGGTTTCATGCTGAGAAAGAGCACCACAGATGCCATCTTTGCTTTGAGGATGCTGATGTAGAAGTACAGAAAGTGTCCAAAAGAACTCCATTGTGTCTTTGTGGATTTAGAAAATGCATATGACAGAGTGCTGAGGGAGGAGATGTGGTATTGCATGAGGAAATCTGGAGTGGCAAAGTATGTTAGACTGGTACAGGACATGTATGAGGACAGCAGGACAGTGGTGAGATGTGCTATAGGAGTGACAGATAGCTTCAAGGTGGAGGTGGGAGTGCATCAAGGATCAGCTCTTAGCCCCTTCTTGTTTTCTCTGACTAACAGATGAGGTCAGACAGGAATCCCCGTGGACTATGATGTTTGCAGATGACATTGTGATCTGTGGTGAGAACAGGAACAGGTGGAAGAGAACTTGGAGAGGTGGAGGTATGGACTTGAAAGAAGAGAAATGGAAGTCAGCCATAGTAAGACAGAGTACATGTGTGTGAATGAGAGGGAGGAGGTGGAACAGTGAGGCTACAAGGAGCAGAAGTCACAAAGGTGCAGGACTTCAAGTACTTGGGGTCCACTGTCCAGGAAAATGGGGAGTGTGGTAAAGAGGTGAAAAAGAGAGTCCAGGCAGGATGGAGTGGATGGAGAAAAGTTTCAGGAGTGATTTGTGACAAAAGGGTGTCGGCAAAGGTCAAAGGAAAAGTTTACAAGACAGTGGTGAGACCAGCTATGTTGCATGGTCTGGAGACAGTGGCATTGACAAAAAGACAGGAGAAAGAACTGGAAGTGGCAGAAATGAAGATGTTGAGGTTCTCCTTAGGAGTGACAAGGATGGATAAGATTAGGAATGAGATCATCAGAGGTACAGCACAGGTTGAACAACTGGGAGATAAAGTTAGAGAGACCAGACTGAGATGGTTTGGACATGTCCAGAGGAGGGACAGTGGGTATATTGGTAGAAGGATGTTCGAAATGCAGCTGCCAGGGAAAAGACAAAGAGGAGATATATGGATGCAGTTAGAGAGGACATGGAGGTAGTTGGAGTGAGGACAGAGGATGCAGAGTACACAGTAAGATGGAGGAGGATGACTCACTGTGGAGGCCCCTGAAAAGGGAAAAGGTGAAAGAAGAAGAAGAAGAAGCATGCATCAGTCATGGTGGTGTTCCAATATCTAATGTCTGTGTCAGTTCACTGCACATGAAAAACTAAAGTCCTGCTTGTGTTCCTGGACAAGAAAACAAGTAAATTAGCAGGCCTCTTCACAACTGGACCAGGGCTTTCAAGGAGTTAATTGATTTTTTTTATCAAGGCAGGTATTTGAACACCTTAATTTAATAAGAGCTGAACTTAATAAAAAGAACAACATGCAGCAAAAACCTGTTTGAGTTTGTAGGTATAGGGTGCATGTTCTGCATGTCCCAACCGGTCCATCCACATTCTCACTCTGTAGAATGGTTTTCAGCCAAGAGACCAATCTTTGGACCTGGACGCTGTGTTACCAGAACCTGACGGTGTCTCTGTTGTATGTTCCAGCACCGCGTCCACACCATCCTAACCGCCGACCTGGTCATCGTGATGAAGCGAGGGAACATCCTGGAGTACGACAAACCGGACACACTGTTGGAGCAGGAGGACGGCATGTTTGCCTCGTTTGTCCGAGCCGACATGTGAACTCTCCGTCGCTGAGAGACGGCTCAGTTTGCTCACTAACTCACTGGGTTTTTATTTTTTTAATGAACAGGACACAAACCAAACAAATGATGCCGTGTTTCTTAACAAGCATGACCGTGTGGACAAGTCGTACTTGAAACCGTTTTTATTGCTTCATGCTCTTTTGAGATCTGACGTCTAAGTAGATTTTATATCCTAACTTGGACTCATTGGGCCTTTCAGGTTAGCTTTTCTATTGACACCACAGGAAAAGGTGCAGCACAGTTTTCACTTAGCTCCACCGCACAGCCTACATCCTGACTGAAGAGCTCAGAGCCGCAATGAAAACATAGGAAATATCGGCAAACTACCACATATGTCACATATTTATGCTCAATAAACGCTGACTCTGAATGTTTTAAAACGTTCTGTTTTTGGGGGTCTGTTTTTATCTCTGTTTGACTATTTATACTAATAATTTGATTTAATGGATTATATTAATGTATAAAACTAGTCTTTGTTCCAAATTAAAAATGCTGAAAGAAGTGAAACTATCTGAATACTTTCAATGTGGGCCCGTGAAGCATGTTGGCTGAACATTTAGCCTGTGTCAGTATTGGGTCGGGCCAAGCCTCTGTTGGGTTTTAGTTGTTCTACCCTTCGGTATTTTCTTTAGCGTGTTGCCAGCAGCTTGGATTTTAAATATAATTCTTAGAAGGTTGTATCTTTTAATTAAACACAACTCTATGACGATGTAAAATTATGTTTTTTTTTAACCTGGTTCTCCTTGAACCACCAGAGTGTTTTAAGGTTCTTGTCCCAGTCTGAGTGTCCCTGAAGGATTTCTTTATATTTAGCTCCACCCTTCTTTTCTTCAACTCTGACCAGTTTCTCAGTTCCTGTTGATGAAAGGCATGATGCAGCCACCACCATGCTTCACTGTAGGGGATGGTATTTCTAAGGCCGATATGTACCGGACATGTTCCTGATGGCTTTGAGCATTAGCATCAGAAGCATTTCTATTGAGAAGGGGGGGGGGGGGGGGATTTTTGAATAAAGTAGATGCCATTTCCTACATTCTGGTGTACTTTAACGACTTGTTAAACGTCTATGTGTACCTACAAGCCACCCCTCCACCCGGTCGACAAATGCCGGCACTAACATAGCTCTAAGCTAGCGGCGCGCAATATAGACGCTCTAGCTAAGATGCTATACGTCACGCTCTCACACATCCAAATCCCCCCAGGTCAACCACACCAGCCCTAACGTAGCGCTAAGCTAGCACGAAACACAGAGGTGTCTCCCCCTCCTCCCCCCACCCTGCTAAGTGATCTAGGCTGGGGGAAACCGCGTATGGTGAGTTGTTGTAGGCAACCAGGAAAACCCGGAGTGGACTTTTAGTGGTTTGAGGAGTCTCCTATTAATCAAGTGGAATGGATTTGTTCATGTTAGAAACAGCGCTGAGTGAACTAATGGTTCATGAAAAATATGGGGCGGGGGGTTCCACACAAATATTTTTTAAATGTGAGGAGAACACGTCCCCTTCACATATATCAGTAATTGATGCGACGCCTATGGGTTTGAGTCTGGTCTCATCTGACCGCAGCACTTTCTCCTGCTCTTTGTGGAGTCTTCAGTCTGCTCTTTGCCAAACTCTAATAGTCTTTTATTTATTTATTTGTTTTATCATTTTTTTTTCTCTTTTATGAAGCCTAGCTCTATGCAGTGTGCAGAGTACTGAGATCTTATGGACATATCCTCCTATATCTGCTGTTGCTTTGTAAAAAAAACACACACAACAATGAGGTAGATGGTGGGGGGTGCAAGCACCTGTAAATGTGTGTGAAACTATTTTAAACTCTTTACTACATTGTGATATTGGACCTAATGACACATTTTTAGACTTTTTAATATTTTATTGCCCGTGTGAAATCATCTTTTTCGCCAAGTCCAGCGTAAAACCTTTTTCACATCCTTTAAACTCGTCACCTGAATAGACATGCTGCGTCAAAAAACAAAGTGAAGATCGCATCAAACCAGAAAATTTAAAACTGTTTACTTTCTAATAGTCACAAAATCTCATCCGCATCTTTGAATGAATCTGATTACTTTAAATAAAAACACTCAGTGTAAATACTGTTGCCACATTAAAAAGTAAATATTCTACTGCTTCAATCAAGCAAGAAAATGAAGATTAATCCGTCACGTTAAATAGTCCCATTTTCTCTTTTCCTCTTATTTGTTGGATTTTTTTCAGGAAATATCAGCTTTTTTGTAAATATACATACATATAAATACTTTTGATGTGGTTTTAAAGGTTTAGAATGTGCAATGGACCTTTGTTTCACTGGTTTTAATCTGTTTTAATAAGTAAAAATTAGCCTCATCTGTTCAATTCTACGCAGATTTCTGATTCTCAGTTTGTGGTCATTTGTGTAAAGAGTCAAGTAGTCAAGCAGAAGTTTGAAGTTTGTTTTTATACTGATAGAAATTTAAAATTTTATTAAAGGTTTTAAAGATTTGTTACTCTTTAGAGAACAGTTTATACGCATGAACACATGGAATATGCAATCTTAAGAGAGAAAGGTTGAATTTTGCAGTTTCTCTTACAGTGTGGAGCAGTTTAAGTCTTAGTTTTGATTTTTTTTTTTTATTGTGCACTTTGGGGTTTGTAAATTTCTGCTTTAGAAGTAAAACTGATAGAAACGTCTAAAGCGCCGCAGCTTTCAGAAGCCTTTTTATAACTTGCATGAAGAAAACAAGTGAATTTTTGTCTTAAATGAACAAACCAGAACTGGAGAAACGCTTGTTGTGATTATTTCTCATCCTGACTGATGTATTTCACATTTTTGGTGCGTTTCATCATTTCTTTGTGAAAAAAAAAAAAAAATTCCTGAGCAACATTTCTGATGCTTCAAAACGTCATCGAGGAGAAAGTAAAACGTGTGCGGTCAAGTAATTTTGATCTAAATGAAGTATTTTATTGAACTATTTTTATTTACATGTGCTTATAAATTAAAAGGTACAGAGCTGGAGATATGTTTTATACCTGCACAGGAACTCAGCGATGACAGAAAACATCCGAGGCTGAATGTTTAAACCTAATCCTGTCAAGAATAAACTCCTCTCTTCGTTTCAAACGTCTCCTTTAGATTAAATCAGAAACTGCCAAAGCGGGTACAAAGTGGTCTGGCGGGTACGATATGGGGAGAGGTGGGGACGGCTGAGCACACAGCTGTGCACGGGAAAACAGACCAATATGGTGACTCAGAATGCAGCTGGTCCAAAACACTTTGGTCAAAAAACGAGAACGTTTTGAAACAGAAATGCAACGTTTACTTTAAAACAGTGGTTCCAAACTCTGGTCCTTGAGGAACACCATGTATGTTTTTGTTTCTCTGCTCCAACACGTGATTCAGTAGTTTAATTACTTCATTAAGTTCGGCAGAAGCCTGTTAATCACCCTTTCATTCAAATCAGTTGAGCAGAAAAACAGCTAAAACATGCAGGATGGCGTTCCTCAGGGACCAGGATTGGGAACCACTGACTTTCAACGACTGAAAACCTCACAGCTGCTAAATTATTTATACAAAATTTTATTTCCTGTCGTTCAAACGGCTCACAACATTTTTCCCTTTTATTCTTTATGGAAATGCCCCGAGAATTGTAGGTTTTTTTCCCCACGTGGGAACATGTGAACTTCATGTGTTTTTCTGTGAAGGATTAAAAAATCTGTTTGAAAAAACTAATTATCTTGTTCATATCAGCACCAAAGATATTAAAGTAGTAGTACACTCTTCATCCTTAAAGTCTTCAACTGCATTTTTCCAAAAAAAGAAGAGCTTATAGTTTTTTTTTGTTTTGTTTTTTGTCCCTGAACACTTCACAACTAAGAAAAATGTTACATTTATCCGCTTTTAAAGTCTGATGCAAATAAAATCAGAAATGATCAGAGATTATCAGAAATTATAATAATCTTAGGGAGAGGGATTTTACATTGCAAAGTGTTTCAGATCAAAATGAACCACAACAGTTTTATTTATT
>NC_056519.1:21208614-21216836 GCF_014905685.2 Nematolebias whitei | reverse complement strand
TAAAAAGCTCATATTTATATTGAAATAAGGTCACTTATTAAAAGATTTTGTGTTTTTAAAATTCTAATGGAGCATGTTGGAGCAGAAAATATTTATTTAATTGTTTTTTTGTTGTTTTTCTCTGAGAAAGATGAGCCTTTCTTCCTGTCATACGTTGATTAAAGTGCTATTTTAAATGAGATAATAAATTATTTTGAAAGATTTTCCTCAGATGTTTCATCTCCAAGACGTCTGTTTCCTGTGTTGTGACAAAAATTGAACGAGCAAATGTAAAGTTTTTCTTTTCTACCCACATGGATTTAAATGTCTTTTTGTATTTTTTCCATGTGTGCAGCCTCTTCTCTCCCTCCTCTGTTCTTTGATCCATCTTCAAGCTGCCCCCCCCCCCCCCCCCCCCCCCAACCCTTTTCTAAAAGTCTTGGCCAAATCTACTTTTCATAAATCTTTTCTGTTTATGTGTCTGAAATGAGCGTTTCCATGCAGCTTCTGTTCTGAACGCTTCATGAGATCCTTTCTCTCTTTTCGGCCTCATGAATTCCTTATTTTTACGCAACAAGTTCATTTAAAAAGACGAGATGGAAAGATTAGTTTAAAACAAAATAACATTTCAGTGGAGACAAGCCTATTTAATTTAAATAAGTTTGTCTCATCTCTCCTCTCACATGGTTGCCTCCTTGGATGTTAATATTTTTACTTTAATTTTTATTATTTTTTGCCACATAATGAGTTCGTGATCAAGTCAATGCAGAAAATCTTGGATTCACTTGACTGTTAAAGAATAAAACCTTTTTTCACAGTTTTAAATGCTTCTTTTCCACATTTGTAACACTAGTACATGCTGTGACGCAGTTTGCATATCTGAGGGATTTAAGTAGGCAAAGTAAATTAACGTAGGCTGGTATTTATTATTTATTTTTATACCTGGAAAGATGATAAAACTCATTTGAGTGATGTCACACTCTTTGTTGTCCAGTGCAGAACAAATCCTTGAAAAAAAATAAATAAATAAAAACTGAAGTTGATACTGTGTGTGACTCAATAGCACCCTCTGGTGTCAAATCTCTATATAGCAATAAATTTGAAAATACAGATCTAGGCTTTTTTAAGTTGCTGTAATGAGAAGCAAAACATCACAAATAAGAAATCCATTTGTCAAAATCAAAACAAAGATAAGTTATGATTTTTAATGGAAAGGCTCAACTAATAAAGGACATATGGGGTTTTTATTTTGGTTTTAAAATGTATTGTATAAAAATAGAAACAAGTACAGCAGCAACAATGTAGAAAACAAAATTAAACAAATTCACTTCTTCAACCTGAACAAAACTTTTAAATTGCTCACAAAATGTCTACATAAATGTTAATCGTGTTGTTTATTTACATTTCTTTGTGATTTTACGTGTTCAGACTTTTAAAAAGTAATTTAAACGATTTAAAATTAGCTTCCGTGATGCGTTTGCTGATTTGGAGTTGTGAGAAAATGTCGATTTGCGCGCAGGTCAGATGTTTTCCGACGGTCCTGGAAGGTCCGTGAAGGCAGCAGTTCTCAGCAGGACTGGACTCTGGAGGTTGGAGGATGTCCAACTGGACAGAGACCTTCCCAGTCCAGAGCAGAGCCGAGAGAACCAGTCCGTGTCCAAACTTGTCCTTGTGGACATGTCTCCGCGCCTGAAGACAAACTGAGGACAAACTTTCTTGGACTTTCTTTGAGTTTTAAAACCAAAGAAGAAGATGTTGGCCCGGAAAAGCATCATCCCGGAGGAGTTCGCGCTGCCGGGTCTCGTCTCGCGGATGCCCCGCAAGCCCGTGTTCAGGGACCGCGTGAACAAAGCGCGCTTCATCGCCAAGAACGGCTCGTGCAACTTGGCGCACAAGAACATCCGCGAGCAGGGCCGCTTCCTGCAGGACGTGTTCACCACGCTCGTGGACCTGAAGTGGCGCTTCACGCTCGTCATCTTCACCACCACGTTCGTCAGCAGCTGGCTGCTGTTCGCCATGAGCTGGTGGCTCGTGGCGTTCGCGCACGGGGACTTGGACCCGGAGCGCCATAACCTGAGCCACTGCGTCACCGACGTCAAGTAAGAACCCTCTTCAGGAAATGTTTCATGTTTGGCTTCTGCTTTTTACCCATCGAACTCCCACCCTCTGCTTCCTCTACTCCACTTTGAAGATGAAGATCTTGGACTTGGGGACTTTCTTGCCAAATGTGAGAGTTAAAAGATTCCCAGAGTTGGAGGTTTTGGCACATATTTAAGTCCTCCTTTTTCTTAATTCTTCAGACTCATCTTCATCATTCTTCCTCCGCCACAGAGGTGAAACTTTATTGCATCCTTTAAATCAGGGGTGTCCAATTCTGCACCTCGAGGGGTCACTATCCTGCAGTCTCCCTGCTCTGACACACCTGCAGAAGCCTGGATTCTAACCAGGTGTGTTGGAGCAAAGAAACTTCTAAAACAGTGGTGTTCCCAACCCTGGTCTCTGAGGAACGCCATCCTGTATGTTTAAGTTGTTGCCCTGCTTTGACACACCTGATTTGAATGAATGGGTGATCAGCAGGCTTCTGCAAACCTTGAAGTAATTCAGTCACTGAATCAGATGTGTTGGAGCAGAGAAACAACTAAAACATACAGGATGGTGTTCCTCAGGGACCAGGGTTGGGAACCACTGATATAAAACATGCAGGGTAGTGGGCCTCAAGGACCATTGGACACCCCTGCTACAGATTACTGTACGTTTAACACAGTACAGTTATATCACAATATGGTTAGGCCTGTTGCAATAAACAATAAATCAATTAATCGCATGATGCACTTCGTGTCTCTCTCTTTCTATTGAAGACACTGGATGACAAAAAGCTCAACTCCGGTGCTCTTCACTGACTCCTCCCTTTCTCTTTTTTCTCTTTTCTTTAAAATCTGTTCTAACCTTACAAAGTCACATTTTTGGATCGTTAAAAGCAGCTCAGCTGAGAAGCTAAGCTACGAGCTAAGCTAACAGGCGGACCTCCGTCTTGTTGAAGCTCCAAAATTCACAGTTAAAACCCGTGCCTTTGTCTAAAAAGTTTTTTTTCTGCAAAAAGAAGCTGAGCACTTGTTTAGTGATATTTTATTAAAAGCTTTGTGAAAAATGCTAAAGAGCTCAAACCACACCGAGCATCCGCCATTTTAAGAACCGAAGAGAGACAACCCATGTCACGTCAAGGGGCCTCCCTCCCATTGTTCATAAAGAGACACGCTGCTCGCTCCCTCACTATCCATCTTTCAGTTCAAACAGTCTTATATTGACATTCGGTGGTCAATAAAAGGTACTTCTTAAATTTGACAATAATTACTAATTATTGTCAAACTACAAACAATATCGTTTATCGCAATAATTTCTGAGACAATTTATCGCCCTGCAAAATTTGTTATCATGACAGGCCTAGATATGGTTCTAAATCTAAACCATCATAGCACATTTAAATACTTGTAGTTTATTTTGCTAAAATCCTGTGTAACATTGAAATATGCACATATTTATGACAAACTTCAAAAATGTGAAACTAACCAACAGTGCGATCATCCTGAGCTGAATAAGAACGCCTTCGTTATAATCTTGGACTTAAGTGTTTATGTTGTTTAACTCCAAGAGCTAAAGTTGAGGAAAGAGTGAGAGACTCAAACAGGCTGTGCGCTACCATGAAGCCCAAACATTTTTTTGGCTCAACACTGGTCCCGCAGCGACGTGAGCTTTTAGAAACTAAACAAGCATCGAGGGGTGGAAGAGAACTCACCTCAGCTGGGTTGACATGGAGCTTCGACACAATAAACGTGACGTCTGCCTCGTATTTTTTAAATGGGCTGAATTAACCCACTTTAGTAATCCTCAATTAAAGTATTTGATTTTAGCGATAACGCACATCTCCATTTTCCAAACACTCTCTGTTTAAGAGAAAAACAAATAACGTAATAGGTAAATTCCTTGTTTTGTGCATCGCTAAAATAGGATCAGGCTGCAACGAGGCTATGCAAAGTTAGTTCCGCCTGCTACATGTTTCAGACATGAAAAACATTCAGGGAGGATGCACCACACCTGCCATGGCACTGGGCCACTCAGAGAGTTTGAGAACTACTGGATCAACTCTGAGACACCAAGAATAAACTTTGAATCGTGTTTTTTACTTCAAGCAGGATTTTTATCTGTAAGCTAATCCTATTTTCCAATACCTTCCATTATAGACTTGTCAAAACCAAAAGTGAGATCAAACTTTACATTGTTTTCTTACTTTATAGTCATTAAAATAAAATGTTTAATTTAACTTAATGCTCTTGGGTTATTTCTGTGTGTTTATTTATTTGTTCTAGAGTATAACCGATATGGAAGTTTTGGCTATTGCCGATACAATATTGGTAGGGGTGTACTAATGCCAATAATCTATATAATGGTTGGATTTTTTTTTTTAGCTTTGTCCACCCCCTAGAATCTAAGTAAACAGCTACTTTTAAAGCTGTTTTAACATAAAGTCTCTAACGTGCATTCACGTTTTCTATCCTCCAATCATCATAAAGTAAAAATATAAATGAACAAAGAAACAATGCATTTCATTGAGGACGACAAAGATAACGTTACTAACACTGATATATATTTTACCTCTACGTTAGATTTATCGTTCTGGATAAAGTTTTACAAAGCAATAGTCTATACTAGGCTATCCAAACGTTAGCTTGCTAACTTGAGAGGCACATAGCTAACGACAAGCGGGTTGGAGGGTTGAAGAGAATATGTTATTGTTGATTTATTTTATAGATCAGTTAAAATAAACTCACCATGCTCGGTTGAGCAAAATATTCTACACGATATTGCTCCCTGATTCGGCTGTGCTGAAAGTGAAACTTAAAGTGAACAGCCATGACTTGAAAGTAGTCCTCATGCGCCCTCTGGTGGATACATTGTAGAATTATGTATTTTGCAAGGAAGGACACGGCTCGTTCCCAGTGTTTATATCTGCACATAATGGTACAATTATCACAGATACCGATATGTCCCCAAACGCCTATATCGGCCTAAAATATCGGCCCTAACGATACATCGGTTGGGCTTAGGCCTGTCTCGATAAACGATATATCAATTAATTGCATGATAAATGAAAATTATAGACCTCATTTTCATTTATCGGCTTTATTGTTTCTTCGTGTCTCTCTCTTTCTACTGAAGACACTGGATGATAATAAGCTCAACTCCAGTGCTCTTCACTGACCCCTCCCTTTCTCATTTCCTTAGCATAAGGCGGGAGTGAACTATCGCGTCAGGTAGTCAAGGTGCATCGTCTTGTACCTCTGCAGCATTAGAGCCCCGTGAGGAGTTAGCAAGCTAAAGAAACGCTATTTGTTTGATATTGGGGGGGGGGGGGGGGGACACAAAATGGAATCAGTTTCAAAGTCGAATGCAACAACAGCAGAGTGGGAGCACTTTGGATTCAAGCCAAATGACCGAGGCGAACCGCTGAACCTTTGTGACCTTTGCCCGTCTACTCTGTATAAAACCAATGATTTTTGAAGGGCAGTTTATTTTACAGACTTCATAATCCGTACTGTTTTGGTTGAATGTACTTTTTATTTCCATTTTATTTTTTGTTAAGGAAAACTGAGAGTCTATGCTATTCTTGTTTTTGGTTGTTTTTATTTTCCGGCTCCAGTGTTCCATTAAGTGTTCTTTTGAAATTAAAGTTATTGATCTTTGAGAGGATGTACTTGCATTGTTATGTCATTATCATTATATTAGTTTAAAACGGTCTCCAAACAATATTATAGTTTATCGCAATAATTTCTGAGACCAGCAAAAATGATCGTGACAGGCCTAGTTGGGCTCTAATTTGTTCTGATTTCCGCTGTTTTATGATTTTAAGGTTGATATCATGCTTTGTTTATGTGTCTTATTTTATTTCCTTTGTCTTCATATATTTTAATTCAGGGTTTAGTCACATGATCAGTGTTTTTATTCGTGACGGTGTCTAATGACCTAGAAATGTCCACGTTAGAGTTCATGGTTAGAACTGCTCTAGGTCTCTAACTGCTTCATTAATGACCTC
The DNA here is from genome assembly GCF_014905685.2 of Nematolebias whitei. Classification (NCBI taxonomy): domain Eukaryota; kingdom Metazoa; phylum Chordata; class Actinopteri; order Cyprinodontiformes; family Rivulidae; genus Nematolebias; species Nematolebias whitei. The sequence goes on along the minus strand of NC_056519.1, from coordinate 21,210,769 downwards.
CTTAGCTTAACTACTACTTCTAATAGTAATAATGTTTAAAAAGGCTTAGATCTGTCTAGCCTGATGCTAGGAGGTTAATCCCTAAAATATTTTTTAGTGTTGGGGTTTATACACATAATTTGTTAATGAGCATAAGTGGAGCATTTTATTTGAGTATCTTCAAGCCATTTTGTTTTATAGTCATACATATCTTAACTTGTAGCTCCATATATTTACACGCTTATGTTAAGACCGTCCATCTGTCTGTGGACGAGTCCGAGCTCTAAATGAACTCGTACATAGAAATATCCAACTGCACAGCTGGACTCATGGGTCAAGGACGACCGCCATTGATTTCAAGGTCAGAGGTGAATCGTTCCTTAAAACTTAGTTTATGCTGCAGCTTGAAATGTCAAACCTTTGTCCCCTAGATTGTGTCTGTGCGTCCACCCAGAAGACATCCTTACTGTCCAAAATATTCCTGACCTCTAATTTTAGATGAAAATAACAGAAGGAGTTTCTTCTTTCTTCTTCACCTCAGGTCTTTTACTTCAGCTTTCCTCTTCTCCATCGAAGTCCAGGTGACCATCGGCTTCGGAGGACGGATGATAACCGAGCAGTGTTTGGCTGCCATCATGGTCCTCATCTTGCAGAACATCGTGGGACTCATCATCAACGCCATCATGCTGGGTATGTCACAGAAACTCTTCTCTATTATTATCTGGCATTTATTTTAATCTATGGTTTATTGGTCTTAAACTGTTTTCAAATAAATTAAAAACTTATCAGTTACCAGCCTAAAACTTTAGTGGTTATTGAAGTTTTAGGGTTCAGTTTCTTAGAATAAACTGGTTCCTGACAGCTGAGCGGAGTACAATGAATTTCTGTGAGTTTTGTCTTTCTTCAGGTTGCATATTTATGAAGACGGCTCAGTCGAACCGCCGTGCAGAGACGCTGATCTTCAGTCGACACGCAGTGATTGCAGTGAGGAACAACCGCCTCTGCTTCATGATTCGTATCGGGGACCTGAGGAAGAGCATGATTATAGGAGCAACTGTCAGGTTACAGGTGTGTGCTCAGATTCAGTTCTGGCCTCAACGTTAGATAACCGTCACAAGAAGGCTGTAATAAATGCTGTATTTAGTTTATCTTTATTTAGGTCAAGTGAGAAACAATAAATATTTTTCATTTGAAATATAACAGGAGGCCAGCTAAGATGGTGACAAGGGCCAGTTTTGGCCTGCGGGCCTTGACTTTGACACATGGGTATTATGGTCTCTGTAGATAAACTTTTTCTTGTCCCACACATAACTTCTGACCCACTCAAGATAATTTAATGAAACTTGATACAACATATGGATTATAACTAGACGGAGTATTGGATACAGTTGTCATCACCTTAAGGTCAAGAACAAGGTCACAAATCAAGGTCAAACATAAGGGCTTTGCTTATCCAGGCCATTGCTATTTTATTTTATTTTATTTAAATTTTATTTATACAGGTTAGTCTCACAGAGTCACAAGGACTAATTTTCAACCGAGACCTCTTTTAGACAGACAACGTATAGCGTACAGACAATATATAACAATAAAAAGCAAATGAAACAAAACAAAAAAGTGTTATAAAAACCACGTTACTGTTAGCAGCATGATTCTGTTAGCAGTGTGGTTCTGTTATCATCGTGATCCTGTTAGCAGCACGGTCCTTTTGGCAGCGTGGTCCTGTTAGCAGCGTGGACCTGTTAGCAACATGATCCTATTAGCAATGTGGTCCTGTTAGCCGCATGATCCTATTAGCAGCGTGCTCCTATTAGCAGCGTGCTCCTATTAGCAGCGTGCTCCTGTTAGCAGCATGGTCCTGTTAGCTGTGTGTACCTGTTAACAGTGTGGTCCTGTTAGCAGTGTGGTTCTGTTAGCAGTGTGGACATGTTAGCAGCATGATCCTGTTAGCAGTGTGGACCTGTTAGCAGCATGATCCTGTTAGCAGCATGATCCTGTTAGCAGTGTGTACCTGTTAACAGTATGGTCCTGTTAGCAGTGTGGTTCTGTTAGCAGTGTAGACCTGTTAGCAGTGTGGTTCTGTTAGCAGTGTGGACCTGTTAGCAGCATGATCCTGTTAGCAGTGTGGATCTGTTAGCAGCATGATCGTGTTAGCAGTGTGGACCTGTTAGCAGTG
>NC_056519.1:21207733-21208604 GCF_014905685.2 Nematolebias whitei | reverse complement strand
GGACCTGTTAGCAGTGTGGTTCTGTTAGCAGTGTGGACCTGTTAGCAGCACGGTTCTGTTAGCAACATGGTCCTGTTAGCAGCATGGTCCTGTTAGCAGTGTAGACCTGTTAGCAGTGTAGACCTGTTAGCAGTGTGGTCCTGTTAGCAGCATGATCCTGTTAGCAGCATGGTTCTGTTAGCAGTATGATGCTGTTAGCAGCGTGGTCCTGTTAGCAGCATTGTCCCGATAGCAGCGTAGTCCTGTAAGCAGTGTGGTCCTGTTAGCTGCATGATCCTGTTAGCAGTGAGGACCTGTTAGCAGCATGATCCTGTTAGCAGTGTGGATCTGTTAACAGTGTGGTCCTGTTAGCAGCATGATCCTGTTAGCAGTGTGGTTATATTAGCAGTGTGGATCTGTTAGCAGCATGATCCTATTCGTAGTGTGGACCTGTTAGCAGCATGGTCCTGTTAGCATTGTGGTTCTGTTAGCAGTGTGGACCTGTTAGCAGCATGATCCTGTTAGCAATGTGGATCTGTTAGCAGCATGATCCTGTTAGCAGTGTGGACCTGTTAGCAGTGTTGACCTGTTAGCAGTGTGGTTCTGTTAGCAATGTGGACCTGTGAGCAGTGTGGACCTGTTAGCAGCACGGTTCTGTTAGCAACATGGTCCTATTAGCAGCATGGTCCTGTTAGCAGTGTAGACCTGTTAACAGTGTGGTCCTGTTAGCAGCATGATCCTGTTAGCAACATGGTTCTGTTAGCAGTATGATGCTGTTAGCAGTGTGGTCCTGTTATCAGCATTGTCCTGTTAGCAGCGTTGTCCTGTTAGCAGCATTGTCCTGTTAGCAGCGTAGTCCTGTAAGCAGTGTGGTCCTGTTAGCTGCATGATC
>NC_056519.1:21207564-21207723 GCF_014905685.2 Nematolebias whitei | reverse complement strand
TTAGCAGTGAGGACCTGTTAGCAGCATGATCCTGTTAGCAGTGTGGACCTGTTAGCACTATGGTCCTGTTAGCCGTGTGGTCCTGTTAGCTGCATGATCCTGTTAGCATTGAGGACCTGTTAGCAGCATGGTCCTGTTAGCAGTGTGGTCCTGTTAGCA
>NC_056519.1:21203269-21207554 GCF_014905685.2 Nematolebias whitei | reverse complement strand
TATTAGCTGTGTGGATCTGTTAGCAGCATGGTCCTGTTAGCAGTGTGTTCCTGTTAGCTGCAAAAAGCTATAGTTTTCTGTTAATTTATTTTGATGGGTGTATGTGTTGTATTTGGTACTCTTGTTTTTTTACCAACAAATTTCTTGGTGGATTTTGAAGTCAAATTGAAAAGCTATTTTTGACAGCAGCACATCTCAAAAGTTGGACAGAGATGCTCCATCCTCCTAATTTTTTGCCAACTAAACATGCAAAATGCTTCCTTGGTTGTTTATTTCTACCACTTTTTACATGCTGCCATCAAAATAATCCCCCCCCTTCCCCCCACCAGAAAAATGGTACACTGTCAAAAATGAAACACTTGATTTGGTCTGAGTGTTCCATTGAGAATAATTATAACTTTGTGAAATTTACTAATTATTAAAGTCTGTTTTTCTTCACATTTTACACAATGTCCCAACCTGGAACCTGAAGGTAAAATTTAAGATGAAGTTGAGTAATTGTGGTTGCTCGTCAAAATGCAGGTGGTGAGGAAAACCACCACACCAGAGGGGGAGTTGATCCCCATCCATCAGATCGATGTCCAGACGGAGAGCACTGTGGCCAGCACCAGCCTGTTCCTGCTCGCCCCGCTCATCATCTGCCACGTCATCGACAAAAACAGGCGAGTGCCGCTGCTCAGTTACCCTCGAGGACTGCACCGTTCTTATCACGTCACTTTTAATATTTAGTTCTCAGCAGCTTTCTTCAACCATTTTGCTCTTTGATGGGAAAACTGTGTTTTGCCCAGTACCTCCATCTGCTGGACAATTACAGAATTACAACTGAAATGTGTTGTTTTGATATCATTTTGCACCCGGCAGCGGGCAATATGCATTCTTTTATTTGTCTGAATGTTTATGAAGCATTCACTCTGTTGTGATCCATTTTTCTTTCTTATGTGTTTTGGCTAGTTTCTCTTCCTGCAGTTTTCAACAAATCATAAAACATTCAGCTCTTTCATGACAATCCTGCAAAGACTTTGAAATATTTTAGCCTTTTCTGCCATTTTTTCCTCATAGAAAACAAAATGAGCTCATTTTACATCCTTCAAATCTTTAGATGTGTTAACCTTTTACTGCTCCTTTCACATTTTGTTCTGCTTCAGCTTCTTTCAGCTTCCTTCTGCAAATTTAAACTTTTTCAGCTACTTTCAGCTGTGTTGTGCTCCTTTTAGATTCGTTCTGCTAACTGCTATGTTTTTGTGCTTCTTCTAACGTTTTTCTGCTAATTTCAGCTTCTTATGCTCCTTTCCGCTTATTTCTGCTTTTTTTCTACTGTTTCAGCTACTTTTTAGCAGTTTCATGAAAACTTGAGCTTTGTCAGATAATTCCACATTTTTTGCACTCATTTAAACTTTTTTCAGCCTAATTCAGCAAAAATGTGCTCTCCACTTCCTTCTTGTAGTTTCAGCTTCTTTCTGATATTTTTTTGCTATTTTTCAGCAGATTTTTGCTAATTTCAGCTTTTTCAAATAATTTCCATTTTTGTTCTCCTTTCTGCTTCTTTCAGCAAACGTGTTCTTTCTACTTTCTTCAGCTAATTTCAGCTTGTTCTACCTTTTCTGTTACATTTTTTTAAAAACATTTTTTAGCTAATTTTAGCTGTTTTCAGAGAAATTCAAGTTTTTTGTGGTAGTTTCTGCTACTTCCAGCCTCATTATCTTTTTTCTGCTAATTTCAACTTGGTATGCTCCTTGCAGCTTTTTTGTTGTTGTTGCTGGTTTCATCTTTTTCTACAGTTTCAGCTACTTTTTAGCTGTTGTGTTAAATTTAGGTTTTTCAGCTAATTCCATTTTTTTTTAGCTCTTTTGAACTCATTTCACTTCCTTGTGGTAGTTTAAACTTCATTCTGCCTTTTCAGCTACTTTTCGGCAACATTTTCTATTTTCAGCTTTTTTTTTTCCTACTTTCTGAAATTTTTAGCAAATTTCTGCTTCTTTAAACCTAATTCATCAAATGTGTATTCTTTCTACTTTCTTCAACTAATTTAAGCTTGTTCTACCTTTTCAGCTACATTTTATTTACATTTTTTAGCTAATTTTAGCTGTTTTCAGAGAAATTCTATTTTTTTCAAGGTAATTTCTGCTACTTTCAGCCTCATTATCTTCTTTCTGTTAATTTCAGCTTGTCATGCTCCTTTCACTTTTTTCTGCTATTTCAGCTACTTCTTAGCTGTTGTGTTAAATTTAGGTTTTTCAGCTAATTCCAATGTTTGGTGTTTTTTTTTTTTTTTAGCTCATTTCAGCTCATTCTACTTCCTTGTGGTAGTTTAAACTTCATTCTGCCTTTTCTGCTACTTTTCAGCAACATTTTTTATTTTCAGCTTTTTTTTCTACTTTCTGAATTTTTGAGCTAATTTCTGCTTTTTTAAACCTAATTCAGCAAATATGTATTCTTTCTACTTTCTTCAACTAATTTCAGCTTGTTCTACCTTTTCAGCTACATTTTATTAACTTTTTTTTTAGCTAATTTTAGCTGTTTTCAGAGAAATTCAATTTTTTTCATGGTAATTTCTGCTATTTTCAGTCTCATTATCTTTTTTCTGTTAATTTCAGCTTGTCATGCTCCTTTCAATTTTTTTCTGCCATTTCAGCTACTTTTTAGCTGTTGTGTTAAATTTAGTTTTTTCAGCAAATTCATTTTTTTAGCTCATTTCAGCTCCCTCCACTTCCTTGTGGTAGTTCAAGCTTCTTTCTACCTTTTCAGCTACTTTTCAGCAATGTTTTACTATTTTCAGCTTTTTTTTAGCTAATTTCCTAATTTTTGTGCTAATTTTTGCTTCTTTAAACCTAATTCATCAAATGTGTTCTTTCTGCTTTCTTCTGCTAACTTAGCCTTGTTCTTCCATTTCAGTTACATTTCAGCATGTTTTAGCTACTGGTAATTTCAGCAGTTTTTCAGCAGTAATCAGTCACACTGTATTTTTGCAGGAATTTAAATGTCTCTAGTTTTGTTTCCGTTCTGTGCCGTCAGCCCGCTGTACGACCTGTCGGCCATGGAGCTGCCGTGCAGCGACCTGGAGGTAATCGTCATCTTGGAGGGCGTTGTGGAGACGACGGGCATCACCACGCAGGCCCGGACCTCCTACGTCTCTGAGGAGATCCAGTGGGGACACCGCTTTGTTCCCATAGTAACAGAGGAGGAAGGCGTGTACTCCGTGGACTACTCCAAGTTTGGCAACACGGTAAAAGTGAGTGTTTCCGTTCATTTGTGAGAAACAAATTGCAGCTCCTGTTTGTTTCAACGCAGATAGAAACTGCTGCAAAGTGAAGCAGGAAACAGTTATTGACGCCTGGTGTTGTTGAAGGTGTCGACGCCGAACTGCAGCGCCAGAGAGCTGGACGAGAAGCCGTACATCTTAATCCACACCCTGCAGAAGAGCGAGCTGTCGCACCAGAACTCGCTCAGGAAGCGTAATTCCATGAGACGCAACAACTCCATGCGCAAAGGCGCCGGCAGCAGCGGGAGCCTGCGCAGGAACAACTCCGGGCTCATTCTACCCAAAGTCCAGTTCTTCACCCCGACGGAGGGAGGCCAGAACCCGAACGCCGTCACCTGACATGAGGCCCGCCTTCCGTCGGCCTCCGTGCTCCTCCTGTGTGGAACGAGGGCTGTAGGCGTATCGCTGTTTCTGATTGGACGACTCCTTCTTCTGTTCTCCGCCTTAACCCGACTCGTGTTTCCACACGTTTCTTGCTAATGCGACGTTTATGTCAACGTTTCTCTACAAAATAGATCTTTAAATAGAGTCAGCTCGCATTTATGGGATCTTTTTCTTAAAGTTGTGAGAACTTTAATTTTTCATGTAGACAAACCTTTGAACAACTTTCAGCACTTTATATTCTTAAATGTTCACGTTAATGTGTTAATTTAAAAAGTAATTAAGTGGTCATCGGATATTAAAAATAGTTATTTAAGACCAATGTGCCAAAAGGAACAAAACAATGTTTAAAAGATTTTCTGCCGTTCATTAATTTATCTGTAATTATGCTTCTTTAAAGCCTCCGGTTTTTATGTGCAGCTCCTGTTTTAGTTTTCTAATGAAGTTTTCATTTAACTGCTAATAATATTGTCACGTTTGCAAAATGTTTGTGCTGTCTGTGAATAAATTCACTCTAAACATAAATATTCAGCTACACAGGTTTTGGTATGGCAAGAATTCTTCAAATATGGCAATAATTCTTCAAATATGGCAATAATTCTTCAAATATGGCAATAATTCTTCAAATATGGCAATAATTCTTCA
>NC_056519.1:21197319-21203259 GCF_014905685.2 Nematolebias whitei | reverse complement strand
TTCTTCAAATATGGCAATAATTCTTCAAATATGGCAATAATTCTTCATATATGGCAATAATTCTTCAAATATGGCATGCATGCTTCATATATGTCAAGAACGCAGCACTTCAGGATGAAAATCAAGTGCTTTTTCTTTTAATTTGTAATTTCTGCATCAATGCAACAGTTCTACAAGTCAGTTGTACTTTTTTATGTTTTACTAAATATAGGTGCTTCTTTAAGTGTTTGAAATTATTTTATTGTAGCAGTACTTTTTTTATAATCTCGATTAAAAAAATAAAGAAGCAAAAGTTTTTGTATGACAGACTGAAGTTACCAGGGGTAATAAAGGGTTTTAAGTCTTGACACTTCAACAGGTTGGGGGGGTTTGGGATAAAACTCAAACATGGCTTTTATTACTCAATCGTATCACAAAGTGATCCGGTCCGTTGTGGTGACGAGGGAGCTGAGCTGTAAGGCAAAGCTCTGTTTACCGGTTGGTCTACGTTCCTACCCTCACCTGTGGTCATGAGCTCTGGGTAGTGAATGAGATCGTGAATACAGGTGGTTGAAATGAGTTTCCTCTGCAGGGTAGCTGGAGTCTCCCTTAGAGATGGGGTGAGGATGCTCCCTGGGCACCTCCTTTGGGAGTTTTTTTGGACACGATAGACCACCCTGATATGCAGAGAAGGCAGTTGATGGAAAAGGCAAACACAAGTTTTTATTTGAAAAACCAAGTTTAATTTATTTTTCTCGTTTTGTTTGAAAATGATGAGTCAGGTCCTCTGGAGGGACTCTTCCTTGTTGAAACATTTCCATTCATCCATCCATCCATCCATCCATCCGTCAGATGTCGGAGGCATCAGCTTGAACAAGGAGGTCCAGACATCTCTTTCTACAACCACCTCTTCCAGCTCTTCTGGGAGGACACCAAGGTGTTCCCAACCAACCGAGAGACGTAGTCTCTCCAGTGTGTCCTAGGTCTTCCTAAGATCCTCCTCCCAGTCGGACATGCCCGAAGAACCTTGGGGAGCATCCTTGCCAGATGACCGAACCACCTCAACTGGCTCCTGTCCGTCTTTACTTTTCCTTGACTGCATGAGTCACTGGTGGAGTTCTGGGGTTGGTGCACTCTGAACAGGTCCATCACACCCATTCACACTTTCACCAAACGACAACTCATGAGTCTAACTGTGTTTTAGGTCTATAGAAGGAAACCTGGAGTTTCAGGTGAAAACACATATACCGTATTCTTCGGATTATACGGTGCATGAAGTGAAACAAAACAAGTCAAACTTTATTCAGCTCATTCATAATAACCACATAAAACCAGTTTGAGGTCAGTAAGCACAGCCAGAATTAATACATGAGGCTCACTGTCGATTTTTGAGAAAATTAAAGGATTTGAGCGCAACATATAGTCCGAAAAATACGGTACGTGGAGATCAGGCTGGGAGGTGAACCTGCAACTTTCTCACTGAGCGGCAACAGTTCTAACCACTGTGCCACAACACTTTGTGACATTATTGATTTTTGATATGTTTGCACCAGCAAATAAAGAATTAAAAAGGCTCTCAAGCTGCTTATTATTATTAATTTATTTTAATTTTTACTTAGCTTTAGCTGTACTTTTGGTGCACTGAAAGATTGTATGAGGTAATACTAATGCAAAATTATATATTAGGTATATAAAACATACTTTGGGATATTAATATAAATGAAAAAACAGTTGTGGTTAGAAACATGGTTCACTTTTTGATTATTTCTGTATTTTAATGACAGAAAAAACAGATCTACGTAACTATCTGAATTTACTTTATTAATATTTCTCTTATTTTTGTTTAAATATGTGTGTTACAGTATCATTAATCTTACAGCACTTTAGAAATGGTTTATTTTACTGTACTTTCATTTCAATATTTAGAAAGGTAAAAGCGTTTAATGTTTGTGATTGTTGGTATTTCCATGCCAGAGCAGTTCAGTCAAAAAAAAAGTATGTATATTAATTAATTTGACTATTTGTTAATTGATTAACATGAAAAAACTAATTATGTTAAATATTTTAATTGTACATCTAGTTGCAAAATATTTAAAATAAAACTAAAATATAAAAAATATGTACATTGGTTTTCATGTTACTCTGGACTATAAATTTGCTATGAAAAGGTCTGATTGCTTTTGAGAGGATTTGATTTCAAATTAAAGAGTGAAAGTTAAATAAAGGTTTTGACTTGTGTTTTATTTTTGCAAAGTATTTTGAGAAATGTATCGAAATGCAATGAGTTTTGAAAATAAATATGTTTTTTTAGTCTTCATAAAATATTCAAAATATACGTAAATATCAACTTGCAATACGTCACAATAAATTACCAAAATATAAAAAGAGAGAAAATTAAAAACCCATTACAGTTTTAAACACTCTTTATTTTATTTTTCTAATTTTTGTTCGATCCAACAATCTGATTGGAGCTCAGCGTCACGTGATCTCATACATCAAACCGGAAGTAGGGCTTGAAAAGTAAATAAAGCAAAAAAAGATGGCGTCTCGCGGCTTGTTGTGCAGAGGTGTCGGTGTGTTTCAGCTCAGTAGAAAGGTACCGCTGCTGTCCGCTTCTCGGTGTTGCTCTCAGACCGAACCGGAACCGCTGACAGTGAAACTACAAAACAACGGAATCAGGTGCTGGCATTAAAACAGTTCTGCTTTCCTCTCACCGGAACTCCTGTATAGAAACACCGTGTTTAAGGGAAAAGTTAAAACTTCACAAAGTCTTCTTGCTCCAGTGGTACACCAAGTATTTTGCTGCATATGTGGTGCTCCTAAAGCCCATTCGGCATCAATATTATTGTTGTAAAAAATGGTACCGATACTGAATTTAAAGGTGGATCTCATAAAATTAGAATATCATTAGTTAAAAGTTGATGTGTGTTTGTCATTGTGAGAAGCAATAGTTGCAAAATGTGCAAAACAAATGGGAACTCCTTATAGGCTACTATATTCATTAATTAATAATAAAAAAAAAAAAAACCGTCCTGTTTTGTATCAGACATAAAAAAAAAAACATTCAAAACTATGCTGCTACAATTTTTCATTTTACTCTTTACATATCTACAGGATTTACTTTATTTGATTTTCATCCCCACCAAGAGAAATTAATTTACAAAATCTTACTAATAAAATCATGAAACAATAAAATGTGTAAAGTTAAAAACCATACATGTAAAATTAGTGCAACTTAGATGTTAATTACAAAAAATGTATGAGTACATTTTACTTCAAATTCTTCCTAAATTGTTTAAATCTGGGTGTTTCATTATTATAGTTTTACTTTGATTAATTCACACTTTTAAAAATTTTATATTTCATGTTTTGTTTGAAGACATCACCGTAGGGAATTTTGAGTCTTGTCTTTTCACGTTGGATTGTATACCTGGATTATTGAGCATGGACTTTGTTGTCTTTTCACGTTATTGTGTCAATATCCAGCTTGAGTTGAAGCTGTTTTTTTTTTGTGTGTGTGTGTGTGGGGCGCTCATTTACTACATTTACTACATGTACATTATGTACCTTAGCTCAAGGTGTCATATATTCACATGCTTTAAAACCAAGCTTCATTCTTCATTTTTTCCTAGGAGGATAATTTTGAATAATCCCAAGAAAAGGAACGCTCTGTCTCTGTCCATGCTGGATTCTCTCAGAGAGAACATCCTGACTGATGCTGACAGCGAAGACCTCAGAGTTATTATCATATCTGGTCAGTTATAATCTGTGCATGCGTGTGAAAGGACAACTGTGATCCATCTCTGCATTGTGTGTGTTTTCCAGCCAAAGGGCCAGTGTTTTCTTCTGGACACGACTTGAGGGAGCTGACATCAGCTCAGGGACGAGAGTATCACACCAAGGTGTTTGACACCTGCACAGAGGTAAAGTTGTCTCCAAGTTTGTTCTGGCTTCATTTTCTTACATCTAAGTTTGAGGTTTTCACTTGAGATAAAGCCAAACAGCTACGTGTGTGACATAAAACAGATGTTCCTGTTTGTGGAGCTAGAATCATAAAAACTGTTCACACACGACTGGCACACAGTCAGACATTTATTGCCTAAAGAAACTATAAAAGCACAGAGCTGCCGTTTTCTGTGACGTCTGCAGCAGCTTGAGCAGCTAATGAAAGGAGTTTGCTTAATGAAGATCTGGCTCTTGTATTTCAGGTGATGACTCTCATACAAGACATACCGGTTCCGGTGATAGCCATGGTAAATGGTGTTGCCACGGCTGCCGGTTGCCAGCTCATTGCCAGCTGTGACATCGTCGTGGCGACAGAGAAGTCCACCTTCGGCACTCCGGGGATTAACGTGGGTCTGTTCTGTTCGACACCGGCAGTGGCTATCGGCAGAGCAGTGCCGAGAAAGGTATTGGTGTTTTAAAGTATTTTTTTAATTATGATGCTAGTAAACTTTGGCATCAAGTGTGACTTAATATATCCCCCACCTTCCTTTTTCTAATAAGGTTGCCATGGAGATGCTGCTGACAGGAACCCCTATCTCAGCTCAGGATGCTCTGCTGCACGGTCTGATCAGTAAGGTGGTGCCAGAGCAACGGTTGGAGGAGGAGACGTTAGCCATTGCTCAGAGAGTGTGTCGAACCAGTCGACCTGTTGTAGCTCTCGGTAAAGCCACTTTCCAAAGGTAAGTTTGTTTTTCCTTTATTTTTCTTGTCCCAGCTACTGAGATATAATTTGACTGTTTCAGTGAATTCCTAAAACACAGTTTATTGATGTGACTTGTTCTTTAAGCGTTTGAAACAAAAGTACTCTGACATTTTATTTCCTGTGTTCTGCCCCTCTGTTTTTTTTTTTTTTTTGCTCTGTAGACAAATGTCTCAAGGCAGAGATGCAGCGTATGCCACCGCCTCCAAGGTGATGGTGGATAACCTGGCTCTGAGGGATGGGCAGGAGGGGATCCGGGCCTTCATAGAAAAACGCAAACCAGTGTGGAGCCATAAAGCTGAAAAAGCCCATGATTGACCAGCACTTGGAGAGACCCTGATTTAATGATCACCTTCATTGGTACACGTAGTTTTCACTAATTGAACTCAATCTTTTGTTAACAGGTTGACTTTGCTGCTATTTAAATAAACAACATCATTATATAGACATAAGTTGATAAGATGTCATTTTAACGGAGCGTTGCCTCTGTTTTACCAAGAATAAAAAAGAAACTGAACCGCTGTGCATTTATGAACTGCAGTATGGATATGTTAAAAAAAAACAAAAAAAACTGATGTGATGTAATATAATAGATGTAAGCTAAATAATGCTCTGTATTTTTGTTAAATATATTTAAAAAAAAAAGGAAACAAACTGTGGATGCATATTAAGATGCATATCAGCTGTATTTACCAATTATGAAGTGAACTGTAAATGGTAAGCAGGAGCTAAAGTTTAAGATAAATGTAAATGCAAGCTAAGAACAAATGAGCCATGCACGTTTCATGCTGTAACGCACATCACGTGCTGCCCTCGGACCATTCGGATGTTGAACTAGTCTCTTCAGCAATTTTCTTGCAACAGTTTATGTGAGTGTGGAAAGCTTGTGAGTCACACAGAAAGGCCCGTTGAGTTTTATATTAGAAGCCTTTTTTGTTTAGTGTCAACGTGCCACCACAGCCTTACGGTTTTTATACTGATATTTTTACTGCTTTAGTGCTTTTTGGAAACAATAATTGTTTGGATGACACCAAGTAATCCCATCCATCCATTATCTTTTACCCGCTTCTTCCATTTTGGGTCACGGGGCGTCACCAGTGCCCATGTCCAGCAATCACTGTGTGAGCGGCGGGGGACACCCTGGACAGGTCGCAAGTCCATCACAGGGACACACAGACAAACATTCACCAAGAATTCCCAATATTGGCAAATGAATTGAGTTATGATGTGAATCAAAATGAGAACAGTATGAGAAC
>NC_056519.1:21163019-21196919 GCF_014905685.2 Nematolebias whitei | reverse complement strand
ATGTTTATATATGTTTTTTTTTTACAGAATTGTGTATGCTGCCAATATGTCAGTGTGTTTTTTTTGGTACTGCTGCTTCTGTAGATATTGTAGAACTTCCTGTAATTTTGAATTAAAAGTCTCTGCAAAATGAATTGCTTGTTATTATTATTACATTTTATTTTCATACAGGAAATCCAAGTAAAATTTGATTATTTTAAGTTAAATTTTTTTTTATCTAAATATGATTACCGGTAGGTTAATTCACAAAGTGAAAATATATTAGGTCCTAATTTATTATCATGTAGGTATTAAACGTTTTTTAACAATTAGATGAAGAAGAAGCGTCACTTCCGGTCGCCATCTTTTTTTTCCCGACAGGTGAAATCAATTAAAACATTTAGCTACGAAACACTTCTGTTCAAGACTCCTATCTGTTTAATGTCACCTTAAACAACGGTAAGTGTTTTATTTGTTGACTAACACATTATTTGTTTCTAAATGTCTTTTTTATTTTTTATTTTAGCTCAAACAGCAGCTCATGCCGTTTCTCTGACAGGCGCCAGATTTGCGTCATTGTTGTTGCGTAAAATTAGCTTTTTACTAATTTTTATATTTTTATTTTGCCCTAGGAGTACCGTGTGGTTGTTTTGCCTGCTGTGGTGTTTTTTTTATGAGCAAAGAGTTTTAGCTTTAACTCTTTGGTGACTTTGTGGCAATTCTTTAGTTGTGCAGTATTTTTACTTGCTCAGTCTTCATCATGTTTTAAAACTTGTCTGTTCTTGGTGTCTTATGTTCATCAAGAACTATGTGAACACTCAAGTTGTCCAATTATGATTTTTTTTTCTAGTACCAATGTAGATATCAACTCGTTTTTCTTTATTGGGCAATTGATTTTAGCCATACCATTTTATTGTATGTAAATGGCATAGACTATTAGTTCTGTTTTTAAATGCGCATGTGAAAAAAAAAAAACCTCAATCAGCACAGTATTTTTCTTATATTAGTTGTGTCCTTAAATTATATATTTGTAAGAATTAGTTAATACCATACCACTTTATTTATAGAGCACTTAAAACAGCAAGGCCAACAGCAGCAGTAATGGTGAACTTCCCAGTACTGGTTTTTCAACAGTAATGACTGGAAAGTCCATCAAAGGTGATTTTGTATTTGCTCAGGATTGTTGAGTAAATGTTTTTTAAACAAATTGAAACAGACTTCAAAATAGGGTGCATTTCATCTGTTTTTCTCAGAAGTATAAGCAATACAAATTAGTTTGGGCACAGTACAAAATGCCTATTTAAAAATATTTCCGACTGAAATTCACTGTTAGGTTTGATTTTTATATTTCCACCCAGAATTATTTTCCTTTGATCCTACTGTTTAATTCTGCCATATTTGTTTACCTGCACAGACTAAAACTTCCCTAAAGTAGGTGAATTATGTTACCGATAATTATGAACAAAAAATGTTAAATCATTTCATCTGGACCAGTTTCATTATAAGTGAGAAACGTTTCATCCCCCATCCAGAGGATTTCCTCAGTCTATGGCCTGCCAACACGATCCGTCCCATAAGTAGCCTTCACTGCTGTTTCAAGCCAACCTCCTGTTGGAATCTCACAAGTAGACTTTTAACGTGCAAAACACACCCATCCAAAACAATCAATCATCATGAACAACAAATGTTTTAGGTCAGATGGCCATCTTGCTACTCACCTGTACCCAGACAGTGTTAATATTAATCCAATATTAATCCAGTTCAATAAATCTAACAAGGTTAAGTCAGGTCCTGTGGATGGGTTCTTCTTTGTTGAAACGTTTTGTCTTTTGTCCAAAAGACTTCTTCAGTCAGTCTTCAGACTCGAGTCTTTTGGGTAAAAGTTAATGAAAAGTTTGAAGGTCAATGTTCTAAGGTCTAATGAGAAACCCAACAGTCTTAAACGCCAATAAAACCAAAGGGATGCTTTTTTTTAACAGGAAGTAGGTCCCAGCAGTTCTAACTCTGATTTTATCCTCAAATGGTGTCCCTATTGAGTTTGTTGATTCCTATAAATATTTGGGTGTTTTGGGCGACTCTTTTAAGCTCCATGTGGAAAACCTAGTAAAGAAACTGAAAGTTAAACTGGGTTTCTTTCTCAGAAACAGATCCTGTCTAACCCTGAATGCTAGAAAACACCTTGTATCTGTGACTTTCCTTCCCTCCATTGAGTACGGTGACATTATTTACATGAACGCTCCTACAAGAACCCTGCAGATGTTGGATGCTGTCTATCATGGTGCACTAAGATTCATAACTGGCTGTGATTATCGTACCCACCACTGCACCCTGTATTCACTGGTTAACTGGTCATCATTAACTTCACGCAGACCCTCCCACTGGTGCATTTTCATCTTTTAATCACTTCTTGGTCTGCTGCCTTCATACATCTCCTCCTACATGTCTCTGCGTGAGTGCAGCTATGGCGTGCACTCTCAGGACATTATTACCTGCAGTGTTCCCTCAATGAGGACTGAACTAGGCAAAAGGGCCTTCTCCTACTCTGCTCCTGTTTCTTGGAATATCTTACAAAAAGATCTGAAGCTCTCGACCTTGACCTCTCTAAGTGGCTTTAAGAATCTGTTGGACTCGTGGCAGGGACCAATGCAGACATGTTCCTGTTTTTAGTTTTCTACATTCGCCTTAGAATCTAGCTGTTTTTTATACTTTTTTTGCTATCTTTTATAACTGTCTATTGTTGTCGCTGTTGTCCATTGTTGTCATCATTCTTTGTTGAAGTCAGGTCTCTCTTGTAAATGAGTCCTCGAGGCTCAGTGAACAAATAGAGGTTGAACAGGAGCAATTATGTCTGCATCGCTGATGATGAACAGGAACTTTCAGGTGTTTAGCTTGATATCAGTGCTTTGTTATATATAGGTTTGGATCTGGGCAAATGATGTGCATGACTTCAGTTTTGGGCTTGCTTGTTGTCCGGTCCTGTTCTTTGCAAGAGTTAAGTGCTGTTATAGCAATTTGCAGGGTGCAGGACTCGGTGCCATATGCTGCATCATCAGCATACAGAAAATCACTCAATCAAATTTTTTTTAGCCAACTTGGTCTTGAGGCAGCACAGACTGTACAGAGTGCCACCACGTTTATGATGAATGTTGATTCCAGAGTCAGGCATGGACTACACCATTCTCACATTGCCATACGGAGCACATGTGAGAATAGGATGAACAACGCAGGCGCTTGTATACATCCTTTAAAAGACCTGCCAAGACTTTATTCCTTCATAGAAACTCCTGATAATATTAACAAACTTGGATGTAATGCCTGTCATTGGGAGTAGGCTCCACGTGAGCTGCATGTTCACTGTGCCAGATGTTTTGACAAGATCAACAAATGATGTGGAGATGGTAGTGTTCACTCCATTTTTCTATGAGTTGACAAGGGCTAACATGCCAATTGTTGAACTGCCTCCACTAAAGCTGTACTGAGCTTCAGGTAATGTTTCTCAATCCTTGGCCAAATACGGTGCAGAAACACTTGGACATACAGCTTGCCTGTAATTGGGTGTCCTTTGTAATTACCACCTATGAAATGACCCTCTTACATAGTCTCATAATGTAACCATCTTTGAAGTCTGTTTATATTGTGCATTTTGATTCGTCTGGTTATGGTAAATGTCATACAGGTCTATTCAACAAGTGACCTGTGGGCCAAATATGGACATTTTTTAAGCTTTTTTTTTTTTTTCTTGCATAAATTTGTCAGAATGCCAAACTATGGTAATTTATGTGACTCTTATGCTAAAAATGTACATATCAGCTATATCTTGAGCATCATATTAGGTTAATGTAATGGACCATCTGTGACCCAGCTTTAGTGAGAGGGAGTGACGACCCAGTTTGGACTATATCTGGGATAAAATTGTCCTAGGTCTATTTATTCCCTTCAAGCCAGATACCCCCATGATATCAGTAGTGTTGTCATACAGTGGGGCAAAAAAGTATTTAGTCACTGAATGTGCAAGTTCTCCTACTTAGGAAGATGAGAGGTTTGTATTTGTCATCACAGGTACACTTCAACCATGAGAGACAAAATTAGGAAAAATATTGTAGGATTGGGGGCAGCACGGTGGCGCAACTGGTAGAGCTGCTGCCTCTCAGCGAGCAGGTCCTTGGTTCAAACCCCGGTCCAGGGGCCTTTCTGGGTGGAGTTTGCATGTTCTCTCCGTGCATGCGTGGGTTTTCTCCGGGTACTCCGGTTTCCTCCCACAGTCCAAAAACATGCATGTTAGGCTGATTGGTAACTCTAAATTGTCCCTAGGTGTGAATGAGAGAGTGAATGGTTGTTTGTCTCGTTTGTCTCTATGTGTCCCTGTGATGGACTTGCGACCCGTCCAGGGTGTACCCCGCCCCTCGCACAGTGATTGCTGGACATGGGCACCAGCGACCCCCGTGACCCGAAATGGAATAAGCGGGTAAAGAAAATGGATGGACGGATTGTAGGATTGTAGGACATTGTAGGATTTTTAAATAATTTATTTGTAAATTATGGTGGAAAATAAGTATTTGGTCGATAAGCAAGATTTCTGGCTCTCACGGACCTGTAACTTTAAGAAGCTCTTCTGTTCTCCACTCATTACCTGTCTTATTGTTTGATTTTTGTTATCTGTATAAAAGACGCCTGTCCACAGCCTCTAACAGTTGGACTACAAACTCAACCATGACCAAGACCTTAGAGCTGTTGAAGGACACCAGGAAGTAAATTGTAGACCTGCACCAGGCTGGGAAGAGTGAATCTACAATAGACAAGCAGGATGGTGTGATTAAATCAACTGTGGGAGCAATTGTAAGAAAATGGAAGACATACAAGACCATTGATAATCTCCCTCAATCTAGGACCCCACGCAAGATCTCATCCCGTGGGATCAAATGATCATGAGGACGGTGCGCAAAAATCCCAGAACTACACAGAGGGACCTGATGAATGACTTGCAGAGAGCTGGGACCAAAGTAAAAAAGGCTACACATTACGCAGAGAAGAACTCAAATCCTGCAGTGCCAGGCATGTCCCCCTGCTTAAGCCAGTGCATGTCCAGGCCCGTCTGAAGTTTGCCAGAGAGCATATGGATGGCCTTGAAGAGGATTGGAAGAATATTATGTGGTCAGATGAACCCAAAATAAAACTTTTTGGTAAAAACTCAACTTGTCGTGTTTGGAGGAAGAATAATGCTGAGTTTCATCCCAAGAACACCATACCTACTGTGAAGCATGGGGGTGGAAACATCATGCTTTGGGGCTGTTTTTATGCAAAGAGGACAGAACGACTGATCCGTGTTAAGGGAAGAATGAACGGGGCCATGTATTGTGAGATTGTAAACCAAAACCTCCTTTCATCAGTGAGAGCATTGATGATGGAACGTGGCTGGGTCTTTCATCATGACAATGATCCCAAACACACCGCTTGGGCAACGAAGGAGTTGCTCTGTAAAAAGCATTTCAAGGTCCTGGAGGGGTCTAGCCAGTCCCCAGACTTCAATCCCATAGAAAATTTGTGGAGGGAGTTGAAAGTCTGTGTTGCCTAGTGACAGCCCCAAAGCATCACTGCTCTATCTAGAGGAGATCTGCATGGAGGATGGGCCAAAATAGCAGAAACAGTGAGTGCCAACCTGGTGAAGACTTAAAGGAAATGTTTGACCTCTGTCATTGCCAACAAAGGTTATGTTACAAAGTACTGAGTTGAACTATTGTTGTTGAACAAATACTTATTTTCCACCATAATTTGGTTAATGATTAACGATCAATTAATAATGATTGGATCAATTTATCGATACAGAATCTATTAACAGTCAATATGGGTATAGACCTAAAAATTCTACATCAATGGCTCTCATGGAATTAATAGAACAAATAACTGCTGTTGATCAAGAAAAGTATTTAGTATTTATGTTGATTTAAATAAAACATTTGATACTATTGACCACAGTATTCTTCTTGAAAAGCTAAATAAATATGGTATTAGAGGGCTAACATTACAGTGGGTGTCTAGTTATTTAGAAGAAAGGAAACAGTTTGTTCAAATAAATGATGTAAGATCTGAACTTTAACAGCACTTGTGGAGTGCCTCAAGGTTCTGTACTTGGACCTAAGTTATTTTATATAAATGACCTGGTTAATATGTCAGGACTGTTTTTAGATGTAGTATAATCTGCAAATAAAACACATTTCTTTGTTCAGGTAAATATATATATAAATATATATTTTTTTTATATATATAAGAACAAATTTTGAATTGGTACAGACAGAATTTGTGAAAATACAAAATTGGTTTCAACTTAATAAATTATCATTCAATTTGGATAAAACAAATTACACGATATTCAGTAACAGTAAGGGAACTGTCAGATGCTTCATTTAGAGTTGATGGTGTTGAGATTTGTTGAGTCAGTGAGGTGAAGTTTCTGGTTGTCATCATTGATGAAACGCTGACATGGAAACCTCACATAAATAATTTAAGAACAAAAATAGCAAAATATATTGCAATACTGTACAAAGTAAGGGAGTTACTCAATTATCAAACACTGTTTGTTGTATAATGCAATAATTGTCCCACACTTAATTTACTGTATTGAAGTCTGGGGTAAAGCATGTAAAACAATTACAAATACTATTTTTATTTTACAGAAAAGAGCTGTAAGAATTATCAGTAGAAAATATTATAGCCATCAAATACATTGTTTTATCAACTGAAGATATTAAAATTATATAACTTGGTTGATTATAATATTACTGTTTGTTTATGTATAAGGCTCACAGAAACGTACTACCTTCAAATATCCAAGTAAATTTTGTTAAAAGGAAGAGTGGTTATCTTAAGGTGATAGAGATGTTTGTGAAGCCTTGGTTTTGTACCGGTTTGAAGGAGTGGTCTACTATAATTCTCCAGGGAGTAGGATTGTGGAATGGTCTGAAGGATGATGTTAAAACTGCCAGATCTATGTACATTCAAGGAAAGCTTGCCGTCTTAAATCTTTATATATACCCATATATATGTCCATAATCTGTAGAAGGGTATATTGTGGCTTGAAGGGGTCGAGTCTGGCCTAGACTATTTTACACCTCTGGGCACAGTGAGTTTCTACAGTTAATCCTCTGGGGTATACCCTGGTCTTGGCCAAGCTACACCTGGGTCTAATGTGGGCAGGAGTTAAACCTTTAAAACTGACCAAGTCATGTCTTACCTGTGAAAAAGGCAATAAGGCTGCAGTGCAAGCTGAAGACAGAGGCCGAAGTAGAATTAGCTAAGTTGAATACAAGCACCAAGATATCTCTTCTGTTCTTAACAACTTTGTGAGTAGGGGGCTAATGGCTCAGAGTTGGAGGCTGGAGTCATTTCCCAACATCAACACATAGATGTTCTGTTGGGCAAAAATATTTGTGAAGGCAGACTGTTTAAACTCTGATCACTGATGAATATGTCTTTCCATCATCACAGGCATGAAAATAGTTATGAAGTCATAATCAGCAGCAGCAATGAATCAAATTTGTAGAGCGAGATTTTCAAGAATCTTATAAAACAATTATTTCATGATGAATTTATCTTTATTCAAGGATTCAAGGTTCTTTGTCATTCGCACCCCATGTGGTGGAACGAAATTATGTACACAGGGTCCCAGTTACGTCCAACAATAAAATGTAAAAGAAAAACAGTAATAAGATCTAAGATATGAACTAAGAAAAACATCAACTAAATATACACTAATAGCATAAAAACATTATGCCAAACAGCAGCATGGACATGAGTCTGTGTGAGCACATGAGCAAGAATGAACACGTCAACATGAAACAGATCAGCAACATGATGTGATTTTTCACAGTGATTATTCTGATTAGAGATTCATGAGTCTAACAGCCTCAGGGTAGAAGCTGTTCCTCAGTCTAGTGGTTCTACACTTAATGCTCCTCAACCTCCTTCCTGAGGGAAGCGGGGCAAACAATGTGTGTACTGGGTGAGTGGGGTCCTTCATGATGCAGGTGGCTCTCTTCCTGCATCTGGGGGTGTACAGGTCCTTCTCAAAAAATTAGCATATTGTGATAAAAGTCATTATTTTCCATAATGTAATGATAAAAATGAAACTTTCATATATTTCAGATTCATTGCACACCAACTGAAATATTTCAGGTCTTTAATTGTTTTAATACTGATGATTATGGCATACAGCTCATGAAAACCCAAAATGCCTGTCCCAAAAAATTAGCATATCATGAAAAGGTTCTCTAAACAAGCTATTAACCTAACCATCTGAATCAACGACGTAACTCTAAACACCTGCAAAAGATTCCTGAGGCTTTTAAAAACTCCCAGCCTTGTTCATTACTCAAAACCGCAATCATGGGTAAGACTGCCGACCTGACTGCTGTCCAGAAGGCCATCATTGACACCCTCAAGCAAGAGGGTAAGACACAGAAAGAAATTGCTGAACGAATAGGCTGTTCCCAGAGTGCTGTATCAAGGCACCTCAGTGGGAAGTCTGTGGGAAGGGAAAAGTGTGGCAGAAAACGCTGCACAACGAGAAGAGGTGACCGGACCCTGAGGAGGATTGTGGAGAAGGGCCGATTCCAGACCTTGGGAGACCTGCGGAAGCAGTGGACTGAGTCTGGAGTAGAAACATCCAGAGCCACCGTGCACAGGCGTGTGCAGGAAATGTGCTACAGGTGCCACATTCCCCAGGTCAAGCCACATTTGAACCAGAAACAGCGGCAGAAGCGCCTGACCTGGGCTACAGAGAAGCAGCACTGGACTGTTGCTCCAAAGTACTTTTTTCGGATGAAAGCAAATTTTGCATGTCATTCGGAAAACAAGGCGCCATAGTCTGGAGGAAGACTGGGGAGAAGGAAATGCCAAAATGCCAGAAGTCCAGTGTGAAGCACCCACAGTCAGTGATGGTCTGGGGTGCCATGTCATCTGCTGGTGTTGGTCCACTGTGTTTTATCAAGCGCAGGGTCAATGCAGCTATCAGGAGATTTTGGAGCACTTCATGCTTCCATCTGCTGAAAAGCTTTATGGAGATGAAGATTTCATTTTTCAGCACGACCTGGCACCTGCTCACAGTGCCAAAACCACTGGTAAATGGTTTACTGACCATGGTATTACTGTGCTCAATTGGCCTGCCAACTCTCCTGACCTGAACCCCATAGAGAACCTGTGGGATATTGTGAAGAGAAAGTTGAGAGACGCAAGACCCAACACTCTGGATGAGCTTAAGGCCGCTATCGAAGCATCCTGGGCCTCCATAACACCTCAGCAGTGCCACAGGCTGATTGCCTCCATGCCACACCGCATTGAAGCAGTCATTCATGCAAAAGGATTCCTGACCAAGTATTGAGTGCATAACTGAACATGATTATTTGAAGGTTGGCGTTTTTTGTATTAAAAACACATGTCTTTCATTGGTGGGATGAAATATGCTAATTTTTTGGGACAGGCATTTTGGGTTTTCATGAGCTGTATGCCATAATCATCAGTATTAAAACAATTAAAGACCTGCAATATTTCAGTTGGTGTGCAATGAATCTGAAATATATGAAAGTTTCATTTTTATCATTACATTATGGAAAATAATGACCTTTATCACAATATGCTAATTTTTTGAGAAGGACCTGTAGATGTCTGTGATGGTGGGGAGGCTGACTCCAACAGACTTCTGTGCAGCCTTCACCACTCTCTGCAAAGCTTTTCTTTCTGCAGCTGTGCAGCCTCCATGCCACACGTTGATGCTGGAGCACAGGATGCTCTCCACTGCACACCTGTAGAAGGAGGTGAGGACTGAGCTTCCCAGACCAGCTCATCTCAGCCATCTGAGGAAGAAGAGTCTCTGATGAGCTTTCTTAATCAGGCTGGAAGTGTTGCTGCCCCAGCTGAGGTTGTCATTCAGGTGTACACCCAAGTAACCCACGATCATCTCTTTTGTCTTCTTCACATTGATGTGAAGGTTGTTCTTTCTGCACCAGCTCTCCAGGTGTTCCACCTCGTGCCTGTAGCTGGACTCATCATTGTTTGTGGTGCATCCCACCACCACTGTCATCTGCAAACTTTACAATGTGACAGCCTGGATGGGTAGCTGCACAATCATATGTGAGCAGAGTAAACAGGAGGGCTCAACACACATCCCTGAGGAGAGCCAGTGCTGAGGGTTATGGTGGAGGAGGAGAGGTTGTGGATCCTCACTGACTGTGGTCTGTTAAGAAGTCTAGGACCCTGTTGCAAATGGAGGGGCTTAGTCCTAGTGTGGATAATTTGTCCATCAGTGTTTGGGGGATCATGGTGTTGAAGGCAGATGAGAAGTCCACAAAGAGCATAGAGTCCTTCTGCTCCAGGTGGGTGAGAGCAGTGTGGACCACAGAGGAGATGGCATCATCTGTTGGATCGGTTCTCGCTGTATGTGTACTGATGAGGGTCCTCATTATGTTTGTTTTGATGTGGGTCATGGCCAGTTTTTCAAAGCATTTATCGGGGGGAGGGCCACTGGCCAATTATTCTTCATCTTGCAGCAGTACATGTAGCAAAATGTCCCTCCTGAATGCTTGCAGCTCAACAACTTCACTTCATTTACTGTAACTAGACACGATCATGAAATTAGATTGACGGCAAAAGTACATTATTGTGTACATTGGAATAAGAGTTTTTATTTGTCCTTTTAACTTTGACCGTTCATGTTCCTTACGGGAACAATACAAAAAGAAAATGTAACTGTAAATAAGGCCATGTTTTCTGACAAACGTACTCATGTCACCTGCTCTTCAGTCATGAAAGTTATTTTTCTGAATTGTTTGTTGCTTGTACTAACCCAGATATACAAGCAAGCTGCACTCACTAATTACTTCCTACCTTCAGATAAGACGTGGAACGTCCAATTCTGCAGCCTGCATGCAAGTGACATAGGGTTTTAGTACTAAATGTTTACACGTGCACATTACAGTTGAGTTTTTGCTCTTTACAAACTAAACTGATTTTGTCAAACGAGGCGAGGCAGGACTCTGCGGTGACTCTGGCTGGGAAAGACGTCTCTCTCTTTTGTGGTAATCTGAACTGTGTCTTGGTAGATTTTTACTAAAGGCCCTCGGATATAAGAGGATGGAGTGTTTTGTCCAGGAGACTGTCCGTCTTTTCTGTAGCTTCTCACTCCCAACACGTTTCAATGATTTTGTTCCTGTTATTGAGAAGGGTGCTCTTTAAAAGCCAGATGGAAAGTAGATTTAGAAATGTGACAATTTAAAGCAAATAGGCTAAAATAATTTAGTCATCAATATAGTTTAGTATGCGCCTTAAATGCGTGTTATAGAGAATGTTTGGCTAAAGTAAGTGTCTTGTATGTGAATGTCAGATGGCATGCATGTGCAGAGTGACTAAAAACAACCATTTTTACCCACCTCTTTTTATTAAGCAAAGTGTCACAATGAACTGCAGTTTAGTTAACAGAGCAAATATAAGTTATGGAATGTAAGCAGCTGAATTTCACTTCTTTTTTTATGAGTAATTAAAAACCAGAGTATAAGTAATAAAAAGGAATGTGACAGATTGCTGAAATGTGACTCCACATTCTGTAAATGTAGTGTTTCTCTTTTTTCAGGGGTGTGTGTACCAGATAACGTATGTCTGGAAAAATGCAACTGTATTAAAAAAGAACCATATCAAGGTAATTCAACACGTTTACATCCATCTTGGAATGCTGTAACTGTTAACAATGGTTACATAATCCCATAAATATTGTACAGTAGCCCTCATGTCATCCTGTTTCTTAATTACACTGGCCTCAAAATATTTTTGAAAGAATGCATTGCACATTAATCTGGACTCAAACTGAATTATAACAAAAACTACAGTGTTTGTTTAAAAAAACCTGCTATTTGCACCATTGGCTGCTTGACTGAAATGAAAATCAAAATATACATAAACTCAGTTCTGCTCACTGACATTTGTTTAAAAATCACATTCAGAAGCATGTATTTAATTGTTCTGTAATGTAAATACCTGTTCGTAAGGTAAGAATTAAAATGAAAAAATACATCAGTTTTCAGGGTACACCCCCCCAACAAAAACTTCAGATTATTAACACAACTCCACTGTACAGCTCCAGACTCTAAAAGATATATATAGTATTGATTTACATCCAAAAATAAAATTATATCTTAAGTTTTTTTCTTTTTTAACCCTTTAATTACGAACGAGTTGCCAACGACACTTTTTTTTAACAAGCCTACTAGGCAGAAATTTTGAGGCTTAGGTGGTAAAGGGTTCAAAGCAATCAGTAAAAACATCAGAGGCTGGCATGTCCTGCAAAGTCAACAAGTCAATACTTCACATGTAAATATGAGAGCAGAAGCAGAGCCAGGCTGCTCGTCTTCATCAGTGTCATGACTACACATCTGTGTTTGATCTCATCACAGCAGCATGGCCTCCTGCAGGGCGAACGCCTCCTGTGCGTGCCTGTAGTGCGGCGCCCCAAACAGCTGAGGGGGCTGCTGCTGTTCTTGGAACTGTGTCCTGTAGTGAGGCTGGCCATCGGGGGTGGGGGGGAAAGCGAACTCCTGAAGAGGAGACAACTGGGCTTGCTGAAAGCTGGGTGAGCGAGGCATCCCGCCTGGTGACTGAGGGGGAAGTGGATCTTCTGGCTCCCAGCCTACAGCTCGTACAGGTCTTCCATCTGCCAGATTTGCCTCACCCCTCTGATGCCCTTCGACTCTGTAGTTCACAATAGTGTGGATCTGTGAGGCTGACGTAAGCTGTTGCACGTAGATGGGAGTGGAGCTGCTCTGGGGTTCTAGCTGTAGAGATTGGTGTGGGGGTGATCTTGTGTTTTGAAAGTTGTGGTTAGACCCTGGGGGTGGCTGTCGGCGGTATGTGGCGAAGGAGTTACTGTGGAGGGCCTTCTTAGGGGAGGCTCTGCTGGACTGTCGTTGTGTTGTAACATATGCTAGTTCTCTGTACGCCACGCTGGAGGGTGAGCTAAACCCAGAGGGGCCATTGAGTCTGTTGTCCCCTCTTTGGTCCAGACTTACACTGTAGCCTGGGTGAAGGATGGGAACCTCAGTAGTAGTTCTTCTTGGAGACTGCTGGTGGGGATACAGATTTTGGCTGCCAAGGTAAGTGCCTGGGACCACTGCTGGACTGTTGTGGAAAAACTGGGGGGCTGGAGAGTTCCTGGTCATTCTTGACCCAGATGAGATGGAAAGTATACTCCCATCCTGACTTTGTCCATGGTTTGGGCTGCTATGATGCTGTCCTGATAGATTAAAGGATGTCTCATTGTGAGGGGTCCTCACTCTGGATGGAGGATGATCAAGCTCCAGAATCTCAAATTCCTGATCCAGCAGCCCTGGTACATTGTCATACTGTGAGGCATTGGAGCCTCTGTCAGCACCGTGGTCAAATCCTTTGGATATTGGCTGACGTTTGAGCTGAACGTTGTCATCTGGGCTGGAAGGGGCTGGAGAAGTCCCACAGCTGAGCTGGTTCTGCCGAGATGCTGCAGCTTTGACAGCTTCCAACTTTGTCTCAGAGGGTTTGAACCAGCGGGGAGTGATGTTCTTATGTGTGCTGGAGCCTGCATTGGAGTTGTGGTTAGCAGTGGCATGACTATGAGGCTTTCTACCATCTAATGAGGCAATCTGTGGTGTTGGGGTGGGAACTAATGGTGGAGTTGCCCTTTTCTCTGGCGTAGTTGTGGTGGACTGCTTTTGCTGCTCATTCTGGATGTCATTTGACCCCCTGGAATGGACGTCTCTTTCCCTTTGGTGTTCCCGGCTCTGTGGCCGACTGTCCTGTTGGCGGTCTGGAACAGGACTTGAGTTGCGAGGAGGCTCCGCTGGTTCTGTATGGCTTTGGCCATTGCCCACATGGTTCAGCACTGCTGCTGCTACATCAGGAGGGAGCTGCCCCAATAGTTTCTTGGGAAACTCTTCGTCTTTACCTGCAACACGAAAACAACAAACTCATTAAAACTCCACCAGGAACCAAAATGAACAGCGACAATACACTGTGGTGCTGATTCACACTAGATGAGTCACAACAGGGCCATGAATTCATGCAACAGCAACACCATAGAACGGTAAAAATAATGGAGAATTACATTCAACACAACACAAAATAACAGAATACAGATAAAAACATCAGAAATTAAGAGTGTACAGTATATTTCACATTTAAGGAGACTCCGTTAGAAAGTGCCACTTAGCTAAATGGCTAACAGTTTTTCCAGACTAGAGAAACGACTCCTTTAAATGTACTTTGATTTGTAAGCAGCATTAAAATCGTAAAAAAAATCCTTTAATTAAATAACAGGTTTATTCTTCTACAACATGTACATTATAGAAGCAGTGACTTATTCTATAAAGTGTTTACAGTGAAACAAATGAGTAATACAGCTGACAGGAACATGTAGACAGTGAAGGTGACACTGGTGGTTTTGGACTGTAAAAAGAAACATGATCCACTGGCAAGAAGCGCTGCCATCCAGGAAGACAACTGTATAACTCTGGGATGAAAATGCCCTCTAACTTTACCAGTTTTTCCTCAAGATAAAAAAGTTGTACCATTACAGGTTTCTTGTGCTGTGTGGTTATAGTATTCAGTAGTCCCGCACTACTTCGTGGTTCGACTTTGGTGGTTTTTCAAAGATTGGATATGACACACAATTGGCTGATTTAACACCTGCTGTGCCTGTGTGCAGCCCATAGGTGCAGGGAGAAGCTCCCTCCTCCTAAACTCTAAATGCTCTAAAAGAGTATAGCATGTCATGATCTCCGCTCTCTGCAACATGCCATAGAAGTGGGTGTGGCTGAGAGCAGGTGACAGAGTGCAGCGATCATGACATGCTGTACTCTTTTAGAGCATTTAGCTTAGAAACATTGCTTAGAATATTGCAAGAGAGGGGAAGGGTTTAAAATGCTATATATATATATATATATATATATATATATATTCCTATATAAATCTAAACAACGAATTTACTATTATTCCTACTTCGTGGTTTTTAACCAATCGCGGCGGGGGGGGGGAACGGAACCCCCGTGATTAATGAAGGACTACTGTAGATCATGTTTCTCATGATTGGGCCTGTCACAACAACAAATTTTGCTGGGCAATTGTCTCAAATTAATGCGATAAATGATAATATTGTTTGAAATTTGACAATAATTAGTCATTGTCAAATTTAAGAAATGTTAGTTCATTTGAGTGTAGTACATTTTTTGACCACCAGATGGCAGTATAAGACTGTTTGAATCGAAGGATGGATAGTGAGGGAGCGAGCAGCATTTGTAAGGAAAATGGGAGGGAGGCCCCTTGACGTTACATGGGCTGTCCATCTCGTTCCTGTTTTTCAGTTCTCAAAATGGCGGACCCTCAGTGTAGTTTCAGCTCTTTAGCATAGCATTTTTCACAGAAAGCTTTTAATAAAAATCATTAAACAAGTTCTCAGCTTCTTTTTGCAGAGAAACTTTTAGACGAATTTTGGAGCTTCAACAAAACGTTTTTTTTCACCAAGGTCGGCCTGTTGGCTCATAGCTTAGCTTAGCTGCTTTTAACGATCCAAAAATGTGATTTTGGATCATTAAAACAGATTTTAAAGAGGAAAGATAAAGGGAGGGGTCAGTGAAGAACACCGGAGTTAAGCCTTTTGTCATCCAGTGTCTTCAGTAGAAAGAGAGACGTGAAGAAACGTGTCTTCGAGGTTGATAATTTTCATTTATCATGCGATTTAATTGTTTATTGCGACAGGCCTACTCATGATATTGGTTATAATAATATAGTGTTGGACAGAAACTGGGTGTGGAAATATGTTTTCAATCAAAGTTTTGTGAAAGTGATCAAACCTTTTGTCGTTTATATTGTACCTCGAGCTTATTGATGCAGCTGTGACGTACCTCATTTTAACATGACGTTGTAGGAAAAAAGAAACGATGAGCTCAAGTTGCTTTTTGTAAAACATTAAGACTGCTTCAGAGTATTTAAACTTGTCTCTTTATTCCTGTCCTGAATGTGATGGAGTCTCATTGTTTGTGGAACTGGTTGAAAAGTAGACTTGGGAGATATTTTTAATATTACAGATGTGGATGTTAGTAATGTACCAAGTATCACTGTAAGGTTTTAAATCTTGAGCATCAACTTGGCATTAGCTGTGATTGCTGTGCTGTGGCAAAGTTTCACTACGAGGTCTGAGTGGTTGTTTTGTACGGTTGATGAGCAAGACTTTCATAAAGAACCTGTTTGTCCCTAAAACTGCTTTTGTGTTGTGTGCTACTAGAAAATTATTATCCAAGTCAGTGAAATGAAAAGCCCATAAAGTGAATTTGAAACAAAATCTAAAAAGGACAACACAAAATCAAATAAGTATCATATTCCATAATGTGAAACTTATTTTTCCTTAAAACAACTCTATGGCTACGAGATTAGTTTTCCACCATAAAGTGAGTAAAGCAAACTAAAGATGAGTGGACCATCGCAGCAGTGCACCCAGGTAAAGATAAAAATCTAATGTGGAAGAGAGGAAAGTTTGTGAAGCGAAAAAAGCCAATTGCTGTTGGACAGACAGGCGACAGACAGGACGGACTGAGGGACAGATGGACAGACATGAAGAAGACCAGTCAGGATAGCCCACCGGTTACTGTTGTAGGAGGGAATGTGGCCGCCACTCACAGCCACACTTTTGTTGTTGTTTGCTTACATTGTTTGAAAGGAGAGGGGAGAGAAGGCAGATTAATGAGACGACAGCAGAACTGGAACACCACCAGTAAGGACAGCAGGAAGCAGAGTCAGACACTTGTGGTCACACATCAAAAAGCTTTGACCCAATAGAAACGTACAATATCCCTTAAGAGTTAATTAACAGCTGAACATGTCCTTTTTTTACAGTCTACATCATAATGTTGCTGTACCTGGTGCGGGTAGCTCCAATTTTGCTCTCCTGAGCTCCATCATGGACGCCTGCAGCTGCTCCACCACAAAGTCATCCTCATAGAAGAAATCTTTGGCTAACGTCACCTGCAGAAACTCCACCAGCTCCTCCATGGACAGCTTCATCAGGTGCTCTGCAGGACAACACAAACATGACTGTTCGGAGTATTTAGACACACCAGCTGGTGCTGCTGGACCATGAAGTGTCTTACTCTTGTGCAGTTTGAGGACAGTGTAGGACATGGCAGGCAGCACCCGTTCTCCCTCCAAGATGTAGATGTCCCAGATCCTGAGGGTGAGCGTGAAGGGAGTCTGAACACAAACAGAACAATGTTGTTTTTTCTCTCAAATTATTTAAACTTCATTTGGACTCTAGAAGTAAAATGTTAAAACTTTTAGCAATTTTCATAAATCAGGAGTACCGACTGATTTCATTTTATTTTTTTGGGTGCAGTAATAACAAATTAGTTTATATATTACCATAATTTACAGCCTGCTGCTTTGAACAACGCGGCTTATACAGTGCCATGGCTAATTTATGGATTTTTTTTTTTTTTGACAGGCTACGAGCTTCATGCCATCAAAACATTTAGCGTCGTCACACTCGGGCACTCACATACACACGTGGACAAAATTGTTGGTACCCCTCAGTTAATGAAAGAAAAACCCACAATGGTCACAGAAATAACTTGAATCTGATAAAAAATTCTATGAAAATGAAGAAATGAAAGTCAGACATTGCTTGAACAGAATTAATTAAAAAATTAAACTCTTGAAACAGGCCTGGACAGAAATGATGGTACCTCTGAAAATAATGTGAACAAAGGAACATGTTAAATTAAAGTGTCCACTAACTAGCATCACGTGTCTACAATCTTGTAATCAGTCAGTGGGCCAGGCTACAGGTAGTCACTGTGCTGTTTGGTGACACGGTGTGTACTACACTCAACATGGACCGGAGGAAGAGAAGGGAAGAGTTGTCTCTGGAGATTAGAAAGAAAATTATAGATAAGCATGTTAAATGTTATAAGACCATCTCCGAGCAGCTTCATGTTCCTGTGACTACAGTGGCACATATTCTCAGAAATGTAAGATCCATGGGACCTCCCTGGACGTGGGCGCAGGAGGAAAATTAATGACAAATCAAAGAGACGGATAACACGAATGGTAACAAAAGAGCCCAGACAAAGTTCTGAAGAGATTAAAGGTGAACATCAGCGTCAGCTCGCATCATCTGTCGTCGTTAATGAGAGACGACCAAGGAGGACACCATTGTTGAAAACAAATAATAAACAAGTCAGACTGGAATTTGACAAACCACAAAGCTTCTGGGAGAATGTCCTACGGACAGATGAGACAAAAGTTGAACTATTTTTTCATGTTCACAGATAAAAAAAAAAAGAAACGTATCAAGAAAAGAACGCTGTCCCTGCTGTGAAACATGGAGGAGGCTCTGTTCTGTTCTGGGGCTGCATCTGGCACAGGGTGTCTTGAATCTGTGCAGGACACGATGAAATCTTAAGACTCTGAGAGAAATGTGCTGCCCAGTGTCAGAAAGCTTGGTCTCAGTCGCAGGTCATGGGTCTTGCTACAGGATAATGACCAAAGTGGCCTTTTATGAACCCTGACCTAAATCCTATTGAGCATCTTTGGAAGGAGCTGAGACGAGTGGAGCAGGTTGCTCATGAGGAGTGGGTCACAACGCCTGCTGAGAGGTGCACACGTCTCACTGACCGTTACAGGAACCGTTTGGTTGTCTCAAAACAAAACATTAAGTTAAGGATGACATCATTTCTGTCCAGGCCTGTTTCAAGAGTTTAATTTTTTTTAATAATTCTGTTGAAGCATGGTTGAAAAGCAATGTCTGACTTTCATTTGTTCATTTTCAAAAAAAAAATTCTGTGATCATTGTGGGTTTTTCTTTCACCAACAGTTTAGTCCACGTGTGTAGCCTGATGCACGTCTCTTTTGGGAGGTGGGGTTACAGGCACTGTTCAGAGAAAATCTCTCTACATATACATCCTGCATGTTTTGTTTCTCTGCTCCAGTACACCTGATGAAGTGGTTGCGTCACCTCTTCATGTTTTGCAGAAGGCTGTTCATCATTCAGTGATTTAAATCAGGTGTGTTGGAGCAGAGACATGTAAAACATGCAGGGTATGGCCCTTTAGGACCAGCATTGCACAGCTTTGGGCACTGCATTCTGGGTAAACGTAGAGGGGCCAATACATTATGACCTCATTGTCATACATCGTAACTTTAGCCTCAACTGCAACCTGTGTATGTCATCGCCCCAGAATGCATTGCAGTCCTTCAAAAATGGCGACGTCATTAAGTAAAAAGCTTTATAAATGTACAGTTATTTAAGTAATTAGGTGTTTTCACATGTCACAAATCGCCTATATGTGCAAGTAGTTGGCCACTTTGAATCAGTGGGTGTTGAAAACCCTGAACTTAAGGAACCAGTGTTGCCAGCTTCTAACAAAGAACCCATTTTCATCTGATCTGTTACCAGCAACTTACCCTAATAACTGTCTTTGTTAGATTTTTTTTTATGTTTAAAGACCAAGATGTCTGCCAAGAGCTTCTGACTGGCTGATCTTGTGAAGATGTTACATTAGGAGTGGACACAACATTAATTCATTATTTTAAAACGAGTACAAAAGTGATAGAAGGGGTGAATTTCAAACAGCATATAAATAAAGAAACGTATGAATTTAAGCTATTCTTTGACTTTTAACCGTTTCCATGGACTCACAGCTGGACTTTGATGTACTCACTCTGTCCAGGAAGCACTGGAAGAACCACTTCATGGTGTACAGACTGGTGAACACCTCTTGGTGGTCCTGCAGCAACAAAACGTCTGATCAGTGAGTCACATCTACAACTAGTTTATTTATTGTCAGATTAAGTGTAGTGAGGTTCAGGTGTTGAAACAGAACTGCGTCTCACCAGGTGCTGTTTCAGTTTGGGCATCATCTTCTTTAGGATTCGGTCGTGGTGCTCCTGGAAACGCATCAGTTTGGGGAAACCAGGAACAAAAAACCCTAAGACAGGTAAGATCATCATCATCATCATCATCACTAATAAAATATGTTTTTCCACCAATAAAGCTGAAATCAAGCTCCAAATCTGTGTTCAGACACGGACTTGGCTGCAGGTACTTTGACCATATGTAGAAACTTCAGCAGCCATTCAGGCTCGTTTCTTTACTTTGAGTTCTGCTCGTTTCAGTCTGTTAACTGGACCTCCTCTTGTCGACAGGAGGATCAAGTAGAACAGGTGAGAACCGTTACCGTGCATGGCGTGTTTCTGCCCGGACAGTAGTTTGACCAAAGCCCAGAAGGCGTCCTCTTCGTTCATGTAGATGAGCAGCAGAGCTGTGATCTGACTCATACCCTGACAGTAGCCCACCTCCTGCAAACACACACAGCCACTACTTTAACCCTTTCTTCACATTCACACCATGACAACACAAGGACTCGTTCACATCACATTACGGTTTAGCACCAGACTGTTGAGGTAATATCCTCTAACATTTATGCATTTATGATTGTGCACATTCAAAAATAATAAGACAACTTGGTGTAAAATTTACTTTTACAGTACAACAAGCATTCTGTACTAATTCATTAAACATTCAGGTAGTGATGGGTGGAGCCTCAGTCCGACACTGTTTCAACCAAATGTTAGCAATAAAAGTTCAGAGAAGACTGTGGTTCTTTGAATCTAATATTTTTGTTCATTTATACTAAATGATCATACATTCAAATTATTACACACTTGTTGGTAGATGCTAAATACTAAAGCCCGACCGATATAGACGTTTCGGGACCCATCATATCAATAATTGTCCCATTATTTGCTGATATAATCACTTCTAATTTTCATCTCTAAAATGCTGGAACCAGCAGGGGGCGCATGAAGACTACTTTCAAGTAATGGTCGTGAGGTTTCACTTTCAGAGCAGATGAAGCAGGAGCGACACTGTGTAGTGTAGTTTGATGAAACGTAAAACAAAACAATTATAAATCCTCTTCAGCCTCCAACGTGCCTCTCAAGTAGAGTTACATTTGGGCCTAAAACGCCTGGCCCCAGACATTTAACTGTAATTAGAGGCCCACCCAAGAAAAAGACTTTTTAAAATTTAAATTAAGCTTTCAGTTTGACATATGTTAAAAATGTATTTCAAAGAAAGGAAGTTATAAGATTTCTTGTTTTTTAACAAGTCACCAAATGGATATTAACATAACCTAAACAAATAACCTGTAAAGATAGGCCATTATACAGATTAACTAAATTATTTTAGAGTAAAATTATTTGGAAAAATATAGAACAAGGCTATTTTAATTGAACGTGCTGCTCGCTTCAGATTTTGTAGATGCTGCTACTTCCTTCACTGCAGATGACAGCAGGGTGCGCGCAGCCGATCCATCTCAAGCTTAACTGGACTTTTATTTATTTTTTAACCCTTTAAACCCGCCAGTAGGACCTGCCGCCTCCTCAACAAGTAGATTAACCCAATTTTATATTGAACATTTTTATTTAGTTTTCTTTGTGCTGTATGATTCGTAAAACCCTATGAAAAGCCCAAACTGCCCATCAAGCACAATATTTTGGTCCTGGTTAGAAATAGCAGCTCTACTGTCAAGTTAGCAAGCTAACGTTTAGCTAACCTAGCATTGTAAAAACTTTATCCAGAACAATAAATTTAAAGCGGAGATAAAATATATATCGGTGTTAGTAAAGTTATTTTTGTCTTCCTGAATTAAATGCATTGTTTGACATCATCTCTGCTGTGGTCAATACTAATTAGATCTTCATCAAACGTGACCGACTGTTTAAACAACGAACAGAGAAGGTTGTGTCTGTTTCATTTATGGTTTTGTAACACACTTGATAACTTTATGGTGAATAGTGGATGATAGAAAATGTGAATGCACGTTAAGAAGACCAGTGCACCACTTGTAAACCTACTGTGGGACCACAGGTTTCATGGCGGCTAACAGCTGCGCTAAATAAACAAGCCCCTCCTAGTATGACACAAATCATGCAGTCACCCCCAAACATCAGTGTCGTGTGTGTGAAAGGGCTAGAGCAGCGTCTCGTCCCCTGAAGAGGAAAACTGCCCTCTGCAAATCAAACCACCCACATTCCATCATTTTATGATGCTGGTCTGCTCATCAATAACTATTCTTATATTATTCACTGGCCACTACATAATGCAAAGTATCCCACACATATCAGTGCTACTTCATACACCAACACTTTACTACTTTATAAACGAGCTGTATTGAAAAATTACAAGCTTTCTTACCGAGTCAACATTTAAATTAATTCTAGTCTAAAAACGTACAATCCACAATTGCCAAACCAGGCAGATTTGTTATTTTTATATGTAAATAACTGTCTTAGTCATTTTCTTATTTTATTTTTACAGATGTCAAAAGAAGCTTGCAGTGTGGGACTACTCCGAGGATGTTCTTGGAGAAGGTTGTAACTTATTCAGTTTTGTTCTAGTGGTAATCATGATTGACTATTAAATATTATAAAAGCATAAAGACCTTTTTAAGAAGGACTCAGTTCACCAGTAAACAGAATGTTACGTTATTAATGTTTTTTTTTTTGTACTTTCCATGTAAGAACTGTACTTCTGACAGTAAAATTATTTCAAAAAGGGAAAATATTAAGACGTTCTTATCCAACATTTTTCAGTCAGGTCATCTGGACCTTTTTTTGTGCTGAAACGTTTCGCCTTCGATCCAGAAGGCTTCATCAGTCAAAGAAACACACGACACAAAACTGATTCTTCCCCCAACAGGAACAAACCAGTTATGTTGTGATAAAATAGTGTCTTTGGCACGTCCCCTCCTCCATTGCTGGCCCCGTCATATTGGTTGAAAACAACAAAGTCAACAACAAACAACAAACTGAAAAATGTTGGATTGTATACCTGGATTATTCTTTTCTTTGTAACAAGTGTTAAATCAGGTTTAAAAGTAGCTGTTTACTTAGATTCTTGGGGCTAAAGCTCAAACATTTTCAGACATTATCAGCTTTAGTTCTCCTCTCCCAATTTTCTGTGCAATGACAATAAAGCTGATTCTGTTGCTGGCATGAGTGAAGGACAACATGTCTGTATCAGCCGGGCTGACTTGTAAAGATGTTACGTTAGGAAAAATTAATATACTGCACAAGAACAAATGCTTCGTTAAACATGCTCAAACCAGAATTACCACGACGGACACCACAGCAAGTGAATCAACATTCCCTTTCTGACACAAGCTGGGCTCAAACCTGCAGCTTTAGGATCACAACCACTGAGCCACCGCAGCCCCAAGAATATGAAGGCTTCATTCAGACAGCTGGACTTAAAGCTCTGAGCCACTGAGGTGAAGCAGTGATTCATACATCATCATAGGCAGCTGTGTTTTCATACGAGGTTCAGTTCTACACTCACCGTGTTGTACATGGAGTAGGCTGTGAGGACGTGGAAGAGCGCCTGCTGCCTGAAAACAGGAGGCGAATAAAGGTTCAGTTTAGTGCTGCCATCATCGCTGACAGATTTTAGTTCTGTTTTGATGTGAAACATGGAGGGAAATATGAAATGAACGTCTTCCTCAAACAAGCTGAACTGTTACTATTTTAAAAACAGACACATGGCCCGACGTATGAAGGAGAACGTGCAAACACTCACTTGACATCGTAGCGATGCATGAACATGATGTGGTCCCTGTAGGTTCTGTTCACGTCCAGGTCGATCTGCCGGACGTCGGGCGACAACACTCTGGCTCTGGCTTTCAGCTTCTAAACACCACAGAAGGTTAACAGTCACATTAATAACGGAGTACTGTCGCAGTCACAGTTTCTAACAAGACGTCTGCAAACCAAAGCTAAACATGAACCTGATCAGCTCCTTTCTGCAGAGTGTTGGAGAAGAAGCTTCATCTCTTTGACAAGTCCCGGTCTTCATTCACTTTGAAGTCTTATATCCAGTTTGTTGAACAGTTTTAGAAACAAACAGGAAAATCTCTTGAGCCTGTGTAAAATGTTTTAACTCTGCGCCACAACACCTGACTCCAAGAGTAAGAAACAGCTCTTTAGCTTGTTGTCCAACTTGTAAATAGTTGGTCAAATGTCTTTAGTTGCCACTAGAGGGGGCACAAATGCCATCAGTGATTTTGTTTTCTTATTCTTTAAAACAAACAAAAAGCAGCAACAATTTCACATTTAACTAATCTATTTCAGCTAAACCTCCCTATCAATTTTTTTTTCGAAGAATATTGCATATTAGTATTACTTTGTTATTATAAACAAAAAATAAATAAATTAAAAAAACAGAAAACTTCAGGAAATAATACCTTTAAAATTTAACAAGTAAAAATTAAAGTAAATCCTGGGGTTTATAACAACTTAAACTCTGAAACATTTTGATAGCAGGGGCCGTCTTAATTAAAAAAAGATTTACCAAATGATAAACTCACTTTTAAACGCTTTTACAATAAGAGCTTTGGTGAAACGACATTTATGAATGTAGAATTTGGCAAACATTATAATATTATTGATCAAATATTCTTTAATAAAATTCCAAATCTGATTTCTTTCCAAGAAAAAAAAAAAGCTATTTGAAGACACTTGGATATCAACCAGTATGCAACTCCTTCCAAAAACCACTTACAATCTCACATTAGTAAAACATGTTCTGTTGATTCCAACAAAGATTTACAAAAATAACAATTCTCCATTTTAAAATTGAATATTCTTTTTCAAGAACTCCTGTGAAGGTTAAATTTAATTTACCATTTTAAAGCGGATTTCTTTCACTTCAGGAGGGATTGGGAATTTCAAAAATTTAGTTCTGATTGATGTAATTTCTTGTTTGTTAAAGTATTTTTTTTATTGATATGTTCTTTTGGAGGACCCAGGATAGATCTCGTCCATTAAAAGATTTCTCAAAACTATATTATTGCATTTTTTATCTACAAAGTTTATATCATTAATAATTATTTTATGCAAGCTGGGTGTCGGTGTCTGATCTAAATTATTCTTGATTAGAATAATCATAACATCCATCAGTGGTTTAAGTGATGGGGTCTAGCTGCAAACCATCCACCCATTATCTTTATCCGCTTCTTCCTTTTCAGGTTGCAGGGGTCACTGGTCAGGTCTTTTATCCCCCACATTAAAAACGTTACTAGAACCGTCTTCTTCCACCTGCGTAACATCACTAAAATTAGAAACATCTAAAAATGATGCAGAAAAACTGGTCCATGCATTTGCCACGTCTAGACTGGACTATTACAATGGTTTATTATCTGGATGTCCAAATACTTCTTTAAAACGTCTTCAGTTGATCCAAAATGCTGCTGCCAGAGTCTTAACTGGAG
Organism: Nematolebias whitei; assembly: GCF_014905685.2. Lineage (NCBI taxonomy): Eukaryota > Metazoa > Chordata > Actinopteri > Cyprinodontiformes > Rivulidae > Nematolebias > Nematolebias whitei. The sequence goes on along the minus strand of NC_056519.1, from coordinate 21,171,612 downwards.
TTACTGGGAGAGATCATATTTCTCCAGTTAGCTTCTCTCCATTGGCTCCTTGTCAAATCCAGAATATAATTCAAGACCTTACTTCTAACCTACAAAGCCCTCAACAACCTGGCTCCATCTTATATTAGAGCTCTTATTGTTCCATATTTTCCTAACAGAGCACTTTGCGCTCAGACTGCAGGTTTACTTGTGGTTCCTAGAGTTTCCAAAAGCAGAATGTGAGGCAGATCTTTCAGTTATCAGGCTCCTCTCTTGTGGAAACAACTCCCAAGTCTCTGTCCATGAGGCTGACACATTGTCCAGTTTTAAAACTAGGATTAAGACTTTACTTTTTGATAAATCCTATAGTTAGGGTCGGCTTGGGTTTCCTGAGCTGTCCCTTAGTTGTGCTGCTACAGGCTTAGACTGCTGGAGGACAAACTGACCACGTTTTTTCCACTATGCTTTTCTTTACTTACTCTGCTCAGCCTGTTTAGCATTTGTAATTATCTTTTCTATCCTTAACATGTGTTTTTTGTCTTTCAGGTACACCTGGACAGCTCTCCTGTCCATCACTGGGACACAAACGAGACAACCATTCACTCTGTCTCTCACCTAGGGACAATTTAGTGTTACCAATCAGCCTAACATGCATGTTTTTGTGGGGGAAACCCGTCTCCACTGAAACGCATTCATTTCCTCGTCAGTAATCAGTTTTTCCTGCCTTCACAGGAAGTCCACAATCTAAACTGGAAACACAATATCCACAGTTTTGACTTGTATTAAGTACAACCTACTAAAATCAAAAGGCTGTAACTGTTGGTGACAAGTTGGAGACACAAAATTACAAGAAAATGTACGTTCACCTTGTCCAGCTTAAACCAAATGATTACATGAACAGACTATCTGCTCACCACAGGAAGTTGTCTGACAGTTTTTAGTGTATTTGCTCAAACGTTCCTCCTCCTGGGTTCAAAATATGACAACACAGGGTCCTGCAACAACTCCTGACTGGTGGAGAAACATTATGTAGCTTCAGACTCATGAAGCTGCAGGTTTACTTTGTTCCATTTGAGTTGGTGACCTCTAGTGTAACAGCTTTACTGAAACACGTTCATTATCTGAGCAGCCACTCAGGCCAGCCTTTGGGCCGGTAGATGTGTTGTGGTTGGTGCTGCCTGTTGGTCGGAGTGTTCTAGAAACTGATGAGTTACTGGGATCTTTTACACACAACCATCTCAGGGGTTTATAGCGAATGGTCCAAAAAGGAGAAACCATCCAGTGAGCAGCAGCTTGGATAACAAAATAATCCTCGATGATGTCGGAGAACAAACAGACACACGTTGAAACAAAGGTCTGCAGAAGTCATCCAGCCTTGAAGCAGATGGACTGCAGCAGCCGAAGGCACGCCGGGTGACACTTCCTGTCAGCTAAAGCTACACAGAAGACGCATCATGGACGTGCAGCTGACTAATCTGAGCGATGTCAATATGGACCAAATTCTCTGAGGAATGTTTCCAACATCTTGTTGGATCTTCTGCCACAAAGAATTAAATCGGTTCTGAAGGCAGAAGAGGGTCAGACCCAGTTCCAGCAAGGTGCATCTAATAAAACGACCGGTGAGTGTAGATCTATAGATTGTTGATTTACGTCTTAAACATCTCTATAGTTGACAAGTGATTAAAGTAAAATGTTTATTTATGAGATTTTAATTTCCCTGAAGGAACGTCCCAAGGGATCAATAAAGTTTTATCTACCGTATTTTCTGACGTACGCGTCGCATCTTTTGTGTCACCACTGACAACCTGGAAATGTGGGCCGGTGTGCAAAAATCAAATGGCTGCCAAATGGTGGCTGTGGGAGCGTGCACGGAAGGACTTTTAACAAGAATTTAACAAGATATTAACACTTAAAAACAATTAATTTGTTTGCTCAAAATTATATCAAAGGTGTGTCTCAATTGAACTGTTCCTTAAAAAATGCACTTTAATGGTTTCACTGCTAGGGTGCTGCGAAGCGTGCATGCGCAGATGCATTTCTTTAAAATTTAACAAGATAACCACCTAAAAACAATTGTTTGCTCAAAATTATAGCAAAGGTGTGTCTCAGTCTAACATTTACTTAATAAATGCACGTTAATGGTCAAATTAGCTGAAATTCACCTGGGCAGCGTGGCTGGTTTGATGGTTGCACCAAGCAGCGAGCAGAATGAAGGTTGAGTGCTATGGCAGGCCGATTATATCATTAAAAGCTGGTGAAGATTATCAGTCATCCAGGAAATTAAATAGTAAATTAGTAAATAAAAAAAACAAACATAAAAAACAATAAAGTATAATAAATAAAATCCAGCTGTTTTTGTCTTGGAACATTTTTGGATTTGTCATTATAGCCACTTTTACCTATTACATGATATAACAGCATGCCATATCCTGTTACTACTTTGCTCCCATCTAGTGGCTGAAAGTGGTATTTTTCTTTTCAGTCAGAATGAATGAAAACGGTCATATCTCAGCCAAAAACTGGTTTATAAATATGAGGATAAAATCCATAAATATGTCTCTTCGGCTGATAAGTCGCAGGGCATGTAAATTATGCAGAAAACACGGTAGTCTAATTGAGATAAGAGAATGGCAAAGAAGGTTTTGAGAAGAATTAACACAAAAAAAGTGTAAAAGACTGTAAAACCTGATGTTCTACATCTGTTTTTATAAATAATTAAACATAAAAGGCTAATTCTGAATCTTAAACGAACTAAAGACTCCTAAAGAAACTGAACTGCTTTCATAGAAGATAAATTATCCACATACCCTCCCCGCTCCACAGGCACAACTTCTCTTTATTTCCCACCCAAAGTTGTTTTTTTCTACATGGTTTGCTTTGCGGGCTCAGCTCATCACCCCGGCCAAAGACACCGATGTTTTGATAGAAGGAATGGAAACAAACGCAAAGCTGCGTGATCGCACATAAAACCACGGCTCTGAATGAAGAGGTACCTCGTAGAAATCTTGCTTCTCCTCTTTTATTTTGGGAACGTCGAGCAGCAAACACCACACCTCCCCCCGCAGCTGCAGAGGGATTCCCTTATAGATCCTGCGAAACAGCTGGAAGGACAAACGACAAGAGCACGACGTTAGAAAGGATTCGATACATGTCGGTACTTAAATATGTGCAAAAACATCATTTAGTCTAATTATAAGCACAACTTTGAGTGAATTTTAAAACTTATGGCCTGTTTTCGTGTGTAGCATCACTCAGCACATCCATGTTTTTATTCACCATAATTTTCACTGTAAAAGTCACAGTTTTTTGCATAAATCAACATGCCTGCGACTTATACAGCAAAGAGACATATTGACGTTTTTTCCACATATTTATCCAATTTTTGCCTGAAATCTGACAATTTCATTCAATCAGATATGGAAAATATTGAACACTACCATTTTCAGCCACTAGAGCGCCTTCAACTAATATGGCAAGCCAAGTGTGTCATTAATAGGTAAAAGTGGCTATTAATGACACACTTGTCTTGCCATACCAACTCAACTTTGTCTCGCGCTGGAACTTCAGGAGCAAATGTCAGATCAGCTGCATTTCACTGCCCAGGAGAAATGCAGCTGATCTGACTGTCAAAGTGCATTTATTAAAGAAAAGTTGGACTGAGACACACCTTTACTATAATGTCGAGCAAACAACTAATTGTTTTTAACTGTTAATTTTGATAAATTCTTGTTATAAGTCCCGCAGCCGCCATTTGACAGCCAATCAATTTTTGGCACAACACTGAATCTACTGGCGTGCAGTTTTATCAAAACAGGATTTATTCTTACGTATCATCTGTGTATTTTTTTATAAACAGCTCTGAGACGGGTTGGACAGACACGAGACTGAAGGTGTATGAGAAGCTCTGAAGACGACTGTAACTACTTTGCACTTGTTTAATATGCAAAAGTCAAACAAGGAACGCTCAAAGACCTCAGAGAAACTGAGAACCTCTGAAGGCTCCCTGTAATGATCTGATAAACATGAACCTCCCGGCAGCTCAACCTGTTACTGTATTAAGTAGATCTGCTGACCTTCTAACAAGCTAAAACAGCTAAACTACAGCTCTTATCAGTTCCATAAAGAAATATTAATTAGTTTATATTAACGTTATATTTGTTCCCAGGTTTTCGTTGGTTCATCACAGTTGGTAAAATAAAGGACTGCAGCAGACAAATGTTCGGAGGCTCAGAGTAGAAAGGACGGGCCCTCGGTGTGTCAGAGGTGCCCGCTGTGAGCGCCGCCTCCTCGAGCAGCGAAGGCCTGAACCTGGAGCACCTGGGCTGGATGAGCTCCAGCAGGGACTGGGAGCAGAAGCAGAGAGGTGGAGAACCAGTCAGACTGCAGGGAAGAAGATCAGCAGCGGAGCTAATCGTAGCTGCTGATTAACTGTAGCCCAGCTTGAAGGAGCGGCAGAGCAGGAGGAGCTCCCTGTGGACCAACTAATGTAGAAAACAAAGATGTTGCTGAAACCAGATGTTTGGACTCCACATGTCAGCACGTTTTAGACAAGTCAGAGCCGAGTCAAGAAGCAATAAAAACAGTTTAACACCAGGTGTTGAGGACGACTCTCAGCTACTACCACACCAAACTCAGCATGTGCAAAACAGACTGAGTTAGGGCTGGAGAGATCCTGGTAAGAACACCAGCAGCAGCTACAGCTGCTGCAGGACCGACACGTTTTATCTCCCGCACACAAACTATGGATCCAAACATCTGGTTAAAGATGTGGACGCTGAGAGACTCCAATAATCTTCCTGCTTGGAGCAACGCCTCGTGCTGCTGGCCACTGAACTGCAGACGTTAGCGTCGTTTCAGTTTCTAACCTGAGCTCATTCTGCTGAGTCGTGTGAGATGAAGCAGCTCGGGGGGGGGGGGGGGGCTGTAAATCAGATCAGTAACCTCGCCTCTGCTTCACAAGGTGTGTGTGTTGTAGACCGGTTCACAGCTTTTCGATTGTGTGTGTCGTCTCAGGATTAATGACGTGTGTGTGAACTACATCAGCCTCCCGGCACATGTGGGACCCACTAGTTGCTGCAGCAATAGTCTTGTAATTAGGTTCTGATGAGCGAGTCAATCAGTGCATCTGTTGGGCTAATCATCCTTCAACTGTGTGTGTGTGTGTGTACACACTCGTGTCAACATTTACACTGAATCTTTGCTCTTTTTGCTTTTGTTTGCAGTCACAGGAAGCTCCAGCTCCATGTTTGTATAAAGAACCCTCGCTACATCGCAGACTCGTTTTTTCACAGTTTTCCAAAGTAAGATTGTAAACGACACACGGCTGTCAACCTCAATATTCCTCACGTGACTGGGACGGTACGGAATAAAAAGTTAATGAAAAGAATATAACTGGACAGGCGCCGCCATTTTGTAGTTTTCTTTCAATAAGCAAGCTGTAACACAAGTCAAAAGAACTACACTACCCATAAGCCAACAGTGCTTCTGGCTTCTAGGGGTTATAATGACAACATAATTTTTAAAGTTGACTTATCATGATAAAAGTCGCCGTCGACTAGTCGATGACATCATAGGAACTCAAGACGCAAAAATAAAAGGTCATTATTTTAAAAAAGTAAAAAAAAAAAAACAAAAAAAAAAACATCCAGTGTATATTTTTGCTCCTACCATTTATCATACTGCAAATAAGTAACAGGAAAACCAAAACTATTATGAAGCTGCAAAAGTGAAAGAAACGTGCGGCACATAAAAAAATAAACAGGCAGGAACAGTGGGGACTGCGACTGCGACTAGTCAATGTGAAATATAAAAACTCACAAGACGTCCTAGAGTCGACTAGTTGATTCAAGCCCTACCGGGGCTACCGAGGGAAAGTTTTGCAATGAAGACAGTCCTAAAGTTTCCTGAAGCTCAATCATCCACGTGCACATCAACCTGGTTGGGGCAGTGGACTTGGTTGCTGCAGGGAGGTCTGCAGAAGCAGAACCAAGCTGATGGTCTGCAGAACCAGAACCAAGCTGCTGGTCTGCAGAGCTGCTGAGTAAATTCTTTATGTTGTTAAAATTACACAAGTTTAAGAGTTGAGAACATTACAAGAATGTGGGAATAGTATATAAAAATACTAAAATAAATATAACGTTCCTACTTGATGGTTTTTCACCCATCGCTGTGATGTCTGGAACGTAACCCCTGCGATAATCCAGGGACTGCTGTAAATATATTGAATATTTTCCTCAAAGTAAACGATTCGTCTGCACAGAACAGCAACACTTTCTTTAGCCGGCGTCCTGAGCAGAGGCCAAAATACAGATTTTGTCTTTTACATTTGAAGAAAACTACGGTAAATATTCAAGTATTCAAACCACCGACAACAACTCTGAGACCATTTGAGGAGAATTAAATGATAAATTACCCAGAAGCCCTCTCACTGATGGACTTGCAGCCAATAAATAAATGATGGGAATTAAATCCAGTCGTGTTTATTTCGTTCCACACGCAGAAAAACACTTCACTGAAGGAAAGTGACCCACACAGGAGAACAGAGGGATGAGTCCTGACAAACAGAGGGATCTATATCATCCACCGACAGGAGCAGGGGTGGAGCCAGGGGGTGGCCAACGGTGGCCTTGACCACCATAGATCAATCTTTAGCCACCTCCAGTCATTTGAGCAAACTATTTTTAATCGTAACGATGCTCCATAAGATTTCCTTCAGACAAACTTTTGTTCGGCTGCTACATTTTGCAAAGAGCAGAGGCGCTCACACAGATTGTATCAGCTGGTGCATGAGTGACGGGGGAGGATGACATCACCTTCTCACTGTTCTTGTACTTGTCCCAGCTCTTCAGCATCTTCAGCCATTTGCTGGTCCTCTCCACCTCCAGGTGTTTTTGCTGCAGAGATCAGGAGAGACGTGAACAAGAACAACAACTTCCTCTGCAGCAGCTTGAAAAAACAACTATTTAGTCCTTTTGTTTAGTCCTGTCCCCATCATCATGATAAACCTTGTGATTTTAAATATTATGTTTAGGCCACTTTTTTAGTTTTGATTCAAACTTTATTTAGACAGGTTAATCCCACTGAGCCTCAGGGACTCCGTTTAAACATCTGCTACAATGACAGTCACGATTCTGTTATAATTCCTCAGAGTGTACGTCAACAAGACTTCATGTTTTTATGCTGAAAACTAATATTTGTGTCTATTTTTGTTGTTTTCTGTTGCTTATATATAAAAAAGGAGCAGAGCATCCTCACCTTCTCCTGCAGTGAGTCGTAGGATGGAAGTTCATTCTCACTGTGGAGAGGAAAGAGACAATCATCAAACTATCACGACTGCTTCTGTTAATGTTCAAGCTCGTTCCCTCCTGAACCACAGCTCTGATCAGAGGGAGGGACCGTCCCTCACACAGGAAACCACAGATCGTGTCATCTCCACTCTGTTTATCTGTTGACTGAAGCTCCTTCCTGTGAGACACGCTCAGTAAACATTCTCTACCCGACGCTCAGCACAACAAACACTAAACACAAGCCGGTCTTTAAAAACACCGCGCTGCTTAAGAAGCACACTTATTCCTAACAAACACTGAGCTGCTTTACTAATTATTCTGTAAAGCAAATAAAACTAGACAAATTGCATTTCCTTGCAGTGTGAATGCTTATTGCTGAAGAACTTGCTAAGAAACAGCTGAAATTAGCTACAAAACTTGCTGAACTTTAGCTGAAATGGAAGAACAAGCCTAAGTTAGCAGAAGAAAGCAGAAAGAACACATATTTGCTGAATTACCGTAGTTTTTGTGCTACAAGGCGCAATTATAATCCTTTAATTTTCCCAATAATCAACAGTGAGCCTTACACAGTAGTCCCTCGTTTATCGTGGGGGATCCGCACCCAGAAGACTCGCGATAAGTGAAAAACCGCGAAGTAGGAATATTAGAACAATTACCATATTTTACAGCAGCCAAATGCCGGTCGTGGGAGCGTGCACGAGAGGACTTTAACATGATTTTAACAAGATTAACACTTAAAAACAATTATTTGTTTGCTTGAAATAATAGTAAAGGTGTGTCTCAGTAACATTTGCTTAATAAGGTTACTTTAATGGTCAAATCAGCTGCATTTTGCTGGTGCGGTGCAGATGGTTTGATGGTTCCAAGCAGCGAGCAGAATGAAGGTGGAGAGCTATGGCAGGCCGACTGTATCATTAATAGCTGGTGAAGATTCTCAGTCATCCAGGACATGGTAAATTCAAAAAAGTTAAAGAAAAACAATAAAGTATAATAAACAAAGTCCAGTTGTTTTTGTCTTGAACTTTTTTGAATTTGTCATTACAGCAACGTTTACCTATTACGTGATACAACAGCATGCCATACAGCTATTACTACTCTGTTGCCATCAAGTGGCTGAAAGTGGTACTGCTCAATTTTTTTTCCGTCAGAATGAATTGAAACGTCATATCTCAGCCAAAAAACGGTTTATAAATATGGGAAAATCCATAAATATGTCGCTTCGGCCTATAAGTCGCAGAGCATGTAAATTATGCAAAAAACCTGTGACTTATAGGCCAAAAAAATATGGTAACAAGTAGTAGTTTATTTTAATATTTATATATATATAT
>NC_056519.1:21133534-21162619 GCF_014905685.2 Nematolebias whitei | reverse complement strand
GGTGTTTTAGGCCTTTCCCACACTCGTGCGATATTGTTTCTAATCGCTCCAACAGACACAGCATGTCATGATTTCAGCTCCCTGCCTCCTGCAAGTGCTCTTGGCCACGCCCACTTCTCCGCTCTGCTGTTTAACTGCAGCAGGAAGTTTATCCTGCAGCAGTAAGGGCTGCACAAAGCTGCAGGAGGTGCTAAATAATTCAAAATTTATTTTAAATAAAAAACTTATGCTGATCATGCGGCTCATCCATCAATCAGCCAGTTGTGTGTCATGTCCACTCTTATTTTGAAAAACCGCAATAGAGTGAATCTGCGATAAATGAAACGTAAAGTAGCAAAGGACTACTGTAATCCGGTGCACCTTATATATTAATTCTGGTTTTGCTTACTGATCTCGAACCAATTTTACTTGGCACACGGCACTCACACATCTGTAAAAAATTAACTTGTTTCGCTTAATGCGCCTTGAAGTCTGAAAAATATAAGAAGAAATGAGCACAATTAGGAAATTAACTAAAAAAGCTGAATGTAGCAAAAAAAAAAAAAAAGCATGAAAAGTAGCAGAAAAGGCAGAAAGCTTAAACTACTAGAAGGAAGTGGAAAGAGCTGAAATGAGCTACAAATGTGCAATTATTTAAAAAAGCTAAAATTAGCATAAAACAGCTAAATAATAGCTGAAATAGCAGAAAATGCTGAAAGAAGCATAAAAAGCTGAAGTTAGCAGAAAGAAGTTGGTTAGGCTGAAAGTAGCAGAAATTACTGCAGAAAACTTCAATTTCTCTTAAAACAGCTAAAGATTAGCCAAGAAACACGCTGCAGTGTGGCTGAAAAGGTAGAACAAGCTTAAATTAGCAGAAGAAAGCAGAAAGAACACGTTTGCCCAAAAGGAGAAGTGAGCACAAAAAAGGGGGAATTATCTGAAAATAAAAAGAGCATAAATCAGCTGAAAAGTAGCTAAAAAAAAAGGCAGAAAAAAGCTAAAGTCACCAGAAAAATGGATCAGATCAGAGAGAATGCTTCATAAACAATCACACAATAATCCAGGAGAGGGAAAGAAATCCTCCTTTTTTTGTCCCATCCTCATTTTCTGTAAACACTTCAGATGAAATCGCCCAAATATGAGCTTTATTTTGATACAAGAATAATTTAGCTGCTTGTCATTGCTGAGAAACGCTACATTTTATTTGGGCATGTGCCTTTCGAGCAGGGACTTTAAGAAAACCTCATGTTAACGTGGGGACGTGCTTTTCAGGCCTACAAACTGCTCATTTTGTGTTCTCTGAGTCGGGTCCTTATATATCCCTGTCCACTCAGCGATGTCCACCTCAGGACACGTCTGTCCCCGTCTCGAGCCATTGTATATCCCAGAGGTCTCTGCCCATCGTTTCCAGTAAGGCCTGGATCGCTGCGCTCCATCCTGACACTGATGCTCTGTGATTATGGCTGTCCAGTCTATAAATAACACCAGCATGGGCTCGGCTCAGAGACCAGCTAAAGCCACAAACACTTCCTGGTCTTGGCAACACTCGGCCGTGTCTCTCCTCTGCTGCGGTCCAACTGTTCGGCTGCTGTGGAGGTTTTTTAATGTATTTTTTTACCTCGGCTACGAGGAGCTGTTGAAGTGAGCGAGTGCTTACTGGACAAATCCAAAGCGGTCAATGACTTTGTACAGGTGGAAGTTGGTGTCCTCCCAGGGCTCAACGGTGGCCTCTTTCCCCTGGAAGTAAGAAGAAAAGAAAACATCGGTTTCGGTGGTTTTACATTTATGAAGTGAAAACATCATGAAGGATTCACCACGCAGCAAAAGAAGTATTTGTAAGCACCTCGTCACGTGTCAACACAAAACTGTAAAAACTATTTTAACTTGTGAATCTGTAAAACTGCACTCATCAGCTCTAAACTTAGGGTCACGCAACAAAATGTATACAGTACAATACAGTATTGTGGACTCTGTGCTGGTCCGCTGTAGTGAAGAGAGAGAGCTGCCAGAAGAAGCTCTCTGTTTACCATCAGTTAAAGTTCAGGAGAACCCACAAGACCCAGTACACTCCGGACATCTGGTCTGGGAGTCCTCCCAGAAGAGCTGGAAGAGCTGTCTGTGGAAAGACCTGGACCTACTGAAGCTTTTTCTTTGTTGACATTGATGGTTAAATAACTGACTGACCTGAAGGTGAGTAGCAGTCACTGCTTAGGTCCCAATCTGACAAATGATTGTTCAGTGTATATCTTAGATCCTTATATACCGTTTCTTTTTCATACTTTATATTTTTGCCATTTTTGGGTGTAACTGGGAGCTTGAGTACACAATTTCATTCCACCTCATGTACCACGTGTGATGTGAATGATAAAGAAACTTGAACTTAACAAGAAATTGTTTAAAGTAATGTTTTTAATGTTCATAATTTTTCATCATCTACACGTTCCAGTTAAAGGATGACATGCCCCTCTGATGCCACTAGGGGGCGACATCATCTACATTAACAACATAAAACACAGAGCAAGCCTAAATATGCCAAAACAAGCGCAGCTAATTTATTTTTTACTATCGTCTATAAATTCCTCTCGGGTATAAACCATTTCACTTTGCTATGATTGTAATGAATTGACGCAGATGTAAACAACAAACAGCTCCGTTGTTGTTTTGGTTTCTAGGACACAAAGTGACAGTGGGCGCTGATTTTTAATTCCCAGCAAAGATTTGAAAATGTCTACGCAAGAATTCACTTTGTGTGTGTGCAAACTCCATCCAACCATCCATCCATCCATCCATCCATCCATCCATCCATCCATCCATCCATCCATCCATCCATCCATCCATCCATCCCTTCTGCTCATCATGTCCAGCAGACGTGGAGTTTCCAGCTGATGACCAGTTTCCAGATGTGTTCTGGAAGACTGTGCATGGTTTATGAAGCTGAAACGATCAGATCACCTGCAGAGCCATCAGCGTGTGTGTAGGTGTGTGTCTGATGCACACTGGGCGCTGATATAAACTGGTTTCTGATCGAGCTCCAAATTAAATGCCACCCACGTTCCTCTGGGCCAGAGATTCAGGTTCTGATTGGCTGAGAGATTATAAGAGCCCGACTTCAGCGGCCTTGGGGAGCTGTGTTGGTGCGAGCGTGTTTCTGAGACGAGGGGAAACCGTGTGAGCAGATTAACACGTGTGAAATGAACAGACAGACGCTCACCTGCGTCACTGACCTCTCAGCTTCAGGAATAAAAAAATAATCATCTCTGGTTAATTTAGCAGCAGATATGGAAGGGATCATCAATAACAGACAGATGATTGAAGGATAAAGGGCAACAGCATCCAACAGAGAGTCTACAGACGCTGATTAAAGTCCGATTGATTTGATTCTCTGTTAAATTGAAAATGTGATGTGAAAAAATAAAACTTTTGTAGAGAGGAGCTGCAGGACGGTTTTAAATTCATAGAGAAATGCAGCATGAGCTCCTGCAAATATAGATCCCACATTTAATGTCAGTGGAGGGTCTCAAACCCTCGACATACGGTAGTCTTTTTTGACAAATAAGCAAGAAAGATGGTGCATCTTCACGAGGTGGTCAGCTCAATCGATGATTTACTGGAGAAAACCCGACCCAAAATATAACTCCGACTAAGACTATCAGCATGTAGACAATAACGCTGACACAGCGGTGCTTCAGTGTTTGTGAAGACTTTATCATTTTCTACATTTCTGTGTAAATATGACCTAAAACATCAGATCTTCACACAAGTTCTAAAATTAGATAAAGAGAACCCAGTTAAACAAAGGAGACAAAAATATTAAACTTGGTCAATAGATCTGTGAGTGGTAAAAGTATGTGAACCTCTAGGATTATCAGTTAATTTGAAGGTGAAATTAGAGTCAGGTGTTTTCAATCAATCTGATGATGATCAGGTGTGAGTGGACCTGTTTGATTTAAAGAACTGGATCTATCAGAGTCTGATCTTCACAACATGTTAGTGGAAGTGGGTCATGGAGGAACAAACAAACACCAGATACTAAAAGCAAAGGTTCACATAGTTTTATCGCTCACAAATATTTAATATTGGGTCATTTTCTTCGATAAATAAATGATCAAGTATAATATTTTTGTCTCGTTTGTTTAACTGTGTTCTTTGTATCTACTTTTAGGACTTGTGTGAAAATCATGTTTTAGGTCATATTTATGCAGAAATGTAGAAAATTATAAAGAATTCACAAACATTCAAGCACCACTGTCAGTCCACACACAACCTAAACAACCACTATTGCATTTTGATCAATTCATGACTAGTTTGACGTTTGTAACATTCGTCTTATTTCTGTCGTTCGTTTGAGGCGGAGTCAGAGAAGACGGCTTTAGCAGAGATCTCGTGACCACAAACCACCTCAGCTGGTTTTGTCTGATGTAGAAGCAGCAACTCTGCTTCAGGTTCCTCCCAAATAGCTGAACTCATCACCCTATTACAAACACTCAAGATATTTTTAACTCCTCCACTTAGAACTGTAGAGAATTCACAACCTTCAACTGGTGACACCCCCCCCCCCCCTATTTTGGGACATGCATTATTACATAAATAAAAAGTTAATTTTACTGTGGTAACATGAGCAGCAGAGACGGCGTCTTGTGTTTCCTTCATACCCCACTCATCTTTAAATTAAATAAACATTTGCGTTCTCTTTATGACCACATATTCAATGCACATATATACAGAACCAAGCACACAGCCCTGAGGTGTTACACTAAAGAGTAGAAGTACATGCACAGGTTTGTGTTTCTATATTTATTAGGATGTTGTGCCGACTTACATTGACTTCTGTAGCTCAATTTAACTCTAAAATGATGTTTCAATGTTTCAGAACTGGGCTGTTGGTTCCTAAAAGAACAACCAGTGCTGACCAGGTAATTAAGAATACCAGAAAAGGTCAAACATGATTAAAAACAGGTACAATCATTAGGAGGGTTCATTTATATGTGAAGTAGTACCATGGAGTTGTCACCTGAATTTAAAGCGTCAATTACTATTTGTATTCACTAAAATGTAGAAACACATTTAATTATAATAAATGCCACACAAACAAACAAACAAAACCAAAAAACTTTTGTCATTAGTCAGTTTAAATATTCTCTACATGTTAATGTAGCATTAAGACCTCGCTTCACTTTTATATTTTTTAAAAACAGACTTTCTGCTGTGTTTGGATCGCCTGTGGATTTTTAAAACTCTGTTTTTAGTGTCACCGTGTGGACTCAAAATACCAAGTGTTTTTCAGAAACGGCATCGCTGCGTGTTCTGTGCACGTCCAGCTTCACTTTGTCTCCTGCACATAAAAAAAAAAAACAGTTTATCATGATTCTGTTCTCACTGAACTTTGTGTGCAGGAAATTATTCATGTTTTTATTTTTATTTATCCTTTATTTATACACGTAGTCTCATTGAGTCATGAGAACTCATTTTCGAGAGAGACCTGTTTAGGGAGCAGATGGTGGGGGTTAATGGTCTTGCTCAGGGGCCCAGAGTGGCGCCAATGAGGGTGGGGGCAGGTGTGGGTGCTTCATCTTTTCCACCCACATTTTGATGTTGGTACCCGGAGTTAAATCTGTGACTTTCTGATCCCAGGCCCATCTTCTCTAACTTCTGTGCCACCACTCCCCACTGTGGGTGTCCTCGCCCACACAGCATCAATAACTCAGGTTTTTAAGTTCGAAAAGTCAGTTTATTTAAAAATAATTATTTAAAAAAGATTCTCATGGAATTATTATGTAAAATACATTATTTTAAATAATTTAGCACCCCACAGCTGGAGGAGAAGCTCCCTCCTGCAACGAGTCATATCTCCGCTCTGCAGCGGAGAAGTGGGCGTGGCAGAGAGCACAGATCATGACACACTGTGCCCTTAGAGCATTTAGAGTTTAGAAACATTGTTTAGAATATTGCAAGAGTGTGGGAAGGGTTTAAAACGCCTTCTCTTTATATATACATATGTCTATAAATACTAAAACTACTACTTGTACTACTAGTCCTACTTGGTGGTTTTTCACTTATCGCGGGGCTTCAGGGTACGGATCCCCCGTGATAAATGAGGGACTACTACATTGTATAAACCGTGGTGTTAAAGTGAAAAAAGTTGCGGCTTATAGTCCGGAACTGACGGAACTGGGGGAGAAAAGAGAGCTCCCTGCTTAGACACGGTTCTGTTCTCCTCGGTCTTTAAATACGAGAGAGACATGAAAGGCCGTCTGTGGGTTCACAGGTTGGTGTGAAAATCTAAAAATTCATCTCCCTCCTGAGTGACCACCCAGATTCACCACAAGAATAAATAACTCTCACCCGTCAGCATCTGGAAGCACACACTGCCACATGTGCACACCATCCCATAAATCCAGCTGAGGGTGCAACGCTGACTTCAAGCCAGCTTCAGACGCCGTTCACGGCTGCTGCTCAACTTTACGTCTCTTCTCAAACTGCTTGGTGAATTTTTTTTTTTTCTTTCCTCATAAATACGTAAAGGTCGACAGCGAGTTGTGAGCACTTTAAAACAGCTGATTATGAGTTCAAACAGCTGGATGTATCCAACAACTGTCTCTAAACAAACAAGAAATGATGTTTGTAAACACAAATAAAGGCGGTTTGTCGTCGATGAAGCTGCGGCTCGTGCTGCTGTAGCCAACGCTCCATCGTGACACCTCCTCGGTCTTCACTCCTGACGAGGCCGCTCGACTGTGCGTCCTGCTGGACCCGACTCAAACAAGTCCGTTTAGAAAACGAGCAGGTTCTGGTCAGACCGCCTGGCTGTACAACTGGAAGAGTTTAGGACTTTTAAAGTTAGAGATCAGCTGCGGCTGGTCCATAAAGAAGAACTAAAACAGTTCCTCATAATAACTACCATATTTCTTTTAAAATAATCTAAGTCACGTTTTTTTGCATATTTTGCATGCCCTGCGACTTATACACCGAAGTGACGTATTTATGGATTTTTTCCACTTTATTCGATATATTTGGACTGATGCAACTTATAGGGCGGAAAATACAGTAATGCTAATTATTTTATTACAATAGTACCTCGTTTATCACAGGGGATCCGTAACCTGAAGACCCACGATAAGTGAAAAACTGTGAATTAGGAATATTAGTGCAAGTAGTTATGTATGTATGTATGTGTATATATATATATATATATATATATATAGGCATTTTAAACCCTTCCCACAGTCTTGCAATATTCTAAACAATGTTTCTAAACTCTAAACGCTCTAAAAGAGCACAGCGTGTCATGATTTCAGCTCTCTGCTTCCTCTGCTCTCAGCCATCTGCAAGAGCTCTTGGCCACGCCCACTTCGCTCTGCACAGAGAACAGCTGATCAGCTGCAGCAGGAAGTTTATCTTGCAGTGTGGGCTGCACAGCAGGTGCTAAATAATTTATTTCAAAGAAAAATGTCATGCCGATCGTGCGGCTCATCCATCAATCAGCCAATTGTGTGTCATGTCCACTCTTATTTTGAAAAACTGCGATAGAGCGCGTCCGCGATAAACGAACCACGAAGTAGCGACGGACTACTGTACTTAGCTTGCTGGTTAGCGTTTTGTTCTGGTTGAGTTTTTCCAACTATTTGGACCATTAATTTTTGGTGACTCACTCTTATTTGTATTTATGAGCAGGACCGGTCTCCTCAACAAGATGTCTAAATCACAACTGATATAACTTATATTTAGCAACTTTTTACAACTCTGGTCTTAATATTTATAGAACAGATATTTAGATCTGAAAATTAATTATTTGTCGAGTAAAAAAAATTTAAAAAAAACTGGAATGCCCCTTAATGTTTGGTATAATTTTGCAGTTTGGCCCATCTTGATTTTCCTGGATTAAAATCAGTTTTGCCTCAGTTGTTTTATAAACTGCACCCTCCTAGAGCTCAGCCAATAAAATCCCTCTGTGTGTGTGACATCACATTAACCCTGACACTTGGTTTTACTGAACATTAACTGCGTCCGTCTCCTCCCTCTGGTTACACACAGTCCTTCAGGACAGATGAGCAGTTGCCTTCTACAGATTTTCTTTCACTAGTTTCAGCTGAACGAGGTAAAATGTGGATTTTCCAAGTTAATAACAGCAGATTCTGTTTTTCTCGGCTGATATATGAAGGGACTGACCAGTCTTATGAGGTCTGGCTAACCACAAGTGATAAACTTTAGTTCAAGGCTACGACTTCCTGCTGACCGCAGAGGAACGGAGGGTCAGTGTTTGATTTTTACCTTGTCATATTTGGCGACGATCTCGGCCCGCTCCAGGTCAAGCTTCACTGCAGCATCCTGCTCCGTGTCAGACGCTGCACAGAAAAACAGAGAAGAGGAACCAACATGAACGGTCGTTTCTCAAGCTGCAAAACTAACTTTATGGACGAACGGCAGTAAATGCTCGTGTTGGAACAGTCTGAACACACTGGTTCAAATGGTTCCTGTATACAGCGAGGAAGCAGAGGAGGAAACGACTAACTCTGAACTGACCATGTCACTTTGTTTATTAAGCCCATAAAAACAAGTAAAGTTGAACAATGTTCTGTACATGTGGTCACATAAAAATGGAAGTACAGTAGTCTTTTGTTTAACGCAGAGATTTCCGCTCTCAGTCCCCTCGCGACAAGTGAAAGACCACCAAGTAGGAATAGTAGTACTAGTAAGTAGTAGTTTATTTTATATATAAAGATGTTTTAAACCCTTCCCACACTCTTGCAATATTCTAACAATGTTTCTAAACTCTCAAAAAAAAACACAGCACGACATGATCAGTGCTTTTTAAATTTTTTTTTTATTACATAACGTTATCAACTTTACAAGCAAGTGTCTGCCAGGGGTAAATTTACAAGTACAAAAGTAATAGTATACAAGAATATTATTATATAATGGTAAAAAAATAATTAAAAAAGTCAACAAAGATATAAAATCTATAGTTTTTTTAGGTGAATTCACATCAAGTTTTTCTAGAACTGAGATGGTTTTCACTGCCGTTTGGTTTTCAAGCTCTCTGCCAGCGCTCTTGGCCACGCCCACTTCTTCGATGCAGAGCGGAGATCGTGACACAGCTGCAGGACGAAGCTTCTCCTGCAGCTGTGGGCTGCGTAGTAGTTGCGAAATAATTTTAAATAATTTATTTTAAATAAAAATCCCATGCCAATCATGTGGCTCATCCATCAATCAGCCAATTGTGTCATTTCCACTCTTATTTTGAAAAACCGCGATAGAGCGAGTCCGCAAAAAACAAACAGTGACGTAGCGATGGACTACTGTACAACAATGTTTTGTTTCATCAGGGAAGCAGAAGTCCATCCATCCATCCATCCATCCATCCATACATCCAAACATCCATCCATCCATCCATCCATCTTCCACTTCTTCCTTTTCAGGTTACAGGGAACACCCTGGACAGCTCTCCAGTCCATCACAGGAACACATCAAGACAAACAACCCAACTTTTTTCTGTCAGGTCATCTGGACCTGTCAACTGTCCAGATGACCTGACTGAAAAATGTTGGATTGTATACCTGGATTATTGAGCATAGACTTTGTTGAGACAAACAACCATTCACTCTGTGCACCGAAGCGCTCTTACTGGAGTCTTCTCCACAGTAAAATTTATTTCTTGATGTGCAAAAATGAACAAAAAAAGCATGCACGAGCTCTAAATATGTTTATTATACGAGTATGAGTTTACACTCGGATGCATGTGTAAGTCCAGGCATTCACTTCTTCAACATACCTGCCGTGAGTTTACTAGAATAAAAACCAGACAATCAGAGAGGCCACTAATAAAACGATTCTCTTACATCAACATGTGACTGGATCAGCAGAAGCTGCTGAAGAGCTCGTGAACACTTCAGGTCAATTTCACACACGTAACGTGTCATACTTTAATTTATTTAAATGTACCTCTTTAAGTTGACCTTCAACTGGTTTAATGTGGAGTTACTCTGCTCCATAAGAACCATCCTGATCAGTAACTAACCAAACAAACAAACTCATTAAACTGGTCTGTAGTGGTTCCAGTTTGTGAGAACCCTCAGTGATGACACATCAGATTGTTGTTCTGTCGCCACAGACATGCTCCGTGTTATTCCAGCTCTGAGCTCCTCTCACTTGTTTGTCAGTCTGGATTAGAAATCAGGGTTTCCATCAGTTTACACCTCACTTCCTGGTTCAGCGAGACGCTCCCAGCACAGATTTATAAAGTGGGGTCATGCTGTGTTTGTGTTGAATGTGGTCGGCAGCGTGTTCTAACGGAGGCAACGAATAAATCACAGCAGCGCAGTGAGGAAGGCAGCTGGCAGGGAGCCACCACAAAACAAAACTCCTGAACGTTTGAAAACTTATACGTATCTGTAGAAAACATCATCTTCATACAACCCTGAAGTGTTCACAGAAATTGTTTAGACCACTTTAAACTTTGTGATAGTGACCTTTCTTACGCCTACATTCAGCTACACACCAAACTGGAAGTCGGTACCTCACTTATTCTTCAAGTTATTCTCACAGGACTGACGGACGAACAGTATTTCATGGTGCACTAAGATTCATAACTGTCTGTAACTACCGTACCACCACTGCACCCTGTATTCACTGGTTAACTGGTCATCATTAACTTCACTCAGACTCTCTCGCTGGTGCATTTTCATCTTTAAATCACTTCTTGGTCTGTTACTTTCATACATCTCCTACATGTCACGTCATCAGTGCAGCTACAGCGTGCGCTCTGAAGACATCGTTACCTGCAGCGTCCCCTCAGCGCGGACTGAACTCGGCAAAAGGGCCTACTCCGCTCCTGTGAATTGCATCTTGCAAAAAGACCTGAAGCTCTTGAAGTTTACAGCAGATATCACTGCAGACACCTTCATGTTTATAGTATTTTACCTTGTTTCACATTGTAGCTCGTTTTATTTTATATATCTACTTTTATTTACTTTTCATTTTATTTGCATTTTATGGCTGTTTGTTGTTGTGTACCTTATCTGTGGTTTGGTCTAAAACAGGGCTCTCTTGAGACTAACGTGTATAAATACAGGTTGAATGAAAAACTTCCATTTCCCCTGTTCGCTCTGTGACGGGGGACAGTAAAGTGCGACACAGGTACCTACAGCGTTTAACCATCGTCTTACTAACAGCTCAGATCAGTTAACTGAATTTTTTATTTTTGTTAATATTAAAACACGTATCATCATAAACAGCTTGGACGTTCAAGCTGCTCTCCTTCACACAACTCCCAGCTGTGGTGTACTGGTTGTGAGTTCTTTTCTTCGACTCCCGTCACTCTCAGACTTCCTCTCTGGGTCTCTGGGGTTCAACGGGAGGAAAGACTCGACACGAATTCCCGAAACTCTCAGAACAAACACGCTCCTCGTTGAGCTGGCTGGCATTTTTATGACGGGCTGGAGTGTCAAGGAAAGGCTGCCAAAGCACAAACTGTTTGAGGACAAACAAACAAATACAGTCAAGACTTTGCTTCTGGGAATTTGACCCCAGGAGGCCCAGTGGTTCCCATAGTGAGGGAGAAGAACCCGAGAGCATCGGGCGTTCAGTCTTTCCTCTCTGCTCTTGTAAAGCCTCAGTACTTCAGAGACCGATCTGTATTCCAGGGACCAAGCTGAAGCCATTAGACGAGTTTTCATGCTTCATAGATCACACCGACGTCCATGATGGACACTTGGTTTTTCTAGTCGAGCAGGTTTTATAAAATCTAGTCTTTTAAAGATCTGAAATTGATGAGGCTTTTTAAACATGTGGTTGTGTCGAACATGAAGTTCAGCCCCCCCCCCCCAAACAAAAAGTATTTTCCCACACTGAAGACATGTCTGTGGAAAAGTTATTACAGCAATTCTAATCTACAACTACAGTTTTTACACAATTATTGCACAAGTCTGAGGAATTTTCATTTTACCTGTCAACTTTTGTTACCAGTTTAGAAAAACGGTGTTAAGTCCACAACAGTGGTGTCCAGTCCTGGTGCTGGGGGGCGGGGGAGGGGGGGAGAGACACAGTCCTGCATGTTTTAGCTGTTTTCTACTTTAAAACACCCAACTGGAGTGAAAGTGATTAACAGGCTTCTGAAGAACATAAAGACCTACTGAAGAGCAGGGTAACAACTAGAACCTGGAGGTCAGTGGTCCTCCAGGACCAGGACTGGACTCCGTTGGTCTACAACAAGAACTTTTAATGTCTTGGAGATGGAAGCGGTTTTAAAATGTTGACAAAAGTCTTTAGTCTTAGTCCATGTTAGTTCATCAGTCTGGTAAAAAATCCTAATTGAGGCTGTCCAAGGAACTATCCACAACAGGTAAGATACTAACTGTTCATACCGTTTACACAAAACTCTGCTTCAAAATGGCTGAACGATATGTTTAAGTTAGCATACCAAAATGTTTTATTTATAATTTAAAGATATTATTTTACTGCAGAGATACAAAAAAAAAAAAAAAAAAAATCAAGAAGAAGGAATCAAGTTTTAACAAAAAAAACAAAACAAAAACATTCAATGACCACATTTGCCAGGAACTGTTTGTCAGTCTTCAAAAATACTTCACAGTCGTGACTGGACCAACTAGCAGAACCTGAGCATGAGTTCAGAGAGGACTCCGTCATCATACATTAAAGATTAACGCCCCCACACTGAAATGACCTTTCACCTCCTCCACAACCTGTCTGTCCCCAGCAGAGACAGAGATGTCCTCGTCCTGCTGTGATAAAAATGTCCCGTCACCCTCCCTGCACAGCTGAGCCCCTCCACCACCTCCCCCGCCCCACGAGCTGCCCTTCAAGCCGTGTTCCATCCTCTAGGAGGAGCCAGAGGTTTTGGTGCATCACATCAAACGTGCTTCCTGTTACGGAAGCACGAGCCGCAGCGTAGCTCATTCGTGCATGCGCTAAAAGAAATACTTCCGGGTCACCGTTGAATATTACCGTGTGATCACATGCTAGATTAAGGAAAATGTACTGGAAATAATTACTTGATATTAATAAAATGTATTTATGGAACATACAATATTTATTAATTTTAATTATAATATCTCTTTCTATAAATTGACTAATTTTCCTAGACAATGTTATAAGCCCATTCATGAATAAGAACCGTCTTAATTTACTTAGAAAAGTACGTGCTCCATCTCCGCTGATCTTCATGTTGCTAATATACGCCACTTGTATTTCCGTTAAAATCGTTGACACATTTTTACGTCATGGTTAAAATGATACGCAGCTTCACCACTGAGCGGCGCTGTTTCACCATGGAAATAATTCATTCTGTATATTGCAGGGTTTTCTCATTCGGCCCAGGCGGGGGGGTCAGGTCTAAAGCAGCCTGTGCAACATGAAGATCGGTGGAGATAAAGCACCGCTCAGTGGTGAAGCTGCCCTACATCACAATAAATATGCGTCGCATATCATTTTAACCAGTGACGTAAATATGTCAACGATTTTAACGGAAATACGAGTGGCGTAAATTAGCAACATGAAGATCAACGGAGATAGAGCACGTACTTTTCTAAGTAAATTAAGACAGTTCTTATTCATAAACAACGGCGATCCGTGCGACCCGGACGTTTCTTTTTTTTTAGCGCATGCACAAATGAGCCGACACTACAGATCATTCTTCCGTAACAGATGTGGCAGTGACAGCTCCCCTTCTCTTCCAGCTGCTCTAATGAGCTCTTCTTGTTCTTCCTGTTGAACAGTCCCGGCGAGTTAAACCCTCATCACCCTTTAAATCATCCTTTCTTTCATTAGAAACTCAATGCTTCATTCTCTGGGTTCGGTTTAGTTCGGCTTTAATAAACCACTCACTGGTTGTGACGTGTCGTTCATAACTTCCAGCTAAACCAGGACTGGAAGGGTTTTAAGCTGCGTAGCATTCAGGTGGACTGGAAGTGGACGTTTTTACAGCAGAAATCTGAAGTGGAGCTTTTCACTTCTCCAACATTTGGCCTTTCACCAGGTTTGAGGCAGCATGACATTTACAAAAAAAAACAAAAAAAAAACAGGTATGAATGTTGCCTGGTCTGCATGAACTGTTTTAGGTTGCACATCTTAGCAAAGATTAATTATTGAAGTGCTTCCTGGAAGGTCACACCATCTTAGAGCTATTCCAATCTGGCTTTAAACCTCTCCACAGCACTGAAACTGCCCTGCTGAAAATCTTTAACGACATCTTCAGATCCACAGATACCGGTGATTCTGTGCTGCTTGTCCTGTTGGACCTCACGGCCGCCTTCGACACCATCGACCATGAGATCCTCATTGCTAGGTTGGAGCAGTGGGTGGGCGTCACAGGGTCAGCCCTCAATTGGTTCAGATCTTACCTCGCTGACAGATCCTTTTCTGTCTCCATCAAGGATTTTAGTTCTGCAGAGGCAGAGCTTAAATGGGGGGTTCCGCAGGGGTCCATACTGGGTCCCCTCCTATTCTCTTTATACCTGCTGCCGCTTGGTGCTATTTTCCGGAAACACAACATGCCCTTCCACTTCTATGCCGATGACTATCAAATTTACTTCCCCCTAAGACACAATGGTACATGCTCGATTCAACCGCTGCTCGACTGCCTGGCTGACATCAGGGACTGGATGGCTTTAAACTTCTTAAGTTTCAATGAAAAGAAGTCTGAAGTCATGTTGTTCCCTCCCAACAACACGATCACAAACCACTGCATCGACCTCTCCGCTCTAACCCTGTCAGAAAAACAAAGAGTCACTAATCTGGGAGTGATAATGGACCCTTCCCTGAAACTTAACAATCATGTAAACATGATTGTAAATTCATGTTTCTTCCAACTGAGGCGGCTGTCTAAACTGAAGCCCATATTGTCCAAAAATAACCTGGAGACAGTAATACATGAATTCATTCCATCTAGGCTTGATTACTGCAATTCGCTCCTGTTTGGTATCAGTCAGACCTCCATTGCACGACTACAACTGGTCCAGAATGCAGCAGACCCATTTTTAACCAGTACAGGCAAAAGAGAGCACATTACACCAGTTTTGGCCTCACTGCACTGGTTACCAGTTCACATTCGAATCTATTCAAAATACTCCTGTATGTCTACAAATCACTGAACAGTTTCGCACCCCCCAATCTCTCTGATCTGCTACAACCGTATGTCTCACCACGTTCCCTGAGGTCAGCGGACCAGTTACTCCTCACAGTTCCAGGAACTCGTCTTAAGCGCAGAGGTGACAGGGCCTTCTCTGTAGCAGGACCAAGACTCTGGAACGAGTTACCTCTGCTTGTCAGACAGGCCCCCTCCCTCTCGGTTTTCAAGTCCCGTTTAAAAACTCACTACTATTCAGTAGCTTTCAACACCAGATGATCTGTGTTTTGATCCTGTATGCTCCACACTGGTTTGTTGTCATTATCTGCATCGTTTTTATGTCTACAGTATATTTTTGATTTACTACATTTTGTATTTTGCTTCGTGTGTTACCTGTTGTTCTGTCTGTACAGCACTTTGGTTGGCCTTGTCGCTGTTTTAAGTGCTTTATAAATAAAGTGGTATGGTATGGTACTTTCTGCAAATGATGAACTCAGTGAAAGCACATTTTCTGAATTATTTTGTAAAAGTAATTTTGATTTTACTCAAAAAATGAATTTTAATCAGTCAAAACCAAAACATAAAACATTTGACCCTTTGGATGGGCGTCTTTTCAGCAAGTTGTCCCTTTGGGGTTTTTACAAACTAAATTATTCACTTTATAGAAACTCCAGCTGACTCAGACCTGACAGCAAACATTTATCCCTCGTCAGCTTCTCATCTCCATTTTGGCGCAAGCTGCTAAACTTTTCATGCCAACGTGTTTTTTATCATCACTTCTTATTTTTTAACCGTCCTGCAAATAAACCAACTAACAAATCAACCATGAAACTCAAAACACATGAAGTGAAACGTGTTCGTAATCCTCTTTGAAACTTCTGGAATATCTCTTATCTGTCATCATTTAACCCATTAACACTTGATGTACACACGCGTCATTTTGTGTAATGTCAATATTTTAGACACCAAACATCAGCACAAATGTTTCTTGGACAAACAGGAGGCTGGCGAGCCGTGTTCAGTAAAGTTCCTCCGTTTTTAGTGAACGAAACAAGAACAGCTTCTTGAGAGAACGTCACACTGATGTTCTGGTACAGAAGCTGCATTCTGTCGTGGCAGCTTTACATTTGGGAGCAGAGTGTTAGCTCATAATGCCTGGCTGTTGAGCGTACGCATCGGTGTCATTTTGCTGCTGCTCACGAGGCGACGTCATCTGGTGTTTGTGCACAGAGCTGCGCCACCACAACCAGTCAGAGGCTGGAAGGAACAATGAAGGTCCTCAGTGCAAACCATTAAACAAAAGGAAATCTCTTTGATTATATGAGAGAGGGTCGTCTGAAAGACTAATCCAGTAGGTTCCCAGATATACAGATATGTATTTATGAAATGCAGGTATGCACTCCATGTAAACAAAGCCCTCGGATGAATTACTCAAACTATTTGGTACCTTGAGTCACATGACTGACCTACATTAGGCTGGCTGAAGAAGAATAGCAGAATATCAGAGAAGACATTTAGGAGGAAGGAAGTGGAGGAAACCTGATGCTAAACACAAACAACAACAGAAAGTACAACAACTTTCAACACCTATGTATAAATATGTAGCGGTACATAGAAACTGTTGGATTTCTTTCATGAATGTTGCCAGTGTTGACCACATTCATTTCTTTTGGCTGTTCAGTAATAAACTCATGAGGACACATTAAATGGTAAATGGACTGTACTTAAACACTTTTCTATCTTATCAAGACACTCAAAGCTCTTTACAACAATCTGTGTCTCATTTACCCGTTCATACAGCTCTATACTAGATCTATACAAAGAATAATCAGAGCTTTATCACATTCATACACTGATGGGACACGTATCGGAGGCAATGAGGGGTTCAGTGTCTTGCGCAGGGACACTTGAGCATGTGACTGCTGGGGGAATTGAACCCCCAACTCTCCCATTGGAGGACGACTGCTCTAACCACTCGGACACAGCTGTCCCCATGTCAGATGTTTTTTACATTGTGATTATCGTAATTTCCAGACTACTGAGCACACCTGAATATAAGTTGCACCCATTACACACACACGTGTGTATATATATATATATATATATATATATATATATATATATATATATATGCACATTTTTTTTTTTAACATATAAAAGCCGCACTGGTCTAGAAGCAATGGGTGTCCACATTGTAACTTGAGATATTTACACATAATTTTATTTGTTTACTTTTAATTAAATATATAACGGTAACATAGTAAATGTTGTTTTGTTGTTGTTTTGAACAGTGCCTGTAACACGGTTGGAAAAAAAAAATACGAGGAAGTCACTGATCGCTATCTTCACTTTCCTAGGAAGCAAATACTTCATTGTGCCCCCAGAGAGGAGGGGAATTAAGTTTCAGGGAGGGGAGGAAAAGAAGCCCCCCTCCCCCAGTCCCCAGTGCAGCAGTCCCCCCCACCTTCGTTCTGCTCGCTGATTGGAGCAAGTTAAACCATCTGCACCGCCCCGGTGAACTTCAGCTGATTTGACCATTAAAGTGCATTTATTAAGTAAAAGTCAGACTGAGACACACCTTTACAATAATGTCGAGCAAACAAACAATTGTTTTCAAGTGTTAATCTTGTTAAAGTCCTCTTGTGAACGCTCCCGCCACCACCATTTGGCAGCCAATCTGTTTTTGGCACAACACCGGCCCAGATTTCCGGGTTCGGCTCACATTTCCGAGTTGTCAGAGATGACGTGTAACAAACGAGACGCGTCAGCGGCGACACATAATAGATGCA
The DNA here is from genome assembly GCF_014905685.2 of Nematolebias whitei. Lineage (NCBI taxonomy): Eukaryota > Metazoa > Chordata > Actinopteri > Cyprinodontiformes > Rivulidae > Nematolebias > Nematolebias whitei. Next base: position 21,144,772 of record NC_056519.1, on the reverse strand, counting down.
ACGTATACAGCGAAGCAACGTATTTATGGATTTTTCCTTTTTTTTTTAGACATATTTGGACTGATGCGACGTATAGGGCGTTGAAATGTGTATGGCGGAAAATACAGTAAATGTTTTGGCTGCATGAAGCTACTTATACTCCAAATAATAATAATGACAATAATCCATAAATTAGCTGCAGTGTTGTATAAGCCACAGTGTTCAAAGCCTGTGAAAGAAGTAGCAGCTTATAGTCCGGAAAATATGGTATTATGTTCTGGCGTCACGACATTGAAATGAGTATCCAAGTGTTGAAAAGTAAAACTAAATCTAACAAGGTATGGGCATGACTGAGTATGGATGCATAGAATTATACTAGTAGTCAGGCAACAGTCAAACGATTTAGAAATCGATCCAATACTTTGGTATTTATATTAGTAATTAGATTTTTAGTTTAGTTTATACCAAGAAACAAGAAAACTCAGCCCAGACAGAGAGAGAAGTGACTTCTGATGATCAAACCAAACAAAAACAAGCTTAAAATCACTTAAAATAAAGTCAATATTTAACGTTTTGAGCTAAAATCACCAGTTGAGTTAAAATCTGTGTTTTTAGAAGCAGACTAAAAATGCAAGACACAATAAATGAATAAAAAGACCAATCTTGTCAGCGGCCATTAAAAACAGTCCCTTGTGTGGCTTTTATCCGTGTGTCTGCCTGGAGAGGGGCTTGAGGACAGCTCAGGGTTTTTGTGTTCCCAACAAAACGAGCACGGACGCGTTCGATGACGGTGGGCTGAGGATGCACAGTCAGGTGTCGCATTAATAAACGATAGATGCAACAGAAATCATTTCTGAATCGGGCGTGACGAACAACATTTATACCAATTTTGGACGAGATATTTTCACACCATCTGTCTGCGCAGCACAGACGGGACATTTATTTACACGCACCTGTTGCACTTTTGTTTTACTGTAGTAACTAAATCATAACTTTCAGCACACAAACAAATAGAAATGATCAATTTTCTATAAAATATTTCGACACTGCTCAGACTGAGCAGGAGACCATTACAGATGTTTAACCAGTGACACGTTAGCATTAGCCTCAGTTAGCCTGCTGTGTCGGCTCAGGGCACAATGCATCATGGTCTATTTCCACTGGTGTAGTACGTTTACTGTAAATGATGACCAGTTCCCAGAGCTGCCTAAAGAGGTAAAAAAAAGTTTAAAAAAATTAAGCACTGCTAGAAAATGGCCGACTCACTATGCTGAGTGGACAATCTGGAAACAACCTGGGTGTGGCGGTGGTAGCTGAGAGTCATACTCAGACCATCACATCTTTATTTGAAGCTTTGGCATGAAAGGCGGCTGATGTTCAAGTTTATTGTCATTTGCATCTCATGTGGTACATGAGGTGGAATGAAATTATGTCCTCAAGGTCCCAGTTACACCCAAAAATAGTGAAATATAAAGAATAAAAAGACACAGTATATAAGGATCTAAGATACACACTGAACGAACGCCAAACGGTACGCTAAAATATCTGAGATGCTAAACACTAATATTATAAAATACAGCATAACAGCAGCCTGAACATGAGTCTGTGGTGAGCAGATTGGTATGAATCAATACAGCAGCATTAAATAATCAGCAGCAAGAGATAATCAGCAGCACATGTAAGTCACATATCACCAATTCAAGTAACATTACAGTGATTATTCTGGTTAGATATTCATGAGTTCAGGGTAGAAGCTGTTCCTCAGTCTAGTGGTTCCACACTTAATGCTCCTCAACCTCCTTCCTGAGGGGAGCGAGGCAAAAAGTGTGTGTGCTGGGTGAGTGTGGTCCTTCATGATGCAAGTGGCCCTCTTTCTGCATCTGGAGGTGTAGATGTCTGTGATGGTGGGCATTTATTCAAGAAATGTTATTTTTATTATTTCGTACTTTTCAACCATAAACTAGAATTTAAAAGTTTTATCACAAGTCTGGATTGCACATCTGACACATTGAGAGATTATCACCGTTAGAGGAAACTACTGTAGTTTAACCAAACAACTAAGACAATTCTTCTAGAAGCCTCTAGAATGATCCAAATCACTATGAAACCTTAATATAAGGGTTTGGAAATACATTGCCCATTTCCAAAAATTATCACATAAAGACCAACTTTGCTCCTACGTTTGAGGCCATCACTTTTGTAAATAAATAGCAGTAGATAAAAAGACTTAAAGCAGAATACACAAACTGGATCAAACCACGTACAAAAACTTTTAATCACGTACAGAAACGGTCTTTCCTCTCTTTACCTCTTTTCAAGCCATCCACTGGGTGCTCCAGGCGAGCCCTGGTCTGCATGGGTCAAAGTTCAGCCGGGTCCAACGTGTACAAAAGCGCAACCTGAGCCGTCTCATGCCATCACCGTGGCAACGCAAAGAGAGGAAACCCGAGCGCAGAGAGAAGTGAGATCAGCTGTCACAAAGCTGCCGTTTGTGGCAGGAATCAGCACACGGGCACATCTGACTTCAGAAGGGAGTGGATCCCACTCGTAACATTCCTCCACCCCCCCTCCCAAAGACAACAACACAACAAGCTTCATTCAGCACGTCCCAAAGAGACAGAAAGGGACAAAAAGGACTGAATGTTTCCAGACAACTTTCAGAGATCTGTGACGAAAGTAAAAAAGTGGTTTTTAATCCACGATATGTGGGCGTACAATGAGCCGAGGGGTCAGACGATGACTGACGGATGATGAACAGTTTCCATTAAAACTTCATTAAGAAGACCATCGAGTCATGTGTCTTATGACAGATGAGTGGGGCAGTGGGTGGGGTTGACTGAAAGTCTCCTAACCTCCGCTTTATCTCTGCTGCATCAGGAAACATTTGCAAACTGAAGGTTTGTTATCACTTCTGAAGCTTCAGGGTCACGGGGGACGGGATTTTCTCGTTGTCTGTCCGTTATTGGTCAAACATTATGATCTATCGTTTAGAGTATGTGTTTAAGTCACTATAGGTTAGTCAGTATTAGTAACTGCCTAAATAACCACCAGTTTTATCTTTTCAAAGGTTTGTTGGCTGTGGCAGCCATCTTGAACTGAGTAGACTCTAAATCAGCTGGAAATATAAATCTACTGATTACTTTATTTTTATTAAAAGTTGCCCAGTGTTTTAAAAAAAGGAGAAGGAATTCTTGGACCTGGAGGTCTTGGTCACAAGTGATAGTACAGAACAGAGGTAGTTTTTTTTTTTCTTGTTCGAGACGTCAGAGTGACGCACCTTGGCGACAGTGTTGCCAGATCTTGCGACTGAAACAAGCAACCAGCTCTATGAAAACAAGCCCAACTGGCAACCCACTACATTGTATAAAACAGAGGCCATTTTTAAACAGTAAACACACATTTATTATGGCATTACACATAAACAACAGCAAAATTATGATAAACACTTTGAAAAACATTCAATTAAGCTCTGATTTAAAAAAAGTAACAAATATGTAAATTATATTTTTTTCCTACATATTTTTAAAAAAACATCCAGACATCTGGACATCATTAACTTCACACAGACTCTCCCACTGGTACATTTTCATCTTTAAATCAGTTCTTGGTCTGTTGCCTTCATACATCTCCTCCTACATGTCTCTGCGTGAGTGCAGCTACAGCATGCGCTCTCAGGACATTATTACCTGCAGTGTTCCCTCAGTGTGGACTGAACTAGGCAAAAAGACCTTCTTCTACTCTGCTCCTGTTTCCTGGAATATCTTGCAAAAAGATCTGAAGCTCTCGACCTTGACCTCTCTAAATGACCTCGCTAAATGCTTCGAAAAACTGGTCATGACTCACATCAAAACAACCATCAACATCAACGAGGACCCTCATCAGTATGCATACCGTGAGAACCGATCAACAGAGGATGCAATCTCCTCTGTGGTCCACACTGCACTCAACCACCTGGAGCAGAAAAACTCTTACGTCCGTATGCTCTTTGTGGACTTCACATCCGCCTTCAACACCATGATCCCCCAAACCCTGATGGACAAACTATCCACACTAGGACTAAGCCCCTCCATCTGCAACTGGGTACTAGACTTTTTAACAAACAGACCACAGTTAGTGAGGATCCACAACCTCTCCTCCTCCACCATAACCCTCAGCACTGGCTCTCCTCAGGGATGTGTGTTGAGCCCCCTTCTGTTTACTCTGCTCACATATGATTGTGCAGCTACCCATCCAGGCTGTCACATTGTAAAGTTTGCAGATGATACAGCGGTGGTGGGATGCATCACAAACAATGATGAGTCCAGCTACAGGCAAGAGGTGGAACACCTGGAGAGCTGGTGCAGAGAGAATAACCTTCACATCAATGTGAAGAAGACAAAGGAGATGATTGTGGACTTCAGAAGGAACAAAAACATCTACACCCCCGTGAACATAAGAGGATCTGCGGTGGAAGTGGTCTCCAGCTACAAGTACTTGGGTGTACACATGAATGACAACCTCAGCTGGAGCAACAACACCACCAGCCTGATCAAGAAAGCTCATCAGAGACTCTACTTCCTCAGACGGCTGAGGTGAGCTGGTCTGGGAAGCTCAGTCCTCACCTCCTTCTACAGGTGTGCAGTGGAGAGCATCCTGTGCTCGAGCATCAATGTGTGGCATGGAGGCTGCACAGCTGCAGAAAGAAAAGCTTTGCAGAGAGTGGTGAAGGCTGCACAGAAATCTGTTGGAATCAGTCTCCCCACCATCACAGACATCTACACCTCCAGATGCAGGAAGAGGGCCACCTGCATCATGAAGGACCCCACCCACCCAGCACACACACTTTTTGCCCCACTCCCCTCAGGAAGGAGGTTAAGGAGCATTAAGTGTAGAACCACTAGACTGAGGAACAGCTTCTACCCTGAGGCTGTTAGACTCATGAATCTCTAACTAGAATAATCACTGTGAAAAACCATATCATGTTGCTGCTGATCTGTTTCATGTTGCTGCTGATCTGTTTCAATGTTGATGTGTTCATGCGTGCACATCTGCTCACAAACTCATGTTCATGTTTGTGCTGATGTTCAATGTTTTATGTTATGAGTGCTTAGTGTATATTTAGTTGATGTTTTTCTTAGTTCATATCTTAGATGTTATTACTGTTTTTCTTAGACATTTTATTGTTGGATGTAACTGGGACCCCGTGTACATAATTTCGCTCCACCACATGTACCACATGAGGTGCGAATGACAATAAAGAAACTCTGACTCTGACTCTGACTCTTTAAGTGGTTTCAAACATCTGTTAAGTTCCTGGTAAAAACCAATGCAGACATGTTCCTGTTTTTAGTTTTTCTACATCACCTTATAATCGAGCTGTTTCTTGCTACTATTCCTCTGATTGTCCTTTTGGTTGCTATTTTGTTTTGATTGTTTTGATTTGTAAAAAAAAAAAAGAGAGTGAAACTTAAATTTGTATACCTATGCCTATTTTATAACCATCTATTGCTGTCGTTGTCCACTGTTGTCATCACGCTTTGTTAAAATCAGGTCTCTCTTGTAAATGAGTCCCCGAGGCTCAGTGTGATTAACCTGTCTAAATAAAGATAGAATGAATGAATGAGTCTGCATGTGAGTGGAGCCCCCTAGTGGTCGGCCACAGTACGAGTGTTTGTTTGCGTGTGCGCCTGTCGTCTTAGCTACTTGGGCGGGAGTGATAAACAGGAAACGGGGGTGTGGAAGGGACAAACTACAAACTGCCACTCGTCTTTTGCTTTATTGTGCGGAGCTGGGAGATAATCAACTAGTTTCACTTGGAAAGAAAGTCAAGGCCAAATAAACAACTTCACGTTCAAAACAAAAGTCACTTATACTAAGCGGACTTGGCAACACTGCTTGGAGAGCTGAGGGAGAAATTTTATCTACCACCAGGCACAATGGTGGAGCCAGGGAGTGGCCAGTGGTGACATTGGTCACCCCATTTACCATAATTTCCAGACTATAAGCAGCTACTTTTTTCACACGCTTTGAACCCTGCGGCTTTTAGAATACTGCGACTGAGCTGCCCAATCCAAGTCTCTCTTGGGAGGTGGGTCTCGTGACTCAATGAAACAACCTGTATAAATCAAAGTAGATTAAAAAAAAATCAGATCAATGAAATGATCAAACAGGTCCCAGTGGACAAATGAAACCTTGAACTGCGGTAAATCAAACGCACTCACACTAAGTTCTTCAGATCGGTTATTTTGCGCTTCATGTACCCTCGTCATGGAAAACACAAGAAGAAATGATGCAGCTTCCAAGTTAAAGGCGATCTGGCTGTCCAAGAAGGAAATGGAGCTGCTGCACGTAAGCTTGGTGTCAATGAATAGATGGTGAGACCATCCAGATTAGAAAATCTTCTTGAAGACTGGGTGCACACACAGAGCACAGACGGCCGAGGTGTTTCCACCGTACAGATCTGACTGAAAGACAAAACAATCGCCAACTCTGACACTGAAGAAGACGACTTCAGTGGTTTTAGTGCACAGGAGGAAGATGAAGACAGCGATCGGAGACTTTTCCTGGTAGGCTACTGCTTTTATTCTATTTATTTAATTTTTTTAACCAGACGTGTTGCTGGCACTGTTCACAAGAAAACATTTACTGTACGTATTTGCGTATGTTACCAGTACGTATTTAATTAAAAGTTAAAAAATATTTTCTATGTAAATATCATGTTACAACGTGGACACCTGCAGCTTATAGACAAGTGCGGCCTATATATGTACTTTCATTTCCTTTTATTTAGTGGGCACGGCTTATATCCGGGTGCGCTCAATAGTCCGGAAATTATAGTACTTAAGGAAACTATACTTTTAAGGAATATATAACCCAATTTTTGAAAGGAGCAGTCCTCACGCCTGGATGCAGCCACAAACCATAAAGAACGTTAGCTTATTTTTCAACTTATCCCGCTCACAAGGTTTACATATACTGTATAGCTGCGGCCAATTTGGACATGGCATCCCAGTTTTCAAAAGGACACTTTCTTACACCGAGATGTGGCCCTCACTTATTGTTCAAGTTACTGCGCTCGGAACATGCACGGCTGGACGGACAGAGGGGTTCAACAATTCCCACTTTTCATTTTACAACAGAACACCAATAAAAGGTCTACCAGATAAAGATCTGGTTTAGTTCTCTTAAAGACTACCAGTCCTGACAAGGTTGGTCATTGGACCAGAAGAGGACTTAAAAAGTAAAAACTCAAGCATACACAAGAAAAATCTTTATTACCCATTTTCACCATTCAGCAGTGGGCAATAATAAAGTTACTGCTGTCCTGAGGTTTCACTTCCTCACAGGTAAGAGTATAGGGGTGTAACAGTACATCGATCTATATCGATACATCAGTTAAATGATTAATGATTCACTTACATCACGGCAAAACGAAAACATTGATTCATATCGTCACCTTTAAAATACGCTTTTATTTTGACGTTCCCAAGGTACGCCTCTGTCACCATCAGCAACATGGCAGCCGAGACAGAAAACACGGATGATGAAATTCGCTCTCCCGTTGGATTTAAATAAACGGTGTGGAAATATTTCGGATTCTGACAGGAGGACGGCTCAACAGACAAAACTTGACATATCCAAAAAGTGCCAGTGTGAGTTATACTCGGGAAACACAACTAATTTGGACGTTCACCTGAAGAAGAAACACGGCATTGATAGCCAAGTTAGCTCTGCCAGCATTACCGTGTCAGCGGCCACGCCACCTTCCACTAATTTCTTCCCACAAAAGCGGAACAGTTCAAAAAGAGTGACGAGTCACACTGGTGCCATTTCATATTTCATTTGTAAAGATATGAAACCTTAGTGTTGTCGAAAATGACGGCTTTTGTGAACTACTGCATACTTCGGAGCAGAGATATACAATACCGTCAAGGCAGTACTTCAGTGAAACTTGTATACCAAGACTGTACAATCAAGTTAAAAATAAAGTTAAACGTGAGATAATGAATGCAGACAGAGTTACCATAGCTACGGACATTTTTGTAAATGTATTTCTATGTAAATGCGATGGGCATTTGATATTGCAAAATATCGATCGCAGACTTGTGAATCGAAATCGTATCGCGACAGAATGCGATACAGAGAAATATCGTATCGTCATACAAACAAATCGATATATCGTATCGTGGCAAAGCTGGGGATTTACATCCCTATAAGAATATAAAGTATCCTTTTGGTTGACACAAAAACAATCGCTTTACCTGCTATTTCATCACACGTCATTTGAGGTGTACAGAGTTAAAACATTAACTTTTCAAACAAGCTCAGCTTTGAAACCTTTTCTAAAGAAGCAGACTGGGCCCACCAAGTTAATTTAACTGGCTCTGTTCCCACATAGAGGTAGTTCTGATGAAAAACTGTGGTCTGAAATGTTCAAACGGTCTCTGAAAATCAAAGCTCTGTGGCTTGAAGTTTTATTTTACAAGCGAGAGGAAATTGAAGCTGAGAAAGACGTGTTTGAAACGTTAAAGGGGTTGGAAAGATCTAGACACCTAATGATTATATACAGTGGTGCTTGACAGTTAGTGAAGCCTTTATCATTTTCTATTTTTCTGCACAAATTTCACCTAAAACACCAGATTTTCACACAAGTCCTTAAAGTAGATCAAGAAAACCCAGTGAAATGAAACAAAATATTATACTTGGTCATTTATTTGTTAACGAATCAAAGAAACTGTGAATTGATTGTGAGAGTTTAAATAATTACGTCATTGTATAAATTAACGTATTTCTTTAATGAGAAAACTGAACAATGAACCAAAGTCATTTTTATGTTGCAACAGAAACTATTTGAGTTGATGCTGAGAGGAAACGCTGCCACGCAGAAAACTTCACGTTCGTAAAAAGACCGTTTAGTTGTTGCCATATGATTTGTGTCTGCTACAAGTTTTATAATGAAGTCCCCAGTGGTTGACAGAATCAACATCAACAGTTAAACATAATGTGAGAAATGACAAATTACTGGACAAAACTTCAAGGAACTTTCCTTAAAATGTATTACCGTATTTTTCAGACTATAAGGCACTTAAAATCCATTTATGTTCTCAAAAATCAACAGTGAGCCTTATAATCAGGTGCACCTTATCTATTAATTAATTATTGTGAATGAGTTGAATCAAGTTTGACTTATCTGTTTTGTTTCATTTAATGCGCCTCAGTCAGAAAAATACTGTAATATTCACGATCGCTTATAAACCATTTCTCTGCATTCTCCTCAAAGAATCAAACAGATTTAGTTTTAAGCATATATCTCCTTTTCAGGAGCTTTTTCACTATTTTTGCGCCGAACGTTTACATTCGCTTAACTTTCAGTTATCGACACAGACGCTGCACAAAACAAAAATGAACAAAAAAATGCACCTTTTCGTCAGCGTGATTAAAAAAAGTCTCAACTCTGCTCTTTGCAAAAAGCTACAGCTCACATGTTCACAGCCAAGCAGCGCGTTCTCGTGTTTATTGTGTTGTTGTTGTTGTTTACCCCAGCCTGTAGGAGGAGACTTTGTTTGAGGTTTTTGTTTAGAAGTCAATAAAAGACATCAGTAACACCAGCGCACTTTGATAAAATGGTTTATGAGCTACAGATTCACTTTAAACATTATTTATTAGGCAACAAAAACAGATTGGTAGAGTTTGCTTAATGTGAAGCAGAGTAAACATTTTAATCAGGTCTACATGTTTTTTTTTTTTAGCTTTGTGGATAAAAAGGTGTTTTGAGTATAAACTGCTCGGTTCAGCCACGAGTCGACAGCAGCTTCAAGCTCCGGGAGGACGGACAATTAGCTCGACTGCTACACTGCGGCTGTCAGCGGGCGGCTTCACTGCAGCATCAACTGGATCCAGAATACAAGAACCGTCCTAACGAAGCCGCATTTGAATTTTCCTTTAACGTCTGGGTCGAATATAATGAGGCGCAGAAAGATGCCCAGGAACTCACAAAATCGCCACAACACCAAACAGAGTTCTCGCTTTTATCTCATGGTGCCATATTTTAAACTGGGAGCGTGGCCTTTATTTCATCTTGTTCAATTATTATCAAGCAGAGAGACAGAATAATACAGAGAGGTTTTCAGTAGGTGATGACCACATGCGGTCACACCGGCTAAAGATGGAGGCATCTCAGAGTCGAGCAAAAAAGGACGAACAAGTTGTACATCGATATCCCCCTCGCTACAGGATGTGAATAGTGAATGTTTGTAGTTTTCGATTTGAGTGTTTTTCTGGACTGGAACGGAACAGTGAATAAACCTTAACGTTTCTGGTGCAAGATGTTCAAGACGGTAGGAGTTACACTGTGGGGAAGAACAGAGGTAGTTTTATTTTCTTATCCCAAGAAGGATCCTGGAGAGCAATGTTATGCACAACCAGGTGCAGTGGTGGAGCCAGGGGGTGGACAATGGTGGCCATAGCCACCCCAATCAGAGAAAATTATACTTTTAAGCAATATAAAAACTAGAAAGCATAGTTTCCTCACATGATGGGGGTGGCTGCTTTAGATTTTGACACTGCAATAATTTTTTTGGGGGAAAGGAATCTTTCTTATGTCTTAATGCAGCCATACACCAAATATGTTTTGTATTTTTTAAAGTAATATAGTTTGCAACATTCATGGACTGATGAATGGAGGTCTACATGTCTTACAGGTCTCTCTTGCAAATGAGTCCTCGAGGCTCAATGAGACTAACTTGTATAAATAAAGGTTGAATGAATGGAGATTATTTCCAATTCCCCTTTTGTTGCTCCATGACGGGGAACAACTAAAACTGCCTTGCAACAGTGTACAACAAGAGAACCGCACACAACACATTATACACTAACTGGCAAGCTTACACAGCAACAGTGTTTCCCATACCATTATACAAACCGGATTCCAAAAAAGTTGGGACACTAAACAAATTGTGAATAAAAACTGAATGCAATGATGTGGAGATGGCAAATGTCAATATTTTATTCGTAATATAACATAGATGACAGATCAAAAGTTTAATCTGAGTAAATGTAACATTTTAAAGGAAAAATATGTTGATTCAAAATTTCAGTGTCAACAAATCCCAAAAAAGTTGGGACAAGTAGCAATAAGTGGCTGGAAAAAAGAAATTGTGCATATAACGAACAGCTGGAAGACCAATTAACACTAATTAAGTCAATTGACAACATGATTGGGTATAAAAAGAGCTTCTCAGAGTGTCAGTGTCTCTCAGAAGCCAAGATGGTAAGAGGATC
>NC_056519.1:21122331-21128534 GCF_014905685.2 Nematolebias whitei | reverse complement strand
ATATAAAGTTCAAGTATCTTTATTGTCATTCGCATCTCGTGGTACATGAGGTGGAACGAAATTGTGTACTTAAGGTCCAAGTTACACCAAAAAAAACAAAAATATGAAGTATAAAAAGAAACAGTAAATAAGGATCTATATGCTAAATGTGCTAAAAGATCTAAGATTCATGCTAAACACTAATAATGTAAAATAACATGGTATGTTAAATAGTATATATGTATACATACATACACATCTGAGAATGCAAACACATATACATGTATATATATATATGCATATGTACATGTATATATACATGCACATTGTGTTTATCTAAATGTAGGACAATTTATTAAAAAAATTGCAGTAGTGAAATTTTCCAGGGATGATTTTGTTCCATTGACTGAGTGGAAACATTATAAATGATCAGACCATAACATCAAGATTTCTCAACAAACTAAATAAAACCTTTGCTGCGTCTCGTCTTGGCTTTTTAAAACCGACCTCAAACATAAAATTAAAATACTTAGCAAATGTTTCAACATTTTGCAGCAAACCTCTAAATGACGCGGTTCGTCTTTCGTGGTTTTTCAAAATAAGACTGGACATGACACAACTGGCTGATTGATGGACGAGCCGCACGATCGGCATGGAGTTTTTATCTTAAATAAATTATTTTAAATTAATTAGCGCCTGCTACACCTGTGTGCAGCCCACATGTGCAGGGAGAAGCTCCCTCCTACAGCATGGGACCTCTGCTCTGCAGCGGAGAAGTGGGCGTGGCCGAGAGAGCAGCCGGTGGCAGAGAGAGCAGAGATCATGACATGCTGTGCTCTTTTAGAGCATTTAGAATTTAGAAACATTGTTTAAAATATTGCAAGAGTGTGGGAAGGGTTTTATACTCAAATAACCTACTACTTGTACTACTATTCCTACTTTGCGGTTTTTCACTTATCGCGGGTGGACTGCGAACGGAACCCCCGTGATAAATGAACGACTACTGCATCCTTTTTTCACGTTTTTACACAACTTCTTGCCTCAAATTTAAATCCTACAAAACTCTTTGACACTAGGTTTTAAATTCGTTGCCATTCTTTGCCTGCAGTTTAGACTAAACAATGTTTATGGAACTTGTATAGTACTGTAGGAACCTTCAGATTCAAAGCATTATTTTATCGTTTTAAAAGCCAAGTGAGACGAGGTTGTCTAACTGAACAATACAAATAATATCCTCTGATGTATTTCACAAACTGTTGGATTTATCAGATTTACTTCACGCTGCAGCAGAGCTGATCCACCTCAAAGAGAATACCAGGACCTCACAGGTGAGTGAACAGACCTCCGAATTTGGCTGCTGCCCTGTGTCTGGATGGGGACACCAGTTCCTTGACGATCTGAAGGACCTGCATGCTCAGAAGACGGTGGCGGTGGAGGCAGTCCAAGGTGCCACAGGCCGGTGGCAGCTCCTACTTCCCAGAACCTCATCCCTCCTCGACTCCACCTCAGGGATCATCACCTAACCAAGAACATGGTTCCACTGATCCAGTTTTTTATGTGCAAGAAAAAACAACAACTATTTATCCATGGAGGTTCCTGGTTTGGCGTTTGATCCTCAAACGACTCACGTTTCCAAACTTGATCAACACAAACATCTGAAGCTCTGAATCGTGCATGGAACAGCTCAGGAACTTAACTCCTGGCAGCAGCTGGAAACAGCAGCAGATGTTTGCTTGCACAGCCTCTACAAACTCAACGTGCTCCTCTCGCCTGTGATGTGTCGCTCAGCTGGAGAGCTCTCACACAAGCAGTGCAGAGCGGTCCTCTCGTCTCTTTTCCCCCCTCTGCTTCTTCCCTCGTCACAAAACAACAAAACATAAAAAAAGAAAAACATCTGGCTGCTGCGGATCAGTAGAGACACAGTGAAGCAGTGATGCTTCTCAATTGTTTCGGGCTTCTTTTCGTCCCTCGTCCATCGGCGATAGCAGACTTCCTCGCCCGCACTCCTCTCTTCACATCCAGTAAATTCAAATTAACGAGCGCTTCCTCAGCATCTCTGTCCCTCCCTTCCTCTGCTCTTCTGCACTCCTCCCATCTCTCTCCATTTTATTGTATCACCCTCCATCCCCCCCCCCCCTTTTTTTTTACTCACGTTCATCTACTGTGAAGCTGAAACATGAGCAGAATGTAAAGCAGCATGTGTGTACAGTGATGACTTGGTCCAACCAGCATCCGTAACCCTGTCATCAAAAGGTGACGACCTCTCACAAGGTCAGACCTTCATTGATCTTCTTGTCACCTTTGAATCCGCAATAAAATTAAAGCATTAATCTTTATTATTATGTGAGGATAATCAATAAAGTAAGCAGCCAAGCTTTCCTGCAAACCGTTTTCTTCCACTGTAAACAGCAAGAAACACGTTTGGAAGTAAGAGAGGTTGTTGAACATTGAACAACTTCCATCCATCATTTATCTTTACCCATTTCTTCTTTTCCGGGTCATTGGTGCCCGTATCCAGCCATCAATTGAGTGAGAGGCGGGGAAAACCCTGGACAAGTCACAAGTCCATCACAGGGTCACAGAGACAAACAACCATTCACTCTCTCACTCACACGTAGGAACAATTCAGCCTAACATGCATGTTTTTGGTCTGTGGGAGTGAAATCGAAATACAGTAGTCCCTCGCTACGTCGCAGTTTGACTTTCGCAGATTCACTCTTTCGCGGTTTTTCAAAGTACGATTGGACACGACACACAATTGGCTGATTGATGGAAGAACCGTAAGATTGGCATGGATGTTTTCATTTTAAAATAATTATTTTAAATTATTTAGCACTTGCTTCACCTGTGTGCAGGGAAACGCTCCCTCCTGCTGCGTGTCATGATCTCTGCTCTGCAGCGGAGAAGGGGTCATGGCCGAGAGCAGGTTTAAAACACCTTTATACAGTATGTATATATATATTACAATAGTTTTTTCACTTATCGCGGGAGGACTGAGAACGGAAACCCTCGCGATAAAACATGCAAACTCCACCCAGAGAGGTCCCTGGGTGAGATCCGATCCAGCAGTCTTCTCACTGAGAGGTGACAGCGCTACCAACTGAGCCACCAATCTGCCCAGTTCGACAACAGTTTGGCACAAAACTATTTGTCGGCATTGATTTAAATAAGTCTGGGTCATCCATTCATCCATCCAACTGTTGCCCCTTTTATACAAGAGCAAGCTGCAGGAGAAACCAGCTTAAGCAGAAGCCCACAAACCTCCATCTCCCAACACCTCTCTCCTTTCGTACAGCTGGACATAATCTCTCTGTTGAGCCATAGATTTGCCCTGAAGTCTCCTCCCAATGGAGCATGTCTTAAACACCACCCTTGGAAGGTGTCCTGAAGACATCCATACCAGAGGACATCCTTACTAGATGTCCATACTAGGTGTGCACCGATAAATCGGCCACGATTTCCTTAATTTTGGGAAATCGGACGATACGTGCACGAGAACCCAATTTTACCGTTTCTTTTTTAGTTTTAACAACAATTGTCTGAACTTCATTTATAAACTGAAGGTGTATTGTGACCTTATAACGCCTGACAGAGTTGCTTAAAAAACAAAATTGGTATCGGCAGGTCAGACTTTTTAGGGATCCGTGATCAGCCAGAAAACCAATCAATGCACACCTAGTTTTGTCCCAACAAATGAATTTAGTAAAAATCTAGCAGACAAAACACTCCACTACTGAAATACTGATGTAAAGTAACATGAGGGATAAAATGAAACTATGCTGAAGACAGTCAGCTGCATCTAGCAAAATGTTAGGGTTAATTCTAGGGGTGCACAGATTGCAGTTTTCTGGCCGATCACAGATTTCTAAAAAGTCTGACCTATCGATTCTGATTTTGTCCGATACCGATTTTGTTTTACAAGCAACACTGTCAGGTGTTATAAAGTCACAATGCACCTTCAATTTTCCATTATTACTTTGCTGAAAAACATACCCTTGAACAATATCCCAGAACAATACAAACTTGTTTTAAATGACCACGAGGTAGTGCTCTGAAATATAAATGAAGTTAAGACAATTGTTGCTAAAACTAAAAAAATAAACTGTAAAATCAGTTTCTCATGCAAGTATCGGACGATTTCTGATTTCCCAAAATAAAGTAAATCTGAGCCGATAAATCAACCGGCTGATTTATCAGTGCACCCTTAGTTAATTCTTCATGTTTGATAATTAGACTGACCTATTGGGAAAAGAATAAAAACAAAAATGGTTTATACAAGTACGATACAATCAGAGACACAAGTCAGATGTCATGAGGAACAATCAGACTTCATCAAATTGTAATGTGGGAACAACTGTTTTTTGAACAATCATTTTGCAGTCGTTTACAAAAAGTGACAGATGTAGCAAAGTAAAATGAGTTGGCTCTCTTCAAATGCCAAAAAAAAAGTTGATTTTCACTGTTCAGCACATTTGCCCTTCAGCTAAACCATTAAGTGAACTAATGAAGTGGGTCATTCTTTCTGTGGTGTTCCTCAGGGATCGATCATAAAGCCTGCTACGTTTTGTTCTAACACACGGCATCATTTGGTTCTTGCTCAGGGTTAGACAGACATATTAACACATCTGTGTTATATTGATATAAATGAACTTATTAGTATTGTTTCTTTGTGTCTACGTTGACCTCAGTGGCCAATGAAGTACAAATAAGAGAATAAACACTGTGTACACAAACTACTATTATCATTTGCCCACACTAGAGACAGGGATACATTCTGGTGGACCAGGCTAAGGGTTTCTGTACACAATATTAATATTTCCTACCACTTGCACATTCATTTGTTTCCTAGAAACCAGATTGACTGGCAAAATGGAGAATAATGTACCTCCAACTAAACTCCTGCTTCTCTATGTGGTTGAAGTTTAGGAACTTTTGTGTGAAATATTTTTATCTGTTGCTGCTGTTACACTTGAATTTCCCATCTGTGGAACAATAAAGGCTGTTTCTATTCTATTCTATTAAATCCAACAGTGCAGGATCCACACCATGATGATGATGTTTGGAAACTCTCCATCTCTCATGTTTGCTTCAAGTACATCCTTCCTGGTTGTATTGCCAGATTTTTCTCTTCTATTCAGTAGACATAGCTGCTTCCATTTTCTCTCTCTGCACCATACAAATTGAAGTATTTGAAGTAAACATACCTTAAATATTGCTAAAATAATGAAAACATCACAAATGATTTTTACGGTGGAACAAAATTCTAAATTATCATGAAACAAACGATAACAAAATTAAGAAAACATCTTGTACACAGTTTTCTAGCAGCTGCAATGGTACAAAATGTTTACCTGTACATTTGTAAAAAAGAACCATCTATGTTTGACCTTGGGCAGAGCCAATTCATATCTAAGGTACATGAACACAACTCAGCACTGGTGGTCAGTCAGTGAACAATTTACACACAAAGACCGTGCACACAGACACACACACACTGCACCTACCTAAAGCCTCTGCAGCATGCAGGCAGGAGAGGCAGCGGCGAAGCAACACCAGCAACCCGGGTCATTTTTTTAGTCGGCACCCACCATAAAACACTCTGCTCAAACGAACTGCACTCCAAAACATTTTCAGCCTTTGATGACACACAACCTCTCACACACAAGTGCTGCGTGGCACATGAATCCTTGTGATGAAGCATGTCTGTGTGTGTGTCCTCCGGCACCGAGTCAGAAAGTCCAATTACTGAAGTGCTGAAGTGACTCCCCGGATGCTGTTGCTATGCTTCAGACCTGTTGCTACGCTGTGGCCCTGACTGAAGGAGGTGATGGGGCCTTTTGTAAAACAACTGCGACCCTCTTTTTGTGTGGTCAGTTGTTTCCTAAAGCCTGCTGCTGATAAATTACAAAACACAAACAACTGACTCCACCAAACGATGCATTTCATCAGTTCAAGTTGTTCTCGAGGTCTTTAAATGTTCCACTTTACATACGCTCTCTTTTTCAGTCTGTTCTTTCCATTTGACCTTCTTTTTTTTACAAGACTGTTCCTCACCTAATGCTGAGACACAAACTATTCAGACCTTAACTAAAGACAATGTTGTTACTTCCATCCATCCATCCATCCACACATCTTCCATTTTGGGTCACGGGGGTCACTGTGCAAGAGACGGGGGACACCTGGACAGATCTCCAGTCCATCATAGAGATACCTGGACAGATCTC
>NC_056519.1:21119863-21122321 GCF_014905685.2 Nematolebias whitei | reverse complement strand
ATCTCCAGTCCATCATAGAGACACCTGGACAGGTCTCCAGTCCATCACAGAGATACCTGGGCAGATCTCCAGTCCATCACTGGGACACATGGAGACAAACAACCATTCACTCTCTCACTAGGGACAATTTAGAGTTACCAATCAGACTAACATGCATGTTTTTGGTCTGTGGGAGGAAACCAGAGTACCCGGAGAAAACCCACACGTGCACGGAGAGAACATGCAAACTTCACCCAGAAGGGTCCCGGGCCGGGATTTGAACTGGCGACCTTCTCGCTGAAAGGCAGCAGCTCTACCACCTGAGCCACAGAAAAACAATTTCCATTCTTTGAAAAGAAAACAATTTTAATATCTTCCTCCTCGACGAGGTAATTTCCAAACAGCTTTGTTTCTTATATGCAGAACAGTGAATGTACAGGGATATGCTAAGATGATGTTCGGAGGTTTCCGGTGTTTCTTCTGTAAACTACGAGAATAGAAAAGATTAATGGGCAGGATTTCCAGGATGAACAGCAAAGAAGTCATGTCCTTTAATGGTTTAGATCTATAGTATCTTTGAAATGATCTTCTGAGATCTTGATATTTTTGTTCAGGACATTTCCACAAAACTATTCTTTTAGGAAAAATGAAAGAAAACATGAGAGACACATTATTCATCTGCTGATTTGTAATCCGAATCTTTGGTAATTTCTGGTTAAAGGTGAACCCACGTGTTAAAACATGTTTCTCTCAGCTTCTAATTTAAGGCTTTATTAAGAAATAAATCATCTGACCATTTATTGTTTGAATGTTTCTAAATCATTTTCACTTTTCAGATCCATTTTTCTTCTGTAGGTTTTCAGAATGTAACCCATTCCCCAATTTTTGTTTCATTTCAACAATTCTTATATCAATACGTTCAGCTCCTACAGGAGGTTCCTGCTCTGACTTTTAGTTTTTGTGTCATTTTTACTTTGTCATATTTAGTTATTTCGTCCCTATTTTTCCAATTAAAACTGAATGGAGCTCTCTCCGCATCCTTCAAACCCTTTGAGCTGTTTAACTTTCACAGTTCATTTCAGCTTTTGTTCTGGTTCAGATGTTTCAGCTTCTCTGTGGTAACTTGAACTTTTTTCAGCTTTTTCAGATACTTTTTTGGTATTTTTCTTCTAATTTTAGCCTCTTATTGTTTCTACTTTTTTTGTGCTAATTTCAACCATTTGTAATACTTCTGAATAGTTTAAAAATGTTATACTCCTTTTAGCCTCTTATTGTTAATTTAAGCTTTTTTAAAATTTTGCTTTTTCAGCTATTTTTTGTTGCTAATTCATAATTTCTGTGGAACGGATTCAGCCTCTCTCTACCAATTTTAGCTTGCCGTATTTTTCACCATATAAGTTGCACCTTTTTGCATAACTTTGCAAATCCTGCGACTTATACACCAAAATTACCAATAAACTTTTTTTTCCCCATATTTAGAACCCAATTTTTGGCTGAGATCTGACGATTTCATTCATTCCGACATGAAAAATATTGAACGCTACCATTTTCAGCCACTAGAGGGCCCTCGACAAATATGGCAAGCCAAGTGTCTCATTAATTGTAAAAGTGGCTATTATTTCAATTCATTTCAGCTGATTTATAAAATGCCAAGTCACAACAGAAGTCATCTCAGGGAACTGAACAGAAAATTAATGAGACA
The DNA here is from genome assembly GCF_014905685.2 of Nematolebias whitei. Classification (NCBI taxonomy): domain Eukaryota; kingdom Metazoa; phylum Chordata; class Actinopteri; order Cyprinodontiformes; family Rivulidae; genus Nematolebias; species Nematolebias whitei. The sequence goes on along the minus strand of NC_056519.1, from coordinate 21,120,640 downwards.
ATTTGCTTTCCGTATCAAGCCAATTTCGTCTCGCTCCAGAACTCCTGGAAAAAACACCAAATCAGCTGCATTTTACCAAACCGCCTAGAGCAAAATGCAGCTGATTTGACCATTAAAGTGCATTTATTAAGGAAAAGTTCAACTGAGACACACCTTTGCTATAATTTTGAGCAAACAAATAATTGTTTTTAGGTGTTAATCTTGTTTAAGTCCTCCCAAATTGAACTCAACAGTCAAGCGATGAAACGTTTTCAGCTTGTTTCAGCTTCTTCGGCAGCTTTCATCAACAGCACCCACAACGCAGTTTTTCTCACAACTCTTACATCTTTATGAACGCTTTAGACGTTAGAAGCTTCAAAAGACGTGCCGCCTGAAAAATGGCGTAGGTTCAATCACAAAGCAACAAGAGCAGCTCTGGCAATGACATCTTTTTAAAGAACATCTTACTCCGGTAAAGCTGTCACTGGGGTTAACAGGAACTTTAAAATACCTTTGAGGTATAATTTTTAGTCTTTAACAACAAAAGCGGTCAATACAGAAGTTCACAATCACAACTTCACGTTCTACAGCCCTGTTGAGGATCCGGTGTGCGAGCAGCACTGAATGAATTTTCTGCTACCTTTTCTTTCATCTTCACCTTTTACCAGCGAGAGCTTTCCCGTGAATCAATATGCCATCTATAAAAAATACTATTATCGGCCTCAAGGTCTGCGTTTCAAGGATTGTCAGAAAAGTAAGAACAGCAAGGTGAGGTAAATAAAAGCTGTGTGGGGGGGG
>NC_056519.1:21105466-21119763 GCF_014905685.2 Nematolebias whitei | reverse complement strand
GGGGGGGAATGAACAAGTCTGGGGCCACCTGCAGATAAATGGATCGAGCTGCTTTTAGTGGAGCCGAGGAAGGGATGCAGCGAAACACTGATGGAGCGGTCCAGTCAGAGGCCCTTTCAAAACCAGCAGATCAATACGGCCTCATCAAGTTTTCCTTAACATCCAGTTGATTGAAAATGGAGAAACGCTGTAAGTCTCTGACACATCTCCGCTTTTAATCTACAGATAAGAGCTTCGCCTTGTGGCAGCCTTCGTCTCTCAAACTGCGAACAGGGCTGCTGCCAACGCGGGGATCGAGCTGGTGATTCACAACGCCGGAGAGACGGGCTGTAATAACCGGAAACCATCTTGGATTTTGAAGTGGCAACACCGCTTTTGAAAGGAACCTTTCTTTTGCCTTGATGCAGCCACACACCAAAATGGAAGTCGGCACCTCACCAATTTTTCAAAAGTTATGTCGCTCAGAACCTTCACGGACAGACGGATGAAGGGTACTCCAAGTTCCTCCTCTTTGCTCGAAAACGGGGCAGAATTTTTTTTGGGTGCGGAAAACTAGCAGCTTTAGCAGTGAGAGAGACATATTAAGAAATAAGAGAATAATATACCGTAGGGGTGTAACGATACGATAAAATCACATTTCGGTTTGGTTTCGGATCGGTTAATTTTCGGTACAAAAAAGGCCAAAATAAAGACTTACTTTGAAAATATATTAAGCAAACAAGTTCAGTCATTACAGACTTGTTAGCTGGAGGTGATCTGGTGGATGAAGAAGACTCAGCAGCTATCTTCGTTGACATTTTTAGACTGCAAACAACACAGACTTAAAAAAAAATCGAGTTAACAGGATTAGGATTTTAAATTAAAAAAGTTAATTAGATTACAATAATACAATAACTTTACCTTTTCTTGCACAGTCAGCATTTCTGTTAAGAAGTGGTTGAATATCCTCTCCCTCATCATCATCAGGGCAGGGCTTTAAATCTGGGCTCCAGGGCTTGTTGGCGATCAGTTTTAGCTTTTTCATAAAGTGCTGCTACAACTTTTTGGCTGAAATGTTGAGGTAATGGGATGTCGTAAGTAGCGGGGCTCAAGAGCTTTAATCATGTGCTTAAAGCCGGCGCATTAACAACATTCAGACGTAGATCCAGAGCTTTAGAAACTCCTACAGCTTGTGTTATTGCTTTGGACTGATCTGAATCACCTGATAAAGGTTGTTTAAGTGCTGCTGTTGTCGGTGTTTGCACCAGCTGCTTTTCTTACTTGTAGAAGAGACGTTCACATTCGGACGATGTCGTTTCAAGCGCGTTAACAAGATAGACGTGTTGCCTGCTGCACATCCAATCTCCGTGAAACGTCGCCACACAACTTTGGGTTTGCGCTCGTCTTTTCCCACTGTTGACTTTTAACAAGAAAGTCATAATGCTCCCAAACAGGACACCGCAACGAGATGCTAGGCTGCTAATGCTACACGTGCTGCAAGACTATGCAACATACTGTATAATAGCACCGTGCTGAAACACATTAGGAACTTTAGTTCCGCAGCGCATAATCTCTCGTTAATAAAATTTAATGAGTGAAAAAATAACCTTAACCGTATGCACGTGGTCCAAACCGAACATGCTGAACCGTAACGGTTCAATACACTCACATGTACCTTTACACCACTAATATACCCACAGTGGTTTTAAGTATTTTTCTTTCATGCCACTGTTTGATATCTTGGTGGCATTGTACCAGGGTTTAGAGTGTTCAAGACGCAAACCAGTGTGACTTAGGAATTAATCAAAGGACTGACCACAATGACCTTAAGCTATCAGCATGATCATGACAAAAATCATGGAAACAAGCTAGCACACATGCAATAATCATGCGTAAGCGTGTTGTTCCAGTGTGCAGCCATAACTTGACTCAATCTAAGAAAGTTGTGCCAGGTCGAGTGGATAGTGTGTGATGAGGGAGTACGAGTGCGTCTCGAAGAGCCGAGAATAGTTGGGTCAGCATCTTGTGTGAAGGGGCGTGGCCTGTGCAAAATAAGGGCTAGAAAAAGTATTCACTAAATCAGTAACTTGTACTTTTTTATGGCCATCAAATCTCATATGTGGGTAAGTAACTAAACAGCTCATCTTCCTCCAGTCTAAAAACGAAGGAAAATAAGTTGATGTTTCTTGTTTAGTGCTCCTCAAACGGCTCCATGGAGAATGGCTACAAACCAGTCGCCCATTACTCATGTTCACTGCAGGACAAGTGGCAGATCCGACTTTACACCGCACTTATCTGCATGTAGCTCTTTATCTCCATCTCTAATTGTGTTTACCTGAGGTCTGCGGCGGCTTGTAGAGGGACAGACAGAAACACAAATCATGTGGACGCAACAGTGGTGAGGACACATGGCGGTGTTGTCCTAATGGCAGCACTGGTGGAGGGCTGATTGAATAAGGCTGGGTGCTGATTGCTCGGCACATTGATTAATGCTGCCTGCTGTGCTCCAGTGAGTCACGGTACTCAAGAGTCCTGCTGCAGAATTTCAATGAGACAACGGCCTCGGCACCAGAATGAACTAACTCATCACACTGTGAGCTGGCTTGTGAACGTGCTTGTACTTGTACCTGACTCGGTAAGAAACAGTAATTATGTGTTGTAACATATGGTAGATTTTGTTTCTTTGAGTAGTAGTTCAAAGTTGACAGTAAAAACAGAAAAGATGAAAAGTATTAACCTAAAAGGTTGTTGCAACTGGATTAGATAATTTTCTTCAACTTCTAAAATAAAATACAGATTAGAGCAGATATTCAGTCTTAAACGAGCGCCAATGTCCCCCGTCGATGAGGGGTTTGAATGGTGAATGTAGTTTACAAGATGAGTGTTTTTTGGGGAAGGAAATTGAACAGGAAATTCAAGTAAAGTTACACTGTGTATAAGAATAGTTTTTTATTTGGCTTGTCCAAGGCAGCGCAGTGACGGATCCTATTCTGACAACCCAGTTCAAGAAAGGATCCTTTCTTACACCTAAATGCAGACATACACCAACAATAGAAGTCAGTACCTCACTTATTTTTCAAGTTACGCTCACAACATGGACAGATACATGGACGAATGAACACACGGCCAGACAGACGGACGGCATTTCCAGTTCGCCCTGTTCACTCTGCGATGGGGACAAAATGATTACACTTTTAGTGAGGTGTGAAAGTCTGACAAAACTATGATCAGAGACAATGAGGTTTAATTACCAGAGAGATGTTGGCTACAAATGACTGCCTACTTACACTTCTAATATACCGTCATGATTCGGTCATTTAAGAACATTGCCCAGAGAAAAAAAGCACAAAACTGTCAACACCTGACAGCTTCCTAATGTACTGTCCTACAAAAAAATAAATATATAAATAAAACTTTACCTGAACTCAGTCAAACAGTTCTGAGTCAGCATGACCACAGATGTTCATAAAAGAAAACGCTGAGGAGCGAAGGGGGATTCGCTCAGAATGCCCTCCTCTCTCACTTCCTTTCCTTCCGCCTTTCTCGCTCAGGGTCGGGAAGCTCTAAGAACACCACCACTGCTCGGACTCGCACACTTCCTGTTTGCCCTCCCCGTGTCATTTCCTGTTTGAAGTGTACTGCTTTCTGACCAATCAAGAGCCCATTCAGTGTCCTTCATGGATACTTGGAAATTTTCCAACAGCCACCCAGTGCGTTTTGTTCATTCCAGTGTGGCTTCAGCAAATTAAAGTCTCTCCTACAGACAGAACTATAGAACCCCAATTACGATAAAGTTGGGACGTTGTGTGAAATGTAAATAAAAATAGAATGCTATGATTTGCAAATCTCATCAGCACAATTAAACATAGTGAACATTCCGTGCTTCCCCTAGATCAGTTCCCTTGAAAGGGAGCCAATGGTTTTTTTTTTTTTTTGGGTGGGATGGCTGGCACATGCGTTTGTGTTGCACGCTAGCTTAGCGCTACGTTACAGTCAATGGGGGGATGCGTGGAAAAAGCAGAGCACTATGTCAGTAGCACGTCTGTATTGTGCGCCGCTAGTTTAGCACTGCTAGCAGGTTTGCATTGCGAGCAGCTAGTTTAGCGCTACATCGGTACATTTTTTTGCTGGCATGTCTGTATTTCATGCCGCTAATTTAGCACTACATAAATAGCATTTTTGCTAGTGTGTCTGTATTGCACGCCGATAGTTTAGCACTATGTCAGTAGAATTTTTTCAAGCGTGTCTGTATTTCGTGCCGCTAGTTTAGCACTATATCAGTAACATTTTTGCTAGCAGATGTACATTGCATGCAGCTAGTTTAGTGCTACATCAGTAGAATTTTTGCAAGCGTGTCTGCATTTTGTGCCGCTAGTTTAGCACTATGTCAGTAGCATTTTTGCTAGCGCATCTGTATTGCGTGCTGCTAGTTTAGCGCTATGTCAGTATCATTTTGCTAGCATGTTTGCATTGCATGCAACTAGTTTAGCATCAGTAGAATTTTTGCTGTCGTGTCTGTATTTCGTGCCGCTAGTTTAGCACTACATCAGTAGCATTTTTGCTAGCAGGTTTGTATTGCATGCAACTAGTTTAGCGCAAAGTCAGTAGAATATTTGCTAGCGTGTCTGTATTTCGTGCTGCTAGTTTAGTGCTGCATTAGTAGTATTTTGGCTAGCGCATCTGTATTGTGCGCCACTAGTTTTGTACTACGTCAGTGTCGACAGTTGTCAATGGGGGTGGGGGGTGGGGGAAGGGCGCTCAGTTCTGTTGACATGATGGGGTGCCCTCCTTGGATAACAGTAGGGGAAACACTGAAGATGTTCAAACTAAGAAACAGAGTTCATAACATCATTAAAAGATTTTAAAAATATAGAAGAATTTCTGACCTCTAAGGACATGACAAAGTCAATATTTACCATCTGTGATCTTTGGCCTCAGGAGCCACAGCAATAAAACAGGTCTGGTTATTTTGTGAACGTGAATGCATGAGCTCAGGAACACTTCCGCAAATCATTGTATGTAAATACAGTTCACTGTACATTCAACAATGTTGGTTCAAGCTCTGTCCTGCAAAAAAGCAATATGTGAACACCATCTAGTCTTCTCCGGACCAAAGCTCTTTTAAATGAGCTTTGGTGAAGTGGAAAACTGTTCTGTGATTAGATTAATAGAAACTTGACATTATTTTGGAAACCATAGTTTCTAAATGTGCAGAATTTAATATTTGACAACAGTTTTTTTTTGTTTTTTTCAGTTTTCCTCTGTGTTCTGTACTAAAGAGGAGAGCGACCATTCAGCATGTTATCAGTGCACAATTCAAAAGCCTGCCTCTCTGATGGTATGGGAGTGCATTATTGCCTATGACAGGCATGAGCAAACCCCAGCCCGTGGGCCATATATGGCCCGTTGGGCATTTTAATTGGCCCGCCAAAATTGTCCAAAATTTGGACAATTAAAAAAATAAAATAATAAAATAAAATATATATTTTTTATACTTTATGTTTCAGGGGTGCTGAGGTAAAATTTAGGGGTGCTTAAGCACCCCCCAAAAAGAGGTTAAAATCGCCACTGGTTCAAATTAAATAAAATAAAAAACTGAATTTAATGGGAAAAAAAACCTGGTGTCATTTTACCTGTAGTTCCAGCATTTCCCCAGTAGAGGCGCACTACAGACACTGGCGTGTATTATGGTTCGGCTCTTCGCTCCAATTTTAGAACTCAACGTGGCCCGCGAGTCCGAAAGCTTGCCCACCCCTGGCCTATGACATGCGCAGTTACACATCTGGAAGTCATCCTCAGTGCAGAAAAGCATACACAGGTTTTAGAACATGCAGTATGCTAACATCCAATCGCCTTTTCCCCTACTTTGTCAAAACGTGTTGCTCCAATCAAATTGAGAATTGCCTTATTTCTTCTTGTAAAGAAGCCTAAATGGAAAAGGAGTTTTAGTTTAGAAACAAACAGATATTTTGTTGACAGAGAAAAAAAAAGGTTGAAACTCCATTCCTCCGTCTACAGGACTATGATGACCTGCTGTCCACGCCCTCACTCAACGCTTGCACCGGTCGAACACGGCACTCTGAGGTTTGGTCCAAGCTGCGGAGCTCTGACACATCATTGCACCCTGTATGTTAAAGCTCACCAACCTTCTCTGGCAATGCACAGCCTCACACAATGGCATACGTTTATGTATGAATTCCTTCTTGGTCTGCTTCCCCCTTACACTTTTGTCAATACATACAATTTAAAACCAGAAACTATTGTTTGCACTCAACGACTTCCTCTGACTGTCCTAAAGGTCGGCACTGAACTCTGCTAACACGCTTTCACGTTGTCTGCCCCTGCAGTCTGGAACCACCTGAACCGACAACTTCCAGATATGAGCTCAGCTGAGGCCTTTAAAACAGTGGTGATGGGTCGGGTGGTCGACTCGACTGGACTTTGCAACTGATTCATCTTAAGCAAGCCTGCTCCCAGTCTGTTCAACTTGGTTCATGTTACTGTACGTTTTTACAACGTAAGCTCTTCGTCTGTGTTTTACTCCACTTTTATCTGTATTTGACCTGGACAATATGGAACAACTTATTAGCTTAAACAACTTATAAGTCTATAATGTTCTATTGTGAATGAATAAAAAAATATGGGTTTATAAGATTTGCAGATCATTGCATTCTGTTTTTATTTACGATTTACACAACATCCCAAACTAGGGTTGTATATAAATAATCATCTGTACTGATTGAGTGTCATTAAGCGGACGTCACTGTTCCTGCAGCATGTTCAGCTACAAGTTGAAAGACCGTGTGAACCAGTGGTTCAGTTAGATTTGATACATTTTAGAAAGTGGTTTTTAGCTGCCTCATAAAATGCAAACCAGCAGCCGTAAAATTACTCAAAATTGGTTTACGCGTATGAAGTCATGCAGCGCTTCTGTCCAGGACGTAGAACTGGATTGCTATTGTGTTTTTATACAAATCTAAGTTTTTTTTTTAATTTATTTCCACCTTATATTGGCTTCATGCAAGTTCAACTTCTGTATTGAACCATATTTATCTTTCAGGTTCATTCTTTTTATAGGCATTTATAAAACTTGTCAAACTAAACACGGCATGTTTAAGCTCCAAGAAATGTAACAGTGAAGTAAAACTAATTTGATTTAGCAAGAAACTGTATGCTGAGTCAGATTTGTTACATTCCCCTTCGTGAAACAACAAAATGTTTAGACTTGTTTCATGTTTGTGTTCTTCCCAAGAGCCACTGGCTTCAGTCCACGGTCAACATCCATCTTGAAATACCACTAGGAGCAAAAATCAACCCATAAAACACTTCATCAGGTCTGTAAAAACAACATAAACGTGTATTTGAATTCAGCAACTGCAGAAATTTGTCTTCGAAACCTTTCAGTCTTCCCTAATGTGAAGTTGCTCAACAGATAATTTTACAGAGACAGATGGTGTTGCTTTGTTTTCAGATATTCAAGTTAAAATCCTGAAAACAATCAGGAGATAATGTAAACTAGAGAAATACCATTTTCTGTGAAAGTGTGAGTGCTTATTGCTGAACGAGCTTTGCTGAAACCAGCTGAAAAGGTTTCATCCTGAAACTGTTCATGCAAGTTGATTTTGAACAACTGACATTTGCTGAAAGCAGAAAACGAAAAGCAGAAAATGGCAGAAATGTGTCGAATGATCTGAAAGGAGCTGAAATGTAGCAGAACTGAGCAGAGTAAGCTGAAACAAACAGAGAAACGCAGAACAGATAAAAAAATGAAAAAGGGAAACTGAAATAAGCAGAATAAAAGCTTAAATTAGCAGAAAGAGGTTCAAAGGAGCACAAAAAGTTGAAACTATTAGAAAGTAAAAGAAAATTAGCAGAACTACAAAAAAACTAGCAGGAAAATACCTGAATAGTAGCTAAAAAAAAAAGGGCAGAATTTAACAAAAATAAGCTGAAAGGGCCAGAGAAGGAGCTGAAAGAAGCTGGGATAAGTAGAAAAAAAAGAAGCTGAAATCAGCACAAATAAGCTGAACGGAGCAGTGCGAGCTTTAAACTGAAGGATGTGAAGAGAGCTCCGGTCATTTTCAATAAGAAAAGAACGGCTGAAAAAGCTAAATATTAGCAGTCATAGCGGGAATGTCCTGAACGAGCTGAACGTTTTTGACAAATGAGTTGTTGATAGAACAAAAAAAACGCAGAATGAGTTAGGCGATGACAAACATACAGAAGAAAAATGGAGCTCAATAGAGAGGAGGGTTTATAAAGATTCACACGATGATGCAGGGTTCAGGCAAAACATGTTCATGCATTCATAACTTAATGTTAATAAAACAGAAAAGCCTTAAGTCACAGTCTGATCCCGACTCCAGACGAAGGTCCGTTCCCTTCAGGGCTAACCTCTCCCAGGCCTGCGTGACCCCACCACCCAGTGAACGCTCCGTAAATTAAAAACGAGCGTATGAATCGTCTTATTTGTACGTGTACTGTTGACATAAACACGAAGACATAAAGAAACATGAAGATTCTGAAAGTTGCAGCAGAACAGAATGATCTGCAAGTTAAAGACGTGCAAGGAAACGAAAAAAAAGTTTGGAAAACGAAACCTCCGCAACTGCACGACCCGCACGGGAGTCTGCAGATTTTACCCACAATGCTTTGTGCTCGCCTATCCTCTCATTGTCGCTCGGCACATCTTCCCACAAGCCATCACTCCTACGTCTCACAGTCAATCGGGTGTTTCCCACTCGACACTGGTGTGTGTCGTTTATCACGGGTTAATGGTGTTGAGCGTTACGAACTGTAGCGATCCAGCTGCTGTGTGTTCAGTTCCTCTACGATCACAGGTTTACTGTAAGACAACTGCTCACTCTCATGTTTTACACATAATTCTATGAATGCTGAAAGAGGTTATAGTCACCAAAGACCAATGTCAAACTGTAAATGTACAGGTGTGAACAAATTTGTTGGAACCTTATCACACTAATGAAACTAGCCTTGATAAAGAGGATAGTCCCACTAACTTTATATGTATATTCTATATCAACCATTGGAGGTGATCAAGTCATTCCTGTATCTCTAAGACTTCTGCACCTGTCCACAGGTATTTTGGTCCACTCTTTATGCACAAACTGCTCCAGCTGTCTCAGGTTTGATGGTTTCCTTCTCCAAATGTTCAACAGGATTTACATCAAGGTTCAGAAGACCACCTCAGAATAATCCAATGATTGGCTCTGAGCAATTATTGTTTTTTTTTTTTTAGTAGGGCTGGACAATAATTCGATATCGATATACGTCACGATATAATTTTATTCAATAACGGTGATATGAGTTTTAAGCACATTTTCAATATTTTGATAGGATAGCAGCATTTCACCGACTCATTTCCTTTTCTGTTCGGGTTGAAGCGGCCGCTTCAGTTTCAACCCAAACAGGGAAAAGTGCGACACAACTCCGTAAGTGCGTGGTGACGTAGATGTTACGCAGAGCTCGAGTCCAGACGGCGTTAGCGTTAGCACGCTAGGCTAATCTCAAACGCGCGTTAAGTTTTTGCTTCAAAATGAGTTCCCATGACCGTCAGAATGTGACTGAACAAGCTTTCACAAGTGAAGAGAAAGCAGATGACATCATTGATAAGAGAGGAAAGACTCATTTGGCTGTGTGGAAGTGGTTCGGCTTTCTAAAGCCCCTTTTCCATAGCTCCTCTTCAGCCCGACTCGACTCAAGATCCGATAAGCTGCAGGTTTCAATGCTGCAAAATGTGACGGAGAGTCGTTCTAACTAGAAGTGGGAACACGTCTAACTTGTTTCATCTGAAGAGTTTCCACTCGATAGAATATGCTGAGAGTCAGAAGATGAAGCACAATAAAAGTTTGAGCCAACGTGTCCCTGAAACATCACCCCCAGCTGCATCAAAACCATTGACCATTAATTTATTTTGTAGTTTGGACAGCTTTTCTGAGGCTTTTATATTGTTTATATCGGCATCGAAATTATACAGAAATTTAGAAATATATTGTGATAAAAGTTTTGGCCATATTATCCAGCGCCAATTTTTAGTCCTGTTTTGACTAATTATTGTATTATTGTAAAGGTGAAGATGGCTGAGAAGATCACCAGGACTCGACTGCCCTCTCTGCAGAGCCTCTACCACTGCAGAGTCCACAGGACCCCACCCATCCCCAACATGTGGCACTTTGCCACTGTCTCAACTTTCCTCGGCTCCGTAAGACATAGCACCAGTTAAGGACCTTCCCACTGTCCATATCCACACCACTCAGCTCGGTTTATTGAACCACCTTGTTCATGGTTCAGAACAAACTGCTCTGATGGGCCGATTTTGACGTGAGCAGACAGCAGGCATTGATGGGCCAGCGGAGCTACAGCACTGGATGACTTGCCCAGCAAAACTGCACACTACATCTGAACCTTCACTTCTTCATAGTGTTGACAGATGGTGCCACAAGAAATGAGCACATTTACAGAGAGATGTCGGAGATAATGGAGCTGCATGGCTACACCCAAATTTATGCGCAGTGCTGGGATAAGGTAAAGAAATTCAATTCAGATTAAAGGGCGATTAAGGACAAGGCAGGAACGGGCGGCGTGGCTCGAACACAAAAAGACCAGTTACGATCCTGCTCACAGAGTGGGGAAACAGGTCGGCCTCCACTGTAGTGGCTGTGGTTACCCAATCTGTTGCGGAACACGATCCGTAGTGAAGCTCCTTTGCGCATGCACTAAAAGGAATACTTCCGGGTCGCACGGATCGCTGTTGAATATGCTAGATTAAGGAAAATGTACTGGTATAATTCCGTTTAAGAATAAGAATTGTATTAATTTACTTAGAAAAGTACGTGCTGTATCTCCGCTGATTTTCATTTTGCTAATTTACGCCACTCGTATTTCCATTAAAATCATTGACATATTTACGTCAATGGTTAAGATGATACGCAGCTTCACCACTGAGTGGCGCTGTTTCACCATGGAAATAATTATTTCTGTATCTTGCACGGTTTTTCTCATTCAGCCCAGGCTGGGGTTCAGGTCTAATGTGTCGCATATCCTCTTGACCAATGATTTGTAATGGAAATATGAATGGCGTAAATTAGCTACATCAAGATCAGTGAAGATAGAGCACGTACTTTTCTAAGTAAATTAAGACAGTTTTTATTAATAAACAACCGCGATCCGTGCGACTCGGAAGTACACTACGGATCGTGCTTCCGTAGCAGATCAGGGAATGACACCGGCAAGTCACCTACACCTGAGAAAAACAGAGAAGAGGAGAGCTGAGTGGAGCCACTCATCAACGGCAAAGTGGAAATGGACACACTTCTGCCCTCAGGCCAGAGGTACAGGAGTGTGAAATGCAGGACCTACAGATTCAGGAATTCCTTCTTTCCAAGCACATCTTAAATAACTGAAGGTTCCTGTCACTCAGCTGAACCTCTTTGTACAGTTGCACCTTTTTGACTTATTTAATAGTACGGGACATTTTGCACATTCTTCTTTGTTGGTCCCTTTGGTTTTCTCTTTCCTACAGCAAAATAAGAATTCCCTTGCTCAGGGGAACATGCTTCCAGTTGTGCACATGACAAACACTTTGAATCCTTTGAATGTGAATCCTTGACTTATCCTGTTGGACGACCGATGACCTGTGACTGAGACCAAACTTTCTGACACTGGGCAGCGCATTTTACTCCAGATCCAGAATGTCTCGATAGGCTTGAGTTTTTGTTGTACCCTGCGGATGCACTGTCAGATGCAGCAAGGCAGCTCCAGAACAGAACTGAACCTCTTCCACGTTTCACTGCACATACAAGGTTCTTTATAAGATTCATTTTAGGGTTTATGAACACAGAGTTGACGGGACTTGTTTATCTAAAAGCTCCATTTTTGTCTTATTTGTCCAAAGGACCTCCTTCCAGAAGGAACATCAAGCTGCTGGAGATGGTCTTATAGCTTTTACTTTTCGAACGCTGCTCAATCATTTTGTTGCTAAGCTCTTTACAGAAGTCTGTCCTTATCGTCGTAAACCATCATGGTGGACACAATGGACACCAAACAATTATTTCAGCAATTTTTGTGGGTTTTTCTATTTTTAACAAAAGGGTACAAACAAAACTTTTATTGTTCTTGTCCAAATGGGTGATTAATCAACCTTATTGCCTGAATATTTTTGATTGTTTTGATTTATTAGAGTGCTATCTATTTTGGAGGATGTTATACAGCTTATAAGAAGAATGAGCAGGAGTTCTACCAATACCCAGGGTTTTCTTCTATATTTGCAACAAAACAAGTCTAGGGAAGGTAGGGATCAGCCAGTAGTTTGTCAGATGCTCTTAAAAAGGTGGTGAGGATGAAGGACAAATCTCTCACTTGCTTCAGTCTCCTGACGAAGTGCATCCTCTGCAGAGCTTTAAGGAAGTCTCTACATTCCATTGTCAGACAGGCAGCGATGACTCAGACAGTTAAAGCCAAAGTTTTAGAGATTTTTCAGTTTGTATTAGAGTCGACTCTCAGCTGCTACCAAACCAAACTTTAGCTCGATTTATAAAACTGAGTTCAAGCCTGTTTGTGTTTGCCAAGATCTTTTGGCCATCATCAGTTGTGTTGGACGTATATCCAATGATTGATTTGTGAGTGTTTGGCTTTGACTTAGCATTTTTCTACACGCCGTTAGAAACGCACGTTTGGAGAGCTGGTCCTTTTTACATAATACAAAAATCAATCAAAATCAAATTGAGCTGAATGGCACATGGATAACAAAAACGTGGAGTAAAATCTTTTTTTATGCCACGTCTCTAAAGAACAAACTCATAAATGGAGGAACGAAAGAGCTCGCACTAAAACACAGCAACGCCTGCTTTATTCTACAAGATCTCACTCGTCTGGTGTCTGCGCATCAAGTATCGATGGACCAAAGTTTCTGAGCAGGAGGGCCGCTGGTAAAAACAGCAGTGCTCCCCCGTCTCACCATGGCAACTAAATATAGTGAGACCACGAAAAGCTTGTGGCGAGGAAATGTTTTGTTTGTCTGAAGGAACGAACCGAAAGAAGCGGCAGACATTTGTGTGGGCTGGGTTAGTCTAATGGTTGTATTTAAAATATATAACTTTTAATACAGAATTAATTTCAGTACAGCTGTATTGCGTCCAGCTTTATGTAAACTAAATAAAAGTTCTGCTGCTTCCCTGCCTTATGTATGAGAGCTGATCCAGTGGCACCGAGACCATAAACAACAGAGGCTCACTAAAAATGTCAAGAACATCCAGATAGGTAGGCCACAGGAACCATTTAGACCCTGAGGTGTTGTGTAGCTGGACAACTTGATAAAAGCACAAAAATATTAAACCTGTCCAACAGCATTTAAAGAAGAGCTTTTAACAACTCTGGCTGATAATGGAACCACTCTGCTAAACGTACCATGCTGCTAACAGGACCACGCTGCTAACAGGACCACGCTGCTAACAGGACCACATTGCTAAAAGGGTTGTGCTTCTAACAGGACCACGCTGCTAACAAGACCACACTGCTAACATGACCACGCTGCTAACATGACCACGCTGCTCGCAGAACTACACTGCTAACAGGACCACATTGCTAACAGGATTGTGTTGTTAACAGGACCACATTGCTAACAGGATTGTGTTGCTAACAGAAGCACAATGCTAACAGGACCAGACTGTAAACAGAATCATGCTGATAACAGGATCGCACTGCTAACCGGATCATGCTGCTAACAGAACTACACTGCTAACAGGACCACATTGCTAACAGGATTGTGTTACGAACATAAGCACATTGCTAACAGGAACACACAGCTAACAGGACCTCACTGCTAACAGGACCACATTGCTAACAGAACCATTATGTTAACAGAAACACGTTAACAGGACCACAGTACTAACAGAAACACACTGTTACCAGAAACACACTGTTAACAGAACCATTATGTTAACAGGACCATGCTGCTAACAGAAACACACTGCTAACAGGACCATGCTGCTAACAGAAATACAAGGCTAACAAAAACACACTTAACAGAAACACACTGCTAACAGGACCACACTGCTAACAGGACCATGCTGCTAACAGAAACATGCTGCTAACAGAAACACATTGCTAACAGGACCATACTGCTAACAGAAACACACTGTTAACAGGACTGTGCTGCTAACAGAAACACGCTGCTAACAGGACCATGCTGCTAACAGAAACACATTGCTAACAGGACCATACTGCTAACAGAA
Source organism: Nematolebias whitei (assembly GCF_014905685.2). NCBI lineage: Eukaryota > Metazoa > Chordata > Actinopteri > Cyprinodontiformes > Rivulidae > Nematolebias > Nematolebias whitei. The sequence continues at coordinate 21,105,535 of NC_056519.1, read as the reverse complement.
ACACGCTGCTAACAGGACCATACTGCTAACAGGACCATGCTGCTAACAGAACACACTGTTAACAGAAAC
>NC_056519.1:21091488-21105456 GCF_014905685.2 Nematolebias whitei | reverse complement strand
ACACTGTTAACAGAAACACGCTGCTAACAGAAACATGCTGCTAACAGAAACATACTGTTAACAGAACCTCACTGTTAACAGGACCATGCTGCTAACAGTGTTTTACAACACAATTTTTGATTGTTGTATATTGTTGTCTGTACTACATGTTTGTCTAAAACAGCCTCTCTTGAAAATGAGTCCTTGGGACTTGAGAATACCTGTTTAAATAAAGATAAAAATAAATAAATAAAAATCCTTCAATTTAACAAATCCAAAATCCTCTACTTTAATTCTGTGATTACAGATAACACCATGATCCTTTTGCCACCTGAAATTAATTAAGAAAATTATTAACACAAAGAAAAAAATAAATCACTGTGGGACAAGAAAAAGGAGTTTTTGTTTAAAGTGAAGAACAGGAGGAAAAAAGTTCATCCTTGAGTCAAAAGTTTGAGCTTTAACTTCAGTATCGCAAAAATACGTTCCTAAATCGAGGTTGTTGAAAATGCTACACTGTGACTTATTGAGGCAAATTAAGAATTATAACTAAAATCTTCACCCAACTACCAACAGCCAAATGCTTTATTTGTATGTAGGATAAAGAAAACGTCAGAAGACGTAAATCAAACAGCTGCAAGCTAAAACAGAGGATAAAGGGTAAAATAAGATTTAACCTAATCCTTGAGAGACTATTATCATCTAATTATCTAATCTTCAATAAAAATCTAATCTGATTATCTAATTTGTGTCTTAAATTTCTACATGTATTCCTTCTGGATCAGATTAGACATAATCCTCTTCCAAGCTGGATGTTTTAATGAAATGTTTAGAGTTTTTAATGTTCAGACGTGGATTTTTCAGCCTCAAATCTGAAGCTAACCTGAACAAGAACTCAACCAAAACATCTGTTGAGATACAAAAAAAACAAAAACAAAAATGCAACAAATAAAGGGAAGCAAACTTGGCTTTTCTGGACATGCAGACCTTCGTTTAATTCTCAGCTTCCAATGGACAAAAAAAAAAGTATATTAAAGCAAAATTAGTCTTTTTTATGAAGATTAAAGGAAAAAAAAAAAACCTCTGGAGATGGATGATCTGATGGTTTATGATCTGTGGTAAATTAATTTCATCACAACGACTTCTGCTATGGAAGAATATGTCGCGCTGATTAAAACATCAGAAAAACAATGTGATTTGTGGAAACGTTGACCACGAGGAGCGTTTTGGGAGTAAACTTCAGCTTTAATGACTATTTTGCTGCTGAGAGGAGAAAAAAAAATAAAATACAATGTTCCTAAAGCCTTTAATGTTAATGTTCCAGTAGATACCAGGAGCTCAGCCTCACTTCCTCACACAGCTCTGACACCGTGGCATCAATGAAAACGGCATGTCATCTGTTATAAAACCTGCACTAATCTTCATCCCTAATCTCCATTCAAGTTCAAATTCACAGCGTGCTTGAAGGAGCAAATCATCCAAGTGCAGGAAGCAGTGAGCTAATAAACCTGCCCGACCTGCGGAACGGCAATAAACTCAAACGGCCTTCCTTCCTCAGGTGCTTTCCCAACAAACAAATCCTTCTAGCAATTAGTCTTGAGTCATTCTGCGGGCAGAAAAAGATAAAAACACTTTTGTGTGGAGTAAGATGAAGGTTCATCATCCCTCCGGGGCTTTTAGGGCTGGTTTTAAAAATCAGCAAAACACAGTGGTGAAAACAAGAGCCGTGTGAAGGTCAGACAACCAGAACAACAGCTGCTGACTTCCTTTAGCTCGCCGGTTTTAAACGTGAACTTGAAGTCATTTAAACCAGTGCAATCGATGCATTAAAGCAATCTCCTTATGCTGATGACACCGCCTCCTCTCAGGAACAAATCCCAAACAGTCCAGAGGTACAAATGGAAACTTTTCTAACTACATATGAAGTGTGTGGTTCAGCTGAGCAGCCTCCAGATGTTTGTGCGGCGTATGAAAGGCAGCTTCGGCTCAGCGGTGGCAGGTTCGGTGTGACAGCTGGCTGTTGTCCCGCAGGTTGAGGTGAAGCATACAGACTCTGGCAGACGGAGACCAGATGAGGCTTTGAGAGGTAGATAATAACAGCGCACCACACCCAGACGCGCTGTGAGCCCTGGACGCCACCCGATGACATCAGCCTTCTTCTGACTGGGGGTGGGGGGCAGATAAAGACTAAGGTAGGTAAAGAACAGGCGGGCAGATTAGAGTCAACGTCAGTTCTCCGGTTGAAGAAGTCATCTAACAGGGGCAAGGCTCATTGAAAAACTAGCCAACACTGAAGAAATCACCTAAACAAGCCATTATTGGAGACTGCCTCTAAAGGCAGCACCTATTATTATCCACCTGACAAGGGTTTCTTAACTTTAGATCTTACTCTTCCATCAACTTTAATGCGGCCCGAACTACAACTTGTACCCCCATGAATGTTATGTCAAAACAACCAGCTCGGCACCGTGATGTGTGCCATTACTTTAGTGGCGTTTCAAGTTACCATGGTGACGTAAGTTGCAAACAAAATAATCCATTTTTATTAGTCATTTTTCATAGACTGGCTGCAAATCATATATCCAAAATGGCCACCTCAGCTAAAAAGGAAAAATACTGTAAATCAGCCATTTTTTAATTTTTTTATATTAAGCTGAATTTTGGTGTGGTGGTAGCTGAGAGTAATGCTCAATAAATAATGAATTTACTAAATTTCAAGATGGCCGCAAAAGCCCATTTTAAATGGATTTAACTCGGATATTTTTGCACATAGAGCTGAAATTTGATGAGGTTATAGCCGAGAACCTTCTCATCACATACTGAATCCAAATCAAAATCCAAGATGGCCACGATAGCTTAAAAGAAAAAAAGACAGTATGGTGGTAGCCGAGAGAAACCCCCAACACATAATACTGCCAAATCAAAACTTTAAAATGGCCGCCACGTGGCAGTCCCTGTCAAAGTTTCTCCAGGAACTTTATAGTTTAATTTACCAATATGTAGAAATAAATCGAAAAAGTACAAATAGCTATTTTGTTTTTAGCTGTTTTTTTGGTTTTATGATAGTCATAATGAATTCCAGTGAATCTGGACATTACCTGATTTTATTATATTTTCTTTACACCTGAAGGAATCACAAAACTTCTGCATCTTAAACCAAACACAGCTGCAAACTCTAAGCTGCTGGGTTGCCATGATACAAGAATTATAAACCTGACAACACCAATAAAACTCAAACCCATCAATCTCTGACGAGTGCTTTTTGACAATCTTAACTAGCAAGTTTGATTTTTCCACCCGTTTGACTGGAGGCAGAGATCCCAGTGAAAACATTCACCGTGAAACACGGCAAAGCAAAAACAACTTTATGAACAGCGTTACAATTTTAGAGTTTGAAAATTAGTACAGATACTAAGAAAACAAGTAGACAGTACTATTTTGAGTACTGCCGGTGTCAGTAAAGTTACATAGTACTCATCAGTTTAGTGGCACAAGGTGACGAGAAGTCCCACATTAATGACAACTAATACAGAGAAACAATGTTCACAGCCTGGCTGAAGTTTCCCACAACATTGTAGTCTTAGTTTTTGTTTACATTTATCTTTTATATAGTGACACTTCAGCAATTAAATAATAATTTAATGGCGTCAAGTAAGGTGTCCCGATACTATTTTTATCAGACCGACTACAAGTACAAGTATTTCGATTTGGGTACTTGCCAACGCTGGGTTGTACTTAAACATTACGCAATGACTTTAGAAACACAGTTACTGTATTAAGAACACAGTAGTCTGCTGCATAAAATATCTGTTATATATATCTGAAATATCACCAAGCACGAATGTGTTATAGGTTTCAAGTATCAGGGTGTTTTAATGAGCACAAGTACGAGTATTTGAGGCTAGTATTGGGCCCAGTACTGGTATCGGGACACCACCAGTTCAGAATCAAGCCAAACAGATGCAGAACATCCAGTAAACACTGCTCCATTGTTGTTTTGGTTTCTGGTACGCAATGCAACAGTGGAAACAAGAGAAGCAGGCTGCTACAGTCTCTCTACATTATAATGCATCTAACCTACGTACATGGGAGTCATTAAAAAAATGATTTATTTTTTTATTTTTACTTCCACTACTTTTTCCCCCCCCACACGAAAAGCTGTGTAGATAAAAGAGGCAAACACAGCAAAAAGAAAAATGTTTGTAATCTAGATTTTAGATTAATTTATACGTGTATTGTAAAAAAAAGCCCACTCTGTCCTGGTTTTCTCTCGTTCTTTGCTACATTTATAACAAATCAACTTATTTGCTGCCCACCTGCCACTTTGTGAAGCCTCTTAACGAACTGCGCGTTTATGCAACATCAGTCAAATGTTACATGGACGGTCTCTTCCTCTTGTTTTTCCTTCCATCTTTCTCTGTTATCACTCCGCTCTGAGTCAGTGCCCGACAACTGTGCCGGGTGTTTTCACAAGGGAAAAAAAACGGGGAGTTCTTTCACTCCGGGCAGAAATGTGGTGTGTTATTACAAGATGTGATGATTGTGTGCTCTTCATCGAACAGCTTACTGCTCATAAATATTATTTGCTGCATCCCGGCAGCCTGAAGGAACATGTTCTCGTCTTTGTACGGACAGAACTCACAGCTACCGCAGCTTCTTTCAGTTCTCGTTTGTTTCGTGGGGTTCTCCCTTCAGTCTCTTCATGCTCTATTGGGTCTGCCAGTCTAAAACATTCCTTTTCCCCCCTGATGAAGGCCTTTGTTTTGTTGGTAGCGTGTTTTGGGTCATTGTCCTGCCACATGATAAACTTCCTCCCAATTAGCTTGGATGCATTTCTCCTTAAAATGGCAGACAAAATATTTCGGTACACTTCAGAATTATTTTTGCTGCTACCATCTTCACTTACATCATCAATAAATATTAATGAGCCTGTTCCAGAAGCAGCCATGAACACCCAAACCATGACATTACCTCCACCGTACTTTCCACTGACCTACACAAGGCGAGGTCAGTGAATAAGGCCAGGCTGATTCTGGCAGATCCTGATCATCCACTCCATAGTGAGTTCAGGTTGCTTCTATCTGGACGCAGGTATCTGCTGCCCAGAAGGAGAACAAACAGACTGAAAAACTCATTCATCCCTGTAGAGATCAGGCTTCTCAATGAACAGTGATGATTTATGTGGTAGTATGGATGTTTTGTGTCTCTACTACCTGTGAAACAAATTGCCCCTTGGGGATGATAAAGATTCTTGAACTTCCATGCCCACAATTTGACAATCCATCACTTTGGTAGAGACAAATCTTGGTTTTATCACTCCATTCTTCACAGCTCTCACAATATTTCTATCATCAGCTACAGTACTGGTGTTTTCCTTGGCTGAGCTGTTTGACGTCTGTCGCTCAGTACACAGTGGTTGCTATGCCCAATGTTCATCCAATGGATCTGATCGATCTTCCGTCTTTTCTCAGCAGGGTTACCCCTACCATTACACAAGCTGGACACTCCGCCCCGTCAACACAGAACTGGGCACCCTGCCTACCTAACACCCCCCCACCCCACCCCCATCGGCAACTGCCGGCACTGACATAGCGCTAAGCTGGTGGCACGCTATACAGATGCGCTAGCTAAAAAGCTACAGTTAGTGCCCCGTTCCCTCACGCTGAGCCGTCTCCACCACCACCCCACCCCCAGCCTGAAAACTGTTGATACAAAGAACACACAACTCCGAAGCATGTCTTCAACTCACCCAAGTGCTATCGGCTATTAGCTTCTCAATAGCGTTGGAAATGACGGCTTGTAACTCAGGTGAGATTACGTCGGAAAAATATCTCTGACTGGGGACGATATAGCGAGGCTCAACGTAGTCCAAAAATCTTCAGAATCTGACATCCTCAACAACAAAGAAAAACCTTCCACATCGCCGACATTCTGAATTTTCCTCTCCGCAGTGATCAGATCAGGTAGGCGCACGTGACGTCATCACGTTGTGCTGCCGCTGCAGGCATCCTTGTTACTGGGTTGTCATACAAAAACAGCACTTTTTATATCGTTTGAGTTATTTTGATGGGATGGCCGATGTACGATATTTAACTTTAACACCAATATTGGCTGATACCGACACCATGCCGATAATATTGTGCATCCCTATTAAATATAGCTATTTAACAATTACAAAACACTGTGGTTCAAACCTTCAGTTTGCACCACAAAGTTGTGGTCATGATCAGGCATTTTAAGTTTAAATCTTAATCATTCTGTTGGTACAACTCCTTTACTGAATGCTCTGAATGCAGCATAAGACTCGCAGCCCGAAAATGAACCTGCCTAAGAGACAGAAAAGAATCAGATCATCCAGTGAGCCCTCCATCTTTATTAAGAAGCTTGGTACAAAGAAAAGTAACAGCCCTGCCTCAGGTCATCGACTCTTGTGATATTCAGTGTACGTTGTCTGGGGGGGTAATTAAGGTAATTAGCCCAGGATATCAACAACAGCCACCATCTCCAGGCGAGAGACCGAGTCTATCAAAGGTTGGGATAAATAATGAAACACATAAAAGCCTTTTCAGAGAACACCCGCTGCTTGGTAAGCTCATTCAGGTCACATTAAAACAAGAAAAACACCAGGTTTGTTTATCTGCTCTGCTTCCTGTGACCATTTTGAATAGGTTTTATTCAAGTACATAAATATGTCAGAGACACATAATACTACCCACTGAACAGCTTTTAATGATACTCTCAGAAAGTAATCACTGGATGTACATTTACAGCTGATTACCCATTGAAGTCAAACCAATTCAAGATGGACGCCACAGCCAACTGAACTAAAAAACAAAAATACCTAAAGCTCTCATTTTTACAGAAACCGAGCTGAAATTTGATCAGCTTGGAGCTGAGAATAACTCACAAAACAAGCTCCAAGTGACGGACATTGCACGACGACTGAAAATGTTGACATCAACTGTTTGTTAGCAAAACATTGTAAACTGATGGACGGCTCTTAGAACGTCATTTTAGGTTTTACATCTACAAATAATTAACTTTTGGCGTTGACCCGATTGAAGATGACAACCACAGCATTGCAACATTAGCAAACCCCAAAACGGCTACAAATCTGTCAGATTTACGGAAATTAAGGACAATAATGATGTGGTAGTAGCTGAGAGTGATCCTCGACTGATACTCTGAGCATTACCAGATCTTAGATAATGTCATTTACAATATTTAAACAAAACAGTTATAATTCTGTCCCTTCTTCAAGATGATTTAGTCTAAAACTTTCATATAAATGGCACAGGGTTCTCTCTGATGTCCTTCTGTCCTCTACCGGTGCCCCTCAGGGCTGTGTACTTTCGCCCCTTTAATTCATTTTATATACAAACAATTGTTGCAGCCATTTCCCACAGTGTCACATTTTAAAGTTTGCTGATGACTCTGTCATCTTGTCTCTTCTCAGAAGTGATGACCCAGACCCCGGGCCTGTGATTGGGGACTTCACTGAATGGTGTGTCCTCCTCTTTAAAGCTAAATGTTTCTAAGACAAAGGAGATGGTCACTGATTCCAGAAAAGACTCTTCAGTTGCAGCTCCTGTGGTCATTAACGGTGAAGCTGTTGAGGTGGTGCATCAATATAAATATCTGGGAACTGTTCTTGATGACAAACTGACCTTTGACCCCCATTTGAACTTACTTTGTAAGAAGGTCCACCAGAGAATGAATTTTTTTAAATCAGAAGATCTGTGGTTTTAATGTTGATTCTATGTTTATGAGAATGTTTCATTCATGTTTCATTGAATCTTAACTAGGAATGCGCGATATATATGGTACACGGTAGAAACAATAGACATTTAGCCGATGACAGAGATCTGTATTCTACCGGCTAACCGCAGAAATGTTGTGTCTGATGCAAAATCAGAGTAGTCAGATTTAATCGTTACTTTTTTTTAGTTGAAAACTGTGCATAAGTGGTGTTAAAAGCCTTTTCTTCTAGCGAAGCTACAAGCTAACTACGGCCAGCTTGCCGTACTCGTATTTGGACACATGCACAAAATGTTGTGTTTTGCCAAAAGTTTTTTTTTTTTTTGTCCAAAGTTCATTGGTCAGCTTTAGAGAGTGCATTTGAGCAAAAAAAAAAAAACAAGAAAGGGTTTAACCTGCTCTCTGATCTGTGAAAAGAACACTGTGTAGTGTGATTTTACTGCGAGACCCTCTGGTTAAACCCACAGAGGAAACTGGTCGCCATTTTGTGTCAGCTCTCTTTAAAACAGAAGGAGTCGCCCACTAGAGGGTTGGAGGGTGAAGTGTTTCAGTGTAAAATGCTGCTCTGTTGCTGTTCATTTATTATGTGAGAAGACTGGAAACTGTTAAGAGTTAACAACTTTTGTTTAAAACATATGGCTAAAACTACATTTGATATCTTTTGCACTGTTTGCACTACAAGAAAGAAGCCTAATACTTAATTTGTTAATTATTTTAAAACTCTCTGGACCTTGTAGTGGAATTTTCTTAATTGAGATTATTTTGTGGTATAGCAGTTTTCAAAATAAATGATGGCAAAATGACACCATATGCTTTTTTCATTCCTATTGCAAGTTTTATACCAAAAACATATTGTGATATAGATCGTTATCGCCACCCTTAACAATACATATCGTGATATGAATTTGATGCCATATTGCACATCCCTAGCCTTAACTTTTACCTTCATCTGTTGGTTTGGATTGTTAACATGCAAAAACAGGAACAAACTGTCGGGGATTGTCAGGATGTGCAGCAAAACTGCTGGCATGGCCCTACAGAACCTCACTGACCTACACAAGGTGAGGTCAGTGAACAAGGCCAAGCTGATTCTGGCAGATCCTGATCATCTACTCCATGGTGAGTTCAGGTTGCTTCTATCTGGATGTAGAACGTACAGACTGAAAAACTCATTCATCCCTGTAGCAAAGTGATGATTTCTGTACTGCTATTTTATTTTCTTGTCTAGTGTTTTGTGTGTCTACTGACTGAAACAAATTGCCCCTTGGGGATAGCGATTCTTGAACTTGATATGAATTACATCAAGGAATGATATTAGTATTATTTTTGCCTTATAAATTTATATTTTGCACTTTCATTATCTAATATTTGTGTTTTAATGATCAAAATTGTACTGATCCATGAAGGACACACACACACTGACACAGAAAGATTTAAATGTCCAAGAGACATCTTCTCTCTCTGTTGCACAATTTGGCTCATTTATTTTCCTCCATCACATCAAAACACACATAAGTTTGTTTGATCAGAGGATGGTGTACTAAGGGGGGTGGGGGTGGGGGGGGTGAAGAAAACAACAATAATCCTGCTGTGCCTCTCAACAGTCCACTGCAGGAGTGGCTGGTTCCTCCAATCGCCTTCCCTGTAATTGATTAATTTATGTTGGGTTCCCATGGTAACCCAGTCCCGGCCCTCTGGTACCCAGCGATGCAGCATTACAGAGAAAAAAAACACCAGAGAGCCACGCAGTGATTTAACACTTCTGGCAGGAGGAAACGCTTTCCCCCTGTCCAGGCCTTATCTGGAAAGTGAGCCAAGAAAACACAACGGTCTGCAGAGGTGCAGCTGCTGAAACCACACGTCTGATATCAGGGCGGGAATAAATCTGTGGGAGGTAAGGAAAAGGAAACAAAATATTTGCTTTTGTTTTGTACCTTCAAACAGAGCAGTAACCGAACAGAGATGAAACGCATTAATCTGATTTCAGTGTCAATTACATTCACAACTTGCGTATATCACAACGTATATGCACGTACTGCCCCCTCCCTTCATGAGGTTTAGTCTGATCAGGACTAACGATCAGTCACGATACCACGCTGTGCATGAACGAGTCGCACCGAGCCGTTTGAGGCCGCGCCGCTGCAGAGAAATACAGCGGCGTGGTGCGAGAGCTGGCAGCCACACACCCCCTGAGGGAGCGCTCATCCCTGCATGTCCCCATCTCGCCCTGCAGCGTGATTGATGAAGTATGAGGCGATGAGGGTTGCAGTACTTTGCCACATGTTTCTACTGCCAGGGGGGAGGAGGCTCAACATGCAAAAGCATTTTCATATAAGAGCTCTTAAACCCTAAAGTGATGTCAAGAACCAGCAGCGAAGCAGCCCCCCCCCCCACAACCCTGATCAGCTGAGCCTCCTTCCTCAGGTCCAAGAGGAAATAACTGCACTTGAACGCACCACAAAACCAACAACAAACAGCTCTGATCTCCACCTGCACAGCACACAAGAAAAACAATCTATATGTTCTATAAAAATAAGACATTTAATAATTCCCAGAGTTCCTGTGTGAAATGGACTCTACACAGTCCGGGTCACAAACAGAACTCCAGCACATCAATCAAGACTCGATGCAGCTCAGTCCATTTCCTGTGCTTCACGTCACAACGAAGCAACCAGCACCCGAAACACACACACAGCTTCAACAAATAACTTACTCATGGTGGGAGTCCAGGAGTGGGAGGCCTGACGAGGCCCGACGAGGGCGGAGCTTAAGACAGGTGAGGTTAATCTCCACTGCGTCTTTCTGAGAGGCACTCATGACCTGAGAAACAAAATACAAAAATAAACGGCTAAACATAAAATCATCGGTGCACACACACAAATAAGTGATTTATTTATTTTTTTTTAAATCGATGACTTAAAAAAAAGACCAAATTTTGCTTTGACACGGTGTGGCACTTTACTGCCATGATGAAGGGGATATTTTATTTTAATTGTCCTTCATAAGTGATATATGAACCGCTTTGTGGTTTCAAAAACTGCTGAACACAGCAACTTTTAAATATAATGTGTTGGACAGTTCTCTTCTTACATCATGTTTATCTTCTAAGACCAAATGACAGAAAGATTTCAATAAAACTTGCAGGAAATAATCAAAGTTTGTGTTATTACAAGATTATAGCAAAGGTGTGTCTCAGTTTAACTTTTCCTTAATTAATACACTTCAACTGTTAAAACAGCTCTTCCTTCCTTCCATCCATCCATCCATCCATCCATCCATCCATCCATCCATCCATCCATCCATCCATCACGGCCTGAGCTGCTAGCCCTCCAACATTCAACCGCCTGCACCAGCTGAGCGAAGCGAGCGTGCACGAGAGGACTCGCTGTTGCAGTTCTTACAAATTTAAAGCATCAGTCAAAAATTGTTATGACTATAGAAAAAAAAAAAACGTATAGAAGTCGCAGGACTGACAAATCTATGCAAAAAAAAACCTGCGGCTTACACGCCAGAAAAGACGGTAAGTAAACCTTAATGTCTTGGTGCAAGATGTTCAAGTGGGTCGGAGCTGCACTGTGGAGAAGAAAGGTCGTTTATTCATTTCTTCTTGTCCAAGGCGGCACAGAGTGATGGATGGTGGCGAGTGGAGGGAGCAACTTTACCCACCACCAGGTGCAGTGGTGGAGCCAAGGGGTGGCCAATGGTGGCCTTGACCACCAGAGATTAATCTTCAGCCACCCCAATCATTTGAGGAAACTATACTTAAGAGAAAAATAAAAACAGCAGTTTCCTCAGATGATGGTGGTGGCTTTCATCGATTTTGAGCTTGCGATCCAATTTTTGATCGCCACTTTTTTTAATGCCTATACGCACCACGCCAAAACAGAAGTTGGTACCTCGCTTATTATTCTACATTATCATGCTCACAGTACGCACTGATGGATGGAGGGCATTTCCAAATTGTCCTCTTTGCTCCGCGACGGAAATCAGTGCGATAGTAGCTGAGAGTCATTCTCAACACATCCGAGTATGACATGCAAGAAAGTTATATTCGTGACCAAAAACAGCTAAAGCTCAGTCATCTCTTAGGCTATGTGGCAGGTGATATGCTTCAAAGAGAGCTAAACCTTGAATTATATTCAAAATAATAAATTATCATAGATAAAACAACTTAAAGACAAACAATTTTAATAAGGACAATAAGGTATTGATTCCAAGAAATGGAAAACGAGGTCTTGATTTCTCACACTGTTGATTAAAGACGTGGTTTTATAATGAACATCTTCACTGGGGCAAGAATGGCGGGGCACGGAGTGAGTAAATTACTAGCTGTGGCAGTGTGTGTGTGTGTGTGTGCGGCCGAGCAGCCACCCCTCAGCTGGACAAAATGACAGTAATCTGATGAGTGTGCGGTAATAATGGGTAATTTGAGCGCGGTGCAGATGCACGCAGGAGCTGAACGTTGTCGGAGGGACGGGAAGGCGGTAATGATGCAGGTAATGTCGAAATTAACCCCCTCCCTCCAGTCGCAGCGCGCTGTTTAAGCTCGAGTGCTGCAGACGTGGAGGATTCAATATTCTCTGGGGCGGTGAGCAAAAGCAGCAGGAATCAGCAGAATGTTTCAGCAGCAAAAGGAATGATGACGAACGAGCAGCAGTCAAAAGAATGCAGCTGAAGCTGCCAGGTTGTATTTGCTATCGACTGCTAGTTAGTCCAAACTAGTTGGGGTCCATCTGTATTTGAATACTGACAGTGTCAACCAAAAAAACAGGTTGAACAATCAGTGTTCATTTTATTTTCAGTGCATTAACTAGGTTAATGATAGCAAATAATTGATGCATACTACCGTATTTTTTGCCGTATAAATCGTACCTTTTTGCATAAATTTGCAAGCCCTGTGACTTATTTATGTTTTTCCATATTTATAAACCAATTTTTGTCTGAGATCTGATGATTTCATTCATTCTGACATGGAAAATATTGAACACTACCATTTTCAGCCACTAGAGGGCCCTCAAGTAATATGGCAAGCCAAATGTCTCATTAATAGGTAAAAGTGGCTATTAATGAGACATTTGGCTTGCCATACAAAGCCACCTTCGTCTCGCTCCAGAACTCCTGGAGCAAACGTCAAATCAGCATCATTTTTATCGTTTTCCGGTCTAAAATTATTTATTTATAATAATAATGATAATATGTGTTGTCATCATTGTATATTGCCATACAATTGGCTCTCTGCATTTAACCCATCCACCACCAGGTGGAGCAGTGGGCATCTATGGAGAGCTGCCCGGGGAACAACTGGGGATAAGGTGTCCTGCTCAGAGACACCACAAAATGCGCAGTGACCGGGGATTGAACCTGGGACCTTCGGGTCCCGAGTTGGCTGCCCTGCCCCTACACCATCTCGACTCCCATGGATTTTTCCCACTTTATTAGACATATTTGGAGCGACTTATAGGGCGGAGCGACGTGTATGCTGGGAGAACACGGTACGTGTTGTAAATGCCTCAGCTACTGCCACGTCAAGTTTGAGTTCAACATCTTTAAAATCACAAGTGTTGAAGTCATTTTGCGTTCGCTAATGTCAATTGGCTTCTTGATTTGGGCCGACTCCGAATGTTAATCAGTTGTAGACGTCCATGTACAAACTGCAGTAAAATCATACGCCACAAGCTACTGGAGAAGCACTCCCTCTCTCATTTATGAGGTGATGTAAACTCAGCGCGTGCAACATCTGTACCATTACGATGTTCTGAACGCGGGCTTAGATTAACAAATGTGTAAGCACATATAGTTCAGGTGGGTTTATTGGGACCTGCCGCGGCTCGTACAAGGTCAGGAAACAGTGGTGATGTCCCTCTTCCTCTAACCAACACACACCAGCAGAGTCAGCATCTGGTGAAGTGTTATTTCTCTGAAGCTGCCCAGTAAAAGAAAGAGCGTTGGACTGGGCCAACAAAGATCAGCAGCCAATAAAGATGTGCAGCAGGCGCAGCTCGGTGCCAAGGCCCGAGCGATGAGGGAGTGCAGGGTCCTGTGTGCGCTGCATCTGGTGTGTGGGTGAGCAGCGTCTGCAGACTTCTGCTGCACCGCCTTTTTAAATCCCTCATCGCATTTTCAGCTGAACTGCGTTTATACAGAAGCTGCAGAGAATCGGGGGGGGGGGGGGGGGGGGGCCCCCCTGGCGGCCGTGTGCAACAACAACAACACACCATACAGACATATCGT
>NC_056519.1:21063803-21091388 GCF_014905685.2 Nematolebias whitei | reverse complement strand
GGGGGGGGGCAGCGACTCTGCGGCGTTTTTAGACACACATCTAAAGCTGTCGGTTCAAAACTGCAACACACTTTCTGTCTGGTGAGCAGCACACGTTAATTTGTTCATTGTTTAAAAAATTAAAAACAGGATTGATTATTTTGAAACAAACATTCAGGATGATCATAGAAATAGACTTTACTGCAACTTTTTTGGACGCATTTTCCAATTTTAACATTAAAAATACGTGTTTTAATAACCAAATAAACAAGTAAGGGGTTATTGTTGCTTTTTACGAAATAAAACTGAATGTTTTGAGTATTCTGAACTTTAATGTGTTTCCATCTCCCTGCACCAGAGGCAAAGAAATTAAGAAAGTAACAAGTCGTACACCATGTCACCTGTCGCTGGGGGATTTACTAGTGAATGTGTGTAGTTTTCAACATACGTGTTTTTCTGGACAGGAACTGAACGGAGAATGAAGTACAACTTAATGTTCAAGGTGCAAGATATTCAAGTAGAAAGGAGTTACACTGTGGAAGGAGAGTGGTCGTCTTTTGTTTTGTTTTACTTATCCGAGGCAGCGCAGACTGACGATTCCTGGAGAGAGCAACTTTATCCAGCACCAGATGCAATGGTGGAGCCAGGGGGTGGCCAATGGTGGCCTTGGCCACCAGAGATTAATCTTCAGCCACCCGAATCATTTGAGGAAACTATGCTTTTAATCAAATGTATCTATCTCACAAGGTGTATATATAAAATGTTTGTACAGTAGTCCCTCGCTACTTGGCGGTTTGAATTTCACAGACTCGCTCTTTCGTGGTTTTTCAAAATAGGATTGGACATGACGCAACTGGATGATTGATGGACAAGCCACATTAACAGCATGGATTTTTTATTTAAAATAAATTATTTAAAATTATTTAGCACTTGCTGCACCATTGTGCAGCCCACATGTGCAGGGAGAAGCTCCTTTCTGCAGCGTGTCGATCTAAGCTCTGCAGCAGAGAAGTGGGCGTGGCCGAGAGCTGTGGTAGGTGGCAGAGAACTGAGATCATGACACGCTGTGCTCTTTTAGAGCGTTTAGAGTTTGGAAACATTGTTTAGAATATTGCAAGAGTGTGGGAAGAGTTGAAAACACCTTAATATACTAATTACTAAAATAAACTACTACTTACTTCTTGTACTACTTTTCCTACTTCGCAGTTTTTCAATTATCGCGGGGGAGCTGAGAACAGAAAACCCCGCGATAAATGTATGTATGTACATATATGATGGCCGACATGTTGGATTTTGACCCAACAACCCAATTTTCAATTAACTTTCTTACATCTAGATGCAGCCACACACCAACATGGAAGTCAGAGTGTTGCTTGCATCTCAAGGTATTTAGCCCACAAGGTTAACATACGTTCATGGTGGCAGCCATTTTGGATTTCGACATGGTAACCCACTATTCAAAAGGACTGTTTCTTACACCTAGAAGTAGCAACACACCAAAACGGAAGTCGGCGTCTCACTTACTTGAAGAGAAAGTTTGCAGATAAAGTCGTAAAATCAATTAAGAAACTGAATGAGAAAAGCCATCTACAAAAAAAAAAAAAAAAGGAGTAAAATCGCAAAAATACTTCCAAAGAGCTGCGATAATTTCTCATCTGCGTGACCATGAGCACGCAGAAGGACAAAAAGACGGCGAGGTCAGGTGTCAAACTGTAAACACGAGGAGAGAAACTTCAGAGGATCGTTGCCACGTAACTAAACCGTTACAGAACCTGCCTGGTTCTGGGAGCCAAGGGACCGCCTGGCAAGCACACTTCCCATCTCACAGGAAACACACACACACACAGATGGACCGACTGTTTCTGACGAGGCTCAACGGACGCTGCAACAGATAGAAAAAGAGCAGGAGATGAACTCACTTGTGGTGGTTGACCCTGGAATCTGACAGGTTTTTCCATTTCCTCTCCACCACTGAACCACAGGTCCAACCCCCAAGTCAGCTGCCAGTAACAAAACACTAAAACTTATTTTATTGTTATAATTTAAGTGGTAAAAGTAATCGAAGGCTGACAGGGTGCCTAGATTATTTGAACGAGGCAGCTCTAGTTTTAGATTGAAACCGTGTCTTTGTGTTTAACCTCCTGAACGTTATAAACTCTACAACTTTATTTACAATGCACTTTAAAAATAACACTATTGGCCTAAGTGCTGTACACCAATAAATAATAATAATAAATAAAAAAAACGTGAAATTTCAAGTAGACTTGAACATCATTCTGTGTTGAAACAGACAACAAGAACTGAGGGGACATTTGTTCAATAATCAATTCAATTCAGTTTATTTCTAAAGCTCCAAGTCACAACAGAAGTCGTCTCAGGGCACTGAACAGAAACATTCATATATAAAAATAATAATTTAACATGATTTATCTGAGGAGCAGACTGCTTTGAGTTTAACTCCATCACAGAACTCTCATCTTGAGCATGAAGGTGACAGTGGAAAGGAAAAACTCCCTCATGAGGAAGAAACCTTTAGCAGAACCAGACTCAGGACAAGCTGCTTCGACTGGCTGGGTTTGAGAAGAATAGACACACAACGGCAGGTCAAGAATCACATGTTAAGATAGAAATAGTATCAAATGAAAACTATTCAGTTTTAACAAGTAATTTAAGGAAATGAGGCAAGATTGTCCTCCATTAGTCTAAGCTTATAGCAGCATAACAAGTCAACCCTAACTATAGGATTTATCAAAAAGGAAAGTCTTAAAACTGAACAATGTGTCAGACTCAGACAGAAACTGGAAGATGGTTCCACAAGAGAGGAGCCTGATAACTGAAAGATCTTCCTCCCATTCTGCTTTTGGAAACTCTAGGAACCACAAGTAAACCTGCAGTCTGAGAGCAAAGTGTTAGGAAAATATGGAACAATAAGATCTGTAATATAAGATGGAGCTAGGTTGTTGAGAGCTTTGTAGGTTAGAAGGAAGATTTTGAATTCTATTCTGGATTTGACAGGGAGCCAGTGGAGAGAAACTAAACATGGAGAGATATGATCTCTCCCAGTAACTCCAGTTAAGACTCTGGCAGCAGCATTTTGATCAACTGAGGACTTTTTAAAGAAGTTTTTGGACACCCAGATAATAAACCATTGCAGTAGTCCAGTCTAGACGTGACAAATGCATGGACCAGTTTTTTTTGCATCATTTTTACATTAAGATGTTTCTAATTTTAGCGATATTACGCAGGTGGAAGAAGGCGGTTCTAGCAACGTTTAGTAACAACAAGATTCAGAGGATTTAAGTGTCTGTGCATATCACACAAAAAGAAAAAGTGGAACATCTTAATATGTAAGAAATTCGGCATAATAAATATGATTTTACCCATTTTGTCACATTTTCTTTTGAACTTGGCACAGCCAAAGTGAAACAGGAAGTGACATCATCAAAGAGGAACTCCCTGCTCTTTACTGAAATAATAATATTTGAACTCTGACTCGTCTTCGTCTCTAATAGACTCAAAATAATCTAAACAAACATCAGATTCTTCTCAACTGTGTGTTGACAACGCTCCGTTTAAATCCAGGCGTTCCCCTTTGACATCACTTCCTGTTACTGCGCAAGAGAATATCTCCACAACTGTTCATCTCAGTGCTGTGAATTTGTTTTGCAGCACGTTATTAATGTTCTCTTTCCAAAAATGCATTTATATTTATTACAAGCAATTTATGTGACAATCACTTTAAAACAACTCCAGCTCCAAGTCAGGACTAGAACTTAGCTGATGCTTCAGTGTGCTCAAAGAACGGCTTCCAAACATGACTTTTTTTTTAAATCTAGCAAAAAAACCTGTCATGGTTGAGTTTGACACAACTATTGAATCAAAGCCATGCAAATGTTTATTCAGTATTCAGACGTTCACATTGAACATTTCATACAATTGGGTTTAATTATTACCAGAAAAACAACTGGAATGGTTGAAGCACTTTGGCAGCAGTTCCGGTCCAATCGGGTGATTTTCTGCCATTCTTTACAAATCATCTCAAGCTCAGTCAGGTCTGTTGGGGACAACCAGTAGAGCCATTTTCAGTTCTCTCCAGAGGATCCAAGTCAGACTGGTTTTCTCTAGGACGTTCCTGAACCACTCTCTGTGTTTTAGGTCACTAGTCCAGTCTCAGGTCCTGCGCTCCGTGGATCAGGTTTTTATTGAAGATATCTCTGCGATTTCCTCCACCCAGCTTCTCCTCAACCCTGGCCAGTTTTCCAGCATATGGTGCTAACAACACCTCCGCAGCATGGTGCTGCCAGCCCCATGGTTGACCGAGGGGTGGTGTCGAGCAACGCTCGCTGTCCTCTAGACAAAACATTTAGACCTGAGCCCAAACTGTCACACACCAGAGAATCTTGTTCCCAACTATCAGAGTCTTTCAAGCGTTTTGTGGCTTCTGCTGAGATGTTCTACCGCAGAGCCCGGCTCAGTGGAGGACTACAGTTCTGGAATGACCCATCTCCAGGCAAGAGCTCTGAAGCTCAGTTAACCACTGGGTTTTTGGTCAACTCTGTCACTGAGGTCCTTCTCCCTCAACCAGCTCTTGGAAGACTCCTGGTTGTGCCAAACTCCTTCAATTTGATAAACGGAGAGGCTACTAAGCTCCTAAAAACATCTGGCGCAGAACCGTTTGTGTAGCCTGTGCTGTGCCTTGCTGCAGTTTTCATTCTGTGATTTGCACCATCAGCTAGGAGACCTCCTATGGATACGTGTCTTTCGAAATTGTGTCCAATCAATTTAATGCACCACAGGTGGACTCCTGTCAAGGCATCGCAATAAATGAACGCAATATCAATATAGCAGAGGACTGCAATAAATCACAGGCGAATAGATTTCACGTACCGTGCCGTCGTGTTCTGCATGATGAAGACTGGTTTGGTCCAGCAGACTCACTGGTCTTGATGTCCACACTGGGTTTAGATCAGGGCTACTCAACTAAACTGCTCAGGGGGCCACAGTTTCAGATCCAGCGATTAAATTTATTACATGAACCAAGTATTACAATGATCCGTTACATTTTCAATGTGTTCGTTTGATTGCATAGAATCATGAACGCACTAAACAGAACCCATACCCAGAATATATTTTTTTAAATAGCTCACTGGTGGGCCGGACTGCGGACCACCAGTTGATTATCCCTGGTTTAGATGGTAGTCATAACAGAAGAGGAAGTGATCAATGTTACAAAATACTTTATATTTTTAACAAGTAGGCCTGTCACGATAAATTTTGCTGGGCGATTAATTGTCTCAGAACTTATTGCGATAAATGATAATATTGTTTGAAATTTGACAATAATTAGTAATTATTGTCAAATTTAAGAAGAAATGCTGGTTAATGTTTGTGTGTAGTACCGTTTTTGACCACTGGGTGGCAGTATAAGACTGAACTGAAGGATGGATAGTGAGGAGCGAGCAGCGTAAATCTAAGAAAAATGAGAAGGAGGCCCCTTGATGTGACATGGGCTGTCTCTCCTTTCTTTATTTGGTTCTCAAAATGGCGGACGCTCTATGTGGTTTGAGCTCTTTAGAATTTTTAACACAAAGCTTTTAATAATAATAAAACAAACCAGTAAACAAGTTCTCAGCTTCTTTTTGCTGAGAAAAACAACTTTTCACAAGTAGGCATGGGTTTCAACTGTGAATTTTGGAGCTTCGACAAGACGGAGATTTTTTTCTGAGGTCGGTCTGCTAGCTTAGCTTCTCTTAACGAGCCAAAAACACGATTTTGGACGGTTTAAATAGATTTTTGTCAGTGAAGAGCACCAGAGTTGAGCTTTTTGTCATCCAGTGTCTTCAGTAGAAAGAGAGACACGATAAAGCTGATAAATGACAACAAGGCCAATAATTTTCATTCAGCATGTGATTAATTGATGTATTGTTTATCTTGACAGGCCTGTTAACAAGTGCTGCTTTGTCTCTGTTAAAATGGGGCACTGAGTGTAGATTAATGACGACAACAGAATACTCTCTGAAGCCACTACAAAATCTAAAACAGTAATACAGACTTTAAATAGGAACATGATGCGATTATCTAAATGCCACATTTAGGCTCCTGATAATAAAGTGCGTGGTAGTGCAGCTGACAATTATCAGCAGGCCTAACCTTCAGCAAGACTCGAAAATGTCACACTTTATAAAAGTCAGCAGGAGTTTGTGGGTAAAAAGGTCAAAGTGTTAAAAATATGCACCAGCAGCAGCAGAGTGGCTGCGAGACGAATCAAGACTCCTGACCTAAAAACGCTGCAGCGACAAACTCCCACCAGTACCAAAACCCACCCGAGAGAAGCCTGTGAGACGGGTCATCTGCTTTGTGAGCTGGTGCAGTCAAAAAGTCTCAAAACGAGTCTGGTTTAAAGAAGCTGAGATTCTGTGGAATTTGCTTCATCATCTTTTATCATCTTCATCGCTGTTTGCAGCAGGGGCAGCACCATGACATGTTTAACCCTCCAGGAATGCTTGGAGAAGAATATTTTACTTTCTAGTAGAAGTGAACATTTTAAGGGGCTCTGGGAGTTTTTCCAAACAAATAATCTGAGAAGAAAAGCTCCAACTTTCACTTCAGTAACAGAAATAAAGCCTCCGCGTCCTTTTAGTCTTGCTGGGACTCAAAAAGTTGCAGTAGCCTGATGAAAGCAGGCCTTTACGCAGAACTCTCCACGTTTTATCTTTATTTTCCATCAGAGCTGGGAAAAGGGTTGATCCCTGAAAATCAAGCCGGCAGCGACACAATGGCTGCTGATAAAGCGAAACGTCTGACCCTGACACAACCAGACATGCAGCCCGTTTCATCACAGACACACAACACTGGACGACCAGCTGAGAGAAACAGGAGCAACTGAGAAATTAGATTTCAACTAGATACTGAAAGAGTAAACATCTGAACATATATAGTTTTATTATTTTACATAAATTACCACTGCAGAAGGGTTATCATGTTTTGGGTGTTAAAGCTATTTAAACAGTGCTCACATCTACTCCTGTGTACAATGTAAAGATGCATTAAGCCGCATTATCCTGAACTGGGACTGAAAGGACCAGTCAAGATGGCAGCACTGACATCATGGTTTCCTACAGCACGTTTCAAAATAAAATATTTTATATTCAGTATATACGCATTTACCGTCATTTCTATGTGCATCGAACATAGCTGATGCTTATTTTAGTAGTAAAAACACATCGGTTTAAGTTTGTGCTACGATCGGAAATAAGGTCGGGTTTTATTTTGAAATAACTTCGTTTGATAGCCGTATTTATTTTTAACTTAACCCAGCTCGCTGCAAAAATGAAGAATGAGGACGATAACGTCAGATAGAGGACAAATTAACAAAACACGGGCTCATCTCAGCGCTTTCAGATTTTATCAGATTCATACAAAAGCGGACTAAGCTCTTCCTCTCATAACGACGCCGTAAAGCAACAGCAGGTCAGAACTAAGCTCAATGAGTGACGGGAAGCTCCAGCCAATCAGAAGCCCCGGAGCTCGAGGTTTGTGCCCATGGAGGGCGGTGATTGGTCCACAGCCCACACTAAATACGTTGCGGGAGGCCTCCTCAATAAAATGCTAAAACTGGAAATGACGCATCTTGAAACTCCAAACAAATAATTATCGGCTACTAACACATGTATACGTCCTATTTTGTGATTATTTTTGATTTATGTTAACTTTAAGATGCATTTATTGCAAAACATGGATGACCATCTTTTCGGGGTTTGAAACGTTAAATACGTAATTTTATTTCGTAGACTGAAACCGGAAGTATGTCCTATCATGCAGCTAGCTTAACAGCGGGGGGTTTGGTTAGGTAGGCCTCGGTGAATACAAATAAAAGTTCAAATGTTAAAACGCCACGCGCCCTTTTGTCTAAACGCAAAACAACCCAATTGATTTCGCACAGACGATAAATATAATGTCGAAAATCCCGTTGGATATGTTCCGTTTTACTTTGTTGCTGAGCTGCCGTCATTCAGCCCCGCGGCGGAGCGCTGACAGCAGGCAGCGTTTCGAGACAAGTTCCCGCTCCTCCGACTCAAAACAACAACTCACCCGGGGCTCACCTTGCTCGTCAACTCCACGGGTCCTCCCGGTTCACATCGCTGGGAGTAAAGCCCCGGCCGCGGCGTTACAGCGGAGGATATCCATGGTCCCGCACCAGGAAGTCCGGAGCACTTCTTAAAACTCGGAGTGGCGGAAAAGCCGAAGAGGAGCCCAGGCAGGTAGAAGCACCGCCCGCCGGGCTGGACTGAGCCGGATGCTGCAGCGGTGCAGCCAGACCTGCGAGGAGCACATATACCTGCTCACACCCGGGACTCGGTTCTTTCATCAAAATAAAACATAACAATGTTTATCTTTTAATGTCTCATTCAGGTTAGGCACAATAAAATAGGGCAAAACGTTTCCAAGATTAAAACAAGTTAAAGGTACTCGCTGAAAGCTTTGAAATCAAAAGTATGGTGAAGTCTGAAGGCGTTTACTGCAGTAGTTTTCCCACATATATTGATTTAAAGTTTTGGATTGTGGGTATGCATTCAGTGTAAACAAAGCGTTTGGCAGAATACACAACAGCGTGGAAGTTTGAGTCACATGACGGACCTAATTCAACCTTTATTTCTACAGGTTAGTCTCATTGAGTCACGGGGACTCATTTACAAGAGGCCTGTTTTTAACAAAGAACACAGATGAGGTACAAACAACAATAGACATCCATCTAAAAGCATATAAAATGAAAAGTAAATAAAGTAAATAAAATAAATAAAAACGACACCCCTTTATCGGCATTTAGCACCAGTTTGAGACGGAACAAATCTGACTGAATGATGTCGAATGCAGACTGAGCTGAAAAACCTTCAACCGTTCTAGCTTGACAATAAACAACTGTGTCGTCGTGATGTAAGGATGCATCAGGAATGAACATTACTTATGTAGATCGTGAAGAGGGTGTGTCCTAAGACTGAGCCTTGTGGTACACCATTGTTGATAGAGTCATTTTTAGGTCATAGTCTGTGCAGGTAAAGAAATGTGGTGTGTTTAATGGTTAACAGTCACGCCGGCTGTTTCTGGACATAGTCAAATCAACTTTATTTATAAAGCACATTTAAAACTGCAGCCGTTACCAAAATGCTTAATAAATCAACTCACATGGGGATTTGCTTACAAATTTAGCTTATAAACTTTTAATTGAAGGACACATTAACCACCGATATGAGACACATTATATGGCTTTTATTTCTTAATATATGAATTTTTTGTCAGGTCTTCATGACTTTACAGCGAGTACCTTTAAATTATCTATAGTTGTTGTGGAGAATGCACATTCAAACTATGTATTGTTTTCAAAAACACAAGTTAACAATCTAAAGGTTTAAGTAATGTTTGGCAGTTTTCAAACGTTCTGCATCCGAAAAACCGATAATTGACGTTACTTAAATGTTGATTGATTAAAGCGTCTATAGCTTAAGACTGAAATCGACAGAGCAGACTGTACATTTTTCTGGTAAATATGACCGGACTGTTTTTATTTATAGTTTTTAATCTATATTTATACATATAATCTCAATTAAACCTTTTTTACTAGTGTTATTTACCATTTGCCATATTTATTTTTTCTCAGAAGTTTTTGACAGTGTTTCACGTTTTTTTTGTTTTTGATTCAAAACTGGTTTGAGTTTACCTGTGCATTATTGTTTATAATATCTAAATGTGTAAGAAATACTTTAAAAAAGTGATAAATGCTAAAAAAAAAAAAAAAAAAAAAACTAAATAAAAATGGAAATAAAAGAAATCCATCCTACTGTGTGCTGTGATTGAGATTACATTCAATTTATTTATAATCCAACAATTCACATGGGCCGAATCAAATGACCTTACCAGCCCATGGGCCACCAGTTGGTTCACAACAAGAACTATGCTAAACCTAAACAGCTTGTCTTGATATTGTAATACAATAATAATAATAAAAAAAACATTTATGTATGTAACAAATATTAAAACGTAGCTGGTAACGTCATGATTAAAGGATATTTTTAATCCCTGTTCATTTGTGTTGTGACTTTAGTTTCATCTCCTTACCTTGAAAAGCCGGGCTTGTTGTGATGATGAGAGAGCTAAAAGGGTTGGGGACATTCGGCTCATGTTCCAAGAGGATCTCTGATGTTTACATGACAACAAAACAAGATTTATCAGAGGATAAGTTGCTACATGCGCTCTCCAGTAGACCTGCATGGACGTCTAAAAAGTTTCTTTACTGACACACAGACCATTGTATACTAATACACATGAATCAGATTAGGTGTTCGTGATTGAGCTTTATCTCCTCTCGGCGCAAAATCATGGAGCAAGATCTGTTTTTAAAACCCTCCCATTACCTGTTCGAGGCTCATGTCTCTGTTAATAAGGAACACTGCATGGGTTTTAATAAACTCTCACAATCATTGGCTATACATCTAGAACTGATTACATTATAGATGGCTGCCACATTAAACTAGTTAAAAACACAAATGACTATAACACAGTCAACTTTACAGTCAACTTTACAGACACAGAGCTAAAATTTGCCGTAGTCATCCCTAGCACATACTCTAAGGGCTACTAATTGGACAATATTGTTGCTTCAAACTTTTGTTGTCAATCTAAATTTAAGATGGCTGTCAAAGCCAGTTGACAAGACCCAACACAAACATGGCTGCAACTCAGACGTTGAGCTCAGATTTGATGTGGTAGTAGCTGAGCGTCATGCCCAACACATACTTTGAATGTGAGCTGCTGTGACACAGCATGAGGTCGTACGTTATGTTACTTTAAAGGTTGCATCAAAACGGCTACAACTGGGCCTGTCACGATGACACATTTTGCTGGGCGATTAATTGTCTCAGAAATTATTGCGATAAACGATAACATTGTTTGAAATTTGACAATAATTAGTAATTATTGTTACATTTAAGAAGAAATGCTGGTTAATTTGTTTTGAGTGTAGTACCTTTTTTCAACCACTGGATGGCAGTATAAGACTGTTTGAAGTGAAGGATGGATAGTCAGGGAGCGAGCAGTGTGTCTCTTTAAGAAAAATGGGAGGGAGGCCCCTTGACGTGACATGGGCTGTCTGTTTGGTTCTCAAAATGGCGGATGCTAGGTTTGATTTGAGCTCTTTAGCATTTTTCACACAAAGCTTTTAATAATAATAAAAAAAAAACAATAAACAAGTTCTCACCTTCTTTTTTCAGAGAAAAACAACTTTTTACACGAAGGCACGGGTTTCAACCGTGAATTTTAAAGCTTCAACAAGACGGAAGTTTTTTCCCCGAGGGCGGCCTGTTAGCTTAGCTCATGGTTTTAACGATCCAAAAAATGCGATTTTGGATCATTAAAACAGATTTTAATGAGAAAGGGAGGAGACAGTGAAGAACACCGGAGTCAAGCCTTTTTTGTCATCCAGTGTCTTCAGTAGAAAGAGAGAGACACGAAAAAAACGATAAAGCCGATAAATGAAAACGAGGTTGATAATTTTCATTTATCATGCGATTAATTTATTTATTGTTTATCGCGACAGGCCTAGCAACAACGCAATCATCTAACATAAAATAATGCTAGTTTAAAGACAGCGGGTGATTTGCATCCCTTCAAGAAAACGTAGGAAGATTAATGAATTAATGATTTTAAACAATAATTATGCGAGCCACACTTGAATTTATGAGGGTCCACATTTAGTTTTCTGGATTATGTTTTACGTCATTTCAGCTGAAAACATCAAATTATTTTATTGCACTTCCAATTAAAGGTGACTAGAGGACAAACTATTTTACTATAAACGTTTTACATCATTAGAGTCTATAGATATAATCTATCGAGTTTCACTGTGACTCTGGAGTCTGTTGCACAAAATAACATTTTAGTTTTATAAAAACATTTATCTGCACTGTATTTTACTAATAAAAGTGCAATAAAATGCCCAATTTAAAGACAGAAGTTCACAAAAGTTGATTAAACTAAATTATAAATATATTATTTAAAAAGTTGTACCCTGAATAATTGGTGTTACATTAAAGTGATTTAATAAATGTTCCCCTGGCTGCTCTTTTATTAATATTTAAATTACTTAAAATTGACATAGTTTAGCATCCTACTCACCTTCTTGTTGATTGAAGAACACACCTGTAAAAATAAGATTAAATTCTTCTTCTTTCTGTGCAGTTGCTGGAGGGAAACATCTCTTCAGGATTTATCGCCACCTACTGTTGAGTGGCGGAACAGCAGCTTGAAACAACATGAGAAACCCCCAGAAGAATTTGAGATAGGGAACTTTTTTTTTCTTCTTTAAATAAACCATTTTTATTATAATGTGTGGTGTATTTTAATGTGAATGAAATAGTATGACCAAAAAAATATCAAATTCAGTAATTGTAAATAAAGCTAGAGGTCTTTCTCTGTGTGAAATACTTTCAAAAATGGCTATAACTTTGCCAGTTTTACCAGTACTGGTCTCAAATTTGATGTGGTAGTAGCTGAGTCATTTTCAATACATCATTTGAACACCACATTGTGCAAGACCCTTGCCTAAAACATAGGTGTTAAGTCTTAGATTGAACACTGTTAGCAAAATACGTCATAACCACTGGACAGATTTTAGTGAAAATCTCAGAAAGTAATAATCTATGCTTACATTTTAAAGTCAGTCAACTTAAGGCTGCCACGTTGAATCAACCTCAGTAAACCTGACAATTGTTTCTTGGTGAGATAAATTTGGTGTGCTAGTAATTTTGTGAGAGCTCGAAACGTTGCTGAGATTCTGCATGTCATTGAACGGTCTGATCAAAATGGCTACAGCGCTGATCCTTCTATGATCATAGTTTAAAACTCTGGGAGAAAAAACTAGTTGGAAAAATGCTTTTTTTTTTTTTTTTCTCCAAGGAATTCCAGGGCTTGTTTTGGAATTAATGATGGAAAAGTAATTTAAGGTAAAAATGTATCATGGTCGCACATTTGATCAAAAATCAGTTGGCTATGAGCACAGTGATGTCATCATTGGTAGTCCGTTACAAGAAATAAGGCAGAAACTGCAAGTCAGTAATATATAAGGCACTCAGACAGAGCCCTATTTCTCTAGTCAGTTGCAGTAACCAAACTGTGACTGTCGGGTAGTTTGAGATACAGTGTTGCAAGAAATGTTGCCATTTTTTAACTTCTATCACATTAGGGTGGCACAGTTGGTAGAGATGCCACCTCTCAGCCAGCAGGTTGCCCCGGCTTGAATCCCATCCGGGGATCTTTCTGGGTGGAGTTTCCATGTTCTCTTTGTGCATATGTTGGTTTTCTCCGGGTACTCCGGTTTCCTCCCACAGACGAAAAACATGCATGTTAGGCTGATTGGTAACTCTAAATTGTCCCTTCGTGTGAGTGAGTGAATGGTTGTTTGCCTCGTTTGTCTCTATGTGTCCCTGTGATAGATTGGAGACCTGTTCAGGGTGTACCCCGCATCTCGCACAATGATTGCCGGACATGGGCACCGGCGACCCCCGTGAGACCCAAAATAGAAGAAGCGGGTAAAAGATAATGGATGGATGGACGTGTGAAATCCAGCAACGCAACAGTGAGGCCCTGCCACGTACGCTAAGAAACGGAAAACCTCTTAACGTTTTGAGACAATTTGGAAAATCAACCGCAAATACCTTACACTATTTGTCGCCAACAGTTTGAGTCCATCGAGGTACTATCTTAAATGTCTACAGCTGATTTAGATTAAGGCAAGTTAGGTGTTGTGAGAAACGTGATAGGTTTTTCGCATTGTCTTTATGATATATTTAACAATATTGCAATCGCATGTTTTCCAGTTCTAATCAAGACATGTTGCTGCTGGGCTTTACAAAAGCTAATTCTCTTATGTGTTTATTTACCATTAATCAAAGACCTTGTATTTTCATTACTTTAAAAACCTCTTTAAAATCATCCCAGAAAATAACCACAAATGCAGAGAACGAATAGGACAAACTCCTCCAATCCCATCTCAGTATTTTTAGACACACTATTGATTTTCTCCAGGACGTCTGATTCAATCTAAGTCAGGATTGATCTATTCATTTACTTCAGTTGTGCTCACTTATTGGACATGTCCATCAGCTGTCCAGGATGCACGTTCTGGTGAATCCAAGGCCAAATCTGGAGAACAAACAGGCTACCGGGGAGCCAATTTCAATTTCTCTACAGCCTGATATGGCCTCCATATGCCTGTGTGGAAGGAAACGGCACCAACATGTTTTTACTGTCAAATCAGTGGGCACTTTGTCCATGTTCCCGAGGGCCATTTTACAGAAAACGTAATTAGAGGTAGAGAAAACTGGGCTTGTTCAAAAGTGACTAAATTAAGTCAGGTGGAAATAATCCTAAAGACTGCATATTAACTGGTGCTATTACAATTGTGAGCTTCCTACCTAATTAAGTGAGTAACAAATTAATTCATTCAACCTTTATTTATACAGGTTAGTCTCATTGAGTCAAGGGACTCATTTTCAAGAGAGACCTGTGTTTAAATAAACATTTAAGGCCGAAAAGAATCAAGAACACAACAATAGTGGTTGGCACTGTTGCCTCACAACAAGAAGGACCTGGGTTCAATCCCCAGTTGGACCTGGGGTCTTTCTGTGTGGAGTTTGTATGTTCTTCTTGTGTTTGCGTAGGTTTTTTCCGGGTACTCCGGTTTCCTCCTGCAGTACAAAGTCGTGCATGTTAGGCTGCCTTCAGGCCCCACTTGCAAGAGATCTGTGATCCCAACGGGATTCGCCTGGTTAAATAAAAGGTAACTAAGAACTAAAAGGTGTTCAAGCAATAATACGTAATTTTATGAGTTTGTGGAAATGTTAATAGAGAAACGGAGTTGGATACAAGGTTGAGAACACAGTAGACGGCTGCTGTCGTCTGTAAATCCAGACTTCATTGTCATTTTTAAAACATTTACAGCATTCTATGTGTTACATTACAGTTATTCTAGTAGAAATAATATATTCTTGTTGTAAGTGCTGGCATCTAAAGCACTACGGTGATACAAGACCGTTTTGTTTATCTAGAATCCCATCAGGGTTCCCTTATTTTCTAGACTCAATTTTTTTTTTTTTCAGGCTACATTTAATGTCTTTGCATAAACATAATTGTTGATCATTATTAAATAATTTTGATGTCTAATAGTTACCATGTGAATTACTGCATTTTCAGAATTTATGTCATTTTTCTCAGTTGATGTCAGTAGATTTTCTCCGGTAACTGAGTTCCACGAGCTTCACCACAAGATGGAAGCATTGTATCATATATATTGGCAGCATAGTTCTGTACCAACCAGTTATTTTTTTTCATATATATGCTGTATATATATATATATATATATATATATATATATATATATATATATATATATATCTATATATATATATATATATATATATATATATATATATATATACATATATGATTCTCCTGTATGCTGCCAAGGAGCTTAAACATCACATATGCATAGCAATGAGTGAATATTTGGTGTAACAAAGGGAGTGAGTCACCGGTTCTTCAAAGAAATGCAAAGGAAATTGAGGGGAAATTTTAAAAATAATAAGAAACACTCTCCCGGGCATTCCTTTGATCAACACTATAATTTAATTACCTGCATACCAAAGGGGAGGCTTTGTTATGAGTTTTTTGGCTTATTTTTCCCACAACTGATAATTCAAAGAGCTGCTCCAAATATAAAACGACAAAAAAAATTACTTATTAGTTGTTTCTTCAAAATAGATGTATAAGAGGAAGTTATCATCTTCACAAAAACTCAGAAATTAAATGTACTTTTATTTTATATTACATTGTTTTAATGTAAGACAAATATATGTATTTTGGGGTCAAAATTGATGACAAATTTTGTCGCTCCAAATTAACGTGTCTACTGAATTTTGACTGAAGGTTTTGTTTTGTTAAAACAAGAAGCGAGTAATGAAAGCGTTTGTTCAGAACAAACATCCATCCATGCATATATTTTTTTACCGTATTGTTGGTGTGTGGGGACATGTTGTCTTTTTTACATTATGATTTTATAAAAGTAAAGCTACATTTAGTATTTCATTCTTGTATTTTAGACCTTAGTAAGTTGCCCCTCAAAAAATATTGTTTTATTGGCACTTTATTAGTAGAAACCAATTTATTTCTGGAAAAAGTGATTGTAAATTAAAGAAAAAAAAAAACTTTCTTGAAAAAACACATTTCACCCAAACCCTTGCAGACTCACATTTTGAGGATCTTGGTTTGTGCTCACCGTATTTGATGGAAATGACACTTAGTGAGTAAAATATGTGTAAAACTCAAGTTATAGCCATTTTTGTTTGAAAAGGTCAATCAGCTGTGAAAGTCATGAGGCTGGCTGACGCTAAAGGTTAATTAGTTTTAGATTTATCAAAAATTAACAAACACACAAAGGCAAGTATGACCTGCTTGAGCATGCATCAGGATAAGTATGACCTGCCTTTCATCATGGTGGAGGATATTAAATTATCATCAGGTTAAGATTTGACTCTACTTTCACGTCTTGCATCATTTATCAAATTCTTGCAGAGTTCCATAACATTATGGCAAAAATGATTATGTCAGCTCAGTGGCTTAAGTTGCACTTAACTTTTGAATGAGTAGTTTTATTTATATTTTTATTTAAAAAACATACATTTTAAATGACAAAATATTAAAAACGGACATAATAAAGTTCAATCTCATCTCATCTGTTGGAGAAAAATATTCTCGCTTTATCTTAATCAAAAGGAGCCACACTCGACAGCAGATTTTTAACCAGTATTTTTACTTGCAAGATCAGATTTTCAGGATGTTACACAGATATACAGGAAGTACACACAAGCTTGTTTTTGTACTCTTATCAGTTCAGCCGAGCTCAGACTTGGAGGTGTCCTTAAAGTGACAGCGGCACGCTGCAGCCTCACCCAGCTCCTCATTCAGCTTTCTAACTAGACCTGTCACGATTACTCATTTTGCTGGACAATTAATTGTCTCAGAAATTATTGCGTTAAAACTATAATATTGATTGAAATTTGACAATAATCACTAATTATTGTAAAATTTAAGAAGAGAACTTGAATTTGTTTTGCATGTAGTACCTTTTTTTGACCACCGGATGGCAGTATAAGACTGTTTGAACTGAAGGATGGATAGTAAGGGAACGAGCATGTCTCTTTAAGAAAAATGGGAGGGAGGTCCCTTGACATAACACAGGCTGTCTCTCTTTGGTTCTAAACATGGCGGAAACTCTGTGGTTTGAGCTCTTGAGCATAGCATTTTTCACACAAAGCTTTTAATAAAAAACAAGTAAACACGTTCTCAGCTTCTTTTAGCAGAGAAAAACTTTTTACACAAAGGCACGGGTTTCAACTGTGACTTTTAGAGCTTTGACAAGACAGAGCCCCCCCACCCCCACTCCCCAGGTCAGCCTGTTAGCTTAGCTCGTAGCTTAGCTGCTTTTAACGATCCAAAAACACTATTTTGGACGGTTAAAATGGATTATAATGAGAAACGAAAGGTTTTTGTCATCCAGTGTCTTCAGTAGAAAGAGAGAGACACAGAAACGATAAGCTGATAAATGAAAACGAGGTCAATAATTTTCACTTATGCGATTAATTGATTTATTGTTTATCGTGACAGGTCTACTTACCCCAAACATAATGGTTCATGGGCAAAGTTAGCATTCTCAAACAAAGTAGTTAAAGACATTCATAAACTTTGACCATAAAATCCCCAACACCCCTCAATTTGTATTTAGCTTAAGCAATTTTTTCGTGTAGTAGTCCTGCTTTATGTTCTTTATTTTTTACTCAATTAAGTACACTCATTAGTGGTTAGGTTATTCAAATAAATGGGAAAACAGGATTTAAACAGTTTTAACTCACATAAACTTTGTTAAATGATTCTTTTTCCATTTAGGCTGCTTTTAACATTTGTTTTTATTATTTGGAAAATATAGTACAATACAGACCTTCCAACATGAACAAAATACATAGTATTTGGCGACCTCAGTTGTTCTTACAGCAGAAAATACATTTTTATTCTTGAACTACCTCAAGTGGCAAAACACCGCTTTCACACTACAGTGCAGCAGACCTTTCTGAATCTCCGTCAGAAATAATCCGACCTCCTGCTGGTTGAGTGTGGCGCAGCGTCGGCCTCTGCTGGCAGTTAACCTCCGTTAGTTCAAATCAAAGAGTCCGTTTCCGCTCATCTACATTCTATGATAGACTCGGTATTATCACTGAGGGCAGAGCTTGCCTTCAGTCGTTAGTGGAAACTACTCTGCCTATTAGCAGGATGGATACGCATTATCATGTTCGTCTAAAACCAGAGCAGAACATGACCCTAACTAGTCCCGGCGCCCTCGGCACCACCTTGCTCCGATATGTCATTCCCCACAACACCCGTGTTTTCATTTGCAAACAATATCTTTGTGTTTGTTGAATCGATTCAGCATTGCTGCCATCTACTCGCCAGATAAATAGCTGTGCATTGATTGTGGGATTTATTCATGTGTTATTCATTAAACGCACCTGAGAGGCTTTGTTGTTTTGAAGGCTTTTGGAAATGGCAGGGAGTAAAAGCGACCCGCGAAGGGACACATTTGTTGCGTCTGACAGGCTACCTGAACACATTAGCTGCTAAATTGTACATAAAAGATTGCTTTCACATAGAAAATAGTCTTTTTGTGAATATACCCATTTGTTTTACTTTGCATTGTTCATGAGTTTTTATGATTTAAATTGCCTTTTAGGACGCACAGTGAGGCTGAAATGCCGTCTAGACTCAGGATGTTTGTATCAGAGCAAGACAATGGTCAAGGATTCATGACACCTGGACATTAAAAGTCAAATTGATAAAGAGTTCTGTTTCTGTAGACGCTGGTCTTGAAGCATTCACATTTTTATTTATTTAGAGCTTTAAGTCTAGACACTATTGATCCTACCTTGAATCTCCAAGCATCTGGAAGGCAGTCCGGACAAACTTACCTTTCATGCATCACACCCAAAGGTAGCAACGGGACTTCGAAATGTGCGCGCTAATGCATATTTGTATGAACAACAACTCCATCGTGTCTGCTTTGTAGATTTGGTGTTATAGAATGAGAAATACATCACAGCAAAAACGCTGTAAAAAATAAAATGTCTGAGCTGCATCATTGTCTTACATTAGAGGCGACATGTTGGCAGTAATAAAGGTATAATATCTATCTATAGGTTGAATCCACCGACTGAGGCTGGTTTATTGTAAGCCTTTTGAACTGCAGAATCAATATTTAATAAACTTGGTGGACTGGTGCAGTGATGAAAAGATAAGATGCCATAATGTGCTGCAGAGTACCTAATATATAGCAAGCTGAATATTTGTAGGATGAAGTTTCAGAAAACAAGATTTTAAAGCTTTGCTTTAACTTTAAAGTGAACAGCTTGATTTATTGAACAAATCTTGAAAATCCCCTTTATGTTTTCAAAAGCAGCCACATTTTCCCACATTTGAGGCCTCGAGCACAAAAGCCTTTTCTCAGAGGTCAGTGAACACAGCAAATGTACCAATTGTTTTTAAATTTCTGGATTTGTTAAATTCTCCTCGATATTTGTAAATGAAAGGTTTGACCTTTGACTTCTCTTTCCTCTTTCTCTATTGGGGATGCAGTTGTGATGGTGAAACAGTACGGGAGTGGATTGGACACAGAGTGGACATACAGTGGACAGGTCTCGCCCAGGACAGCGAACAGCACAGGAAGAAGGACAGCGTGAGCCAATTCCCCATAAAGGAAAATTTAGAGGTCAATAAAAAGTTGTGTCCAGCCATTTTTATGAATTGCCAATTTGATGTCTCAGAGTGTAAAAATGCACCTTATATGTTAAAATGTACTGTTTTAAGGTACTGTATATTTTGCATTTTGGGAAATACATGTATTTTCTGTCTTTTGAATGGTCTAACTTGAGAATATTCACTGTTAAAAGGGGACCTTTAAGTTTTATTTAGAATTAACACTTTATTAGGTAGAAACAAAAAGTCAAATAATCACAAGTTTCAAAGTGTATTAAATTATATTTAAATAAATAAAATTAAGTTTATGTTCATCTTCTTTCACTTAGTAGAATCAAGATGTAAAAAACACCATTTGTATATGTTCCTAAAGCAAGATATTTCTTTAAAAAAGTCTTGCCTTTTTTGACGTTCGGCAAACGTCGTTGCAGACGTTCGGTGAACGTTCATGACAACGTTCAGAGGACATTGTCTGAACGTTCAATGGTAGCTGGGAAGTTTCCCTTTATTATATAACAAAGTTAAGGCAGAACCTCTGGACAGATTAAAAAAAAAAAAAAAGTTGAAAGGTTTCATCTTTTATCCAAAAGACTTCTTCAGTCTGAGGAGCTTTAAATAAATAAACTCAAACTTTAAATAAACTCAGTCTTATAAACAGCACCTTCTCATAGTGGATAAACCAGTTTTTTGTTGACATCCAGAACTAGCTGTTCACATGATCAAGGAGGACCATGAGCCTAACGACCGATTTTAGTTCCCAGATGGCCGCTTGCTATTCACAGAGGGCTGGGTGATACTAGCAATAACAGCATTGTAAGAGGGGGACAGTTGGACATGGAGACCTCTGTCCCTGTTTAATGATGGACGGTTTCTCTTCACAAAGATGGTCTCCTTTACTCCTCTCTCAAGCCATCGTTCCTCTCTATCAAAGATGTGAACATCTTCATCCCTGAAAGAGTGACCGCTGGTTTTCAGATGAGTGTAACGCACAGCGTCACCCATCTTTGTGAAAAGAAGAGAAATCGTCCATCAGTAAACAGGGGCGGAGGCCTCCGTGTTCAACTGTCCCCTTCTTACATTGCTGTTATTGCTAGTATCACTCAGTCCTCTGTGAATAGCAATCGGTCATCTGGGCAATAACAATCCTTTTCAAACGACCAATAAGTTCCTTAAATTGTTTTTTCCCAATAAAGTCTTAGTTTGCATTTACTTGGTTGAATATTCCCCAAAGCCTTGATGGCAAATATTTGACAATTAAAGGAAGCTACCGATTCAAACAATAATAAAAAACAACACCACTTTGGGACATTAATATGTAGCCCTAAAAGAACAATCTGATAAATGGTAGCTAATTTCATAATTTTATTGATTAAGTGCAAAACTTGCGGCTTCAAAATGGTTTAATAGATGGTTCAGACCACTTTTTTATAACAGATCTAAGGTTCTGGCAAACTCAATCAAACCCCAGCTAACATGTTAGCTGTCCGGCTAAAATAGGTTAAAAATATTTTATTTGATCGTATATGTTTCGACAAATGTATTTTTTTTTTTTTGGGCTCTGAGTCGCTCCAGTCATGTTTTTCCCAAAATATGAAATAATCCCATTAGGATTGGGGGTAGAACAACAACAATAAAAAGACAAGTTAACTTTCTGACATCTATTGTTTCATTTATCCTCCTCTGATATTTAAGTCTTGTTTTACCGTATTTAGCGGGTTTTTTTTTTTTGGTAGCTGTCACGACTTGGGCTACACAGTAATATACATCCAAACATCTCAATGTATATTTACCATGTTTAGTGAGTTGCTTTTGGAAATGGAGTCAACTTTACCACGTGGTCAGAACAACAACAAGAAAAACTGACAACACAAAAAAAGTGGGGGAAAAACACGACAGTGAAAAAAACGGAGAAAAACCGGAAGATGGCAGCGATAAAGGTATGAAACAGTACAACATCAGACGGTCACTGGAACATAACAAGACAAAGAGAAACAAGTATTAGGAAAAATGGTTTAATATAGGAGACAGAAGCAAAAAACTGCATCACACAAGAACATACGTTTACAAAAATAATTCTGGACTGCTTCAGCTACACAGTTAGTTCACAGAGAAGGACAGAGTAACGGGAAAAATCTAAACAGCTAAAAGCAAAAGTTTCTAATTAGTTTATCTCTTTATTAAACTAATACATTAATCCACTGAAGGTGACTAAATATTTCTACTCCTTCTTTTTCTATAATCGTCTTACCATGTAGAAGACACAATACAGAAGTCAAATGAAACTTACCGCTGTTGTATAGACAAACTTGCTAAACGTATTCATAAAGCATAAAGAAAAATAAATCTGATTCAACTACCCTCTTTCTTGAAAAAAAAAAAAAAAAAAGGAAATAAAGATAGAAAATAAAACATTTAAGTGAGGAAAAAGAAGTGAAAGAAATAAAGCCAAAGATCATTTAGAAAATCTTGTATCAAAAGCCAACTTTCTGGATGCCAGCTAGAAATCATACTCGGGACCAGTCAGGGTCAGGCCACACCACCAGGCCAGACAGCGTTTTTCTAAGATTTTTTTTTTTTTTGTTGTATCCTTTAATCTCCAGTATAAAAAATTTCACTGGTACAAAATGCATAAGTACAATCAGTTGTAGAAATAGGAAAGCCTGCATTTTTTTTGTTGTACTTTTTAAATCCCATCCAGTGACAGATTTCGAAGTGTTGTCAAACAAACAAACATCACGCTTACAGGATCCACTGAAATGCATTGACTTTGGCTTCTCTCAAGACAATAACTCCGAAACTACCGAAATAATTTTTGGGAATCGAAAAATAAAAACCAACAGCAACAACGAAAATAAAATCAGGTAATCTTCACAGACGACAAGCTTTTTCTTTTTACGCCACAAAAAGAGAGAACACACAAAACATTTTTTTTCCTCATAAAACTTGACATAAGCCATAATGCAAAGAAACAACAATTGACTTTTTTTTTGTCCTTTCAGGTTTCATTATTTGATAAATAGCACTTAAGATAATTAAGAAAGAAGGAGAACAGAGAAGTGACAAGATAGAAAGATTACAACGAGCATCGGCGATGACAGCCCCTGAGGTGAGCCGCTCCACAGGAACTCTGCTTTTACGACCCTCTTGTGCTTCCACATTGAAACGAAGACGAGATCCTTCACGCTAGACTGTGCAACATCAGGCTGTGTGCAGTGTTCATGCCATTTGGCAATTTACAACATAGTCCTTGGTTGTTTTTTTGTTTTGGGGTGGGGGGAACAAACAGCTGTTTACTTTGCATCTGTTTGAACAGCGCAGTGTGCGGCCTCTTTACGTAAGGAACTGCTGTGCCGTTTTAGTTCTCTGATGCAAAGACTTCCACGTAGATCGGAGCTACGTTACTGAAAGTCAAACGCGTAAGGGCCGGACATCCAGCAGTTATTATCATTAAGTAAGTTTGTTTTACGGTTTAAAATTGTTTTATTTAAAAGGAACCCATTGGTGGGGCAAACTGAGCTCACCCGTGGGCCTGATTTGGCCCCTGGGCCTTCAGTTGAATAGCCCTGACGTAGACTTCATGGCTCCGATCATGTGTACTGCATTAAGGGGAAAAAAAAAGAATAAGTTTGGTCTTTGAGAGAATTTAATGAAAGCTGGATTGCCTTAAACTTGAGCGCCGGCTGTTGTTTTTCCTGTACGGACCTGCAGACGCGACCTCTTTCTCTCGAGCCAACAAGCGCTTTTATTTCCCCTGTCGCCATTCCAATAAGATGCTTCTCCGCGCGGCCCGGTTTCTAATAATCTCAGCCTGCCTGAGAGATAACAACCGAAAAATCAGAGCGGCATCCTTCAAACCTCCAATTTCCTGTTTGTTTTCCTGCTATGGACGAAATGGCGGACGTGGGAGGTTTAATTGCACATAAAACTGAATCTAGACTTGGCACGTATCACTGACGACATTTTTTACTCTTATAATACTGGTACGACTCTCCCTGGTTAAGGCGATTGGTGAGCTTCTGTAGAAAATAATGCTGCCTCTTTTTTTTTTCTTTTCCGCAGACCGTAAACTTGTTATCAGGGAGAGGGGCAGTTGAATAGACTAACACTGTGCCACGTAAACGGCGCCTCTACGTGAATGTCAATAACATACTTTGGCATCTATACATGATTTTGGCCCATTACACCACAAAACTTACATATGAAGTAAAAGTACAGCAGCGATATTCGGACCATCCTGCTTCCTTGTTTTTACCGCATGTCCAACGGCGATGTGTGCTTTTAAAATTTTTTCCTCAAAAGATGCGAGGCTGAGCTTGTCTTGCCCTGTGCTTACATCATGAACACAGGCGCTCCTCAGACATGATCCACAACAGTAACGACTCTCGCAATCAGAAACAAACGACTCTGAAATGTTTGGAACTGAACAAAAAGAGGATTTAGAGAAATAAGGACAACTCTCCCGCTTTATTTTTAATTGTCCGAGAAGCGGGATGAAGTAAGAAAAACACAGCGTGCTGAAACTTTCTGTCTCCGTGCGAGATACTGATGGGGTGAGAACAGGAGTGCAAAGATTCTTGGTAAGGCTTTGATGAATGGAACGGCTGTACAATGGCTAAAAAACTGTGATTCTGTGTGTTTGTGTGGGGCGGTAGCGGTCACTGAAGAGGTTTTCACACTCAGGGGCTCTCATGCACATTGAAAAAGTAAACTGCAAGGTCTGCACGAGAGTGTTCGTGTGTCCATGTGTGCATATGTGTGTGTATAGATATATTTATATTTATATATATATTTATATATGACACATGGGCACTTTTTTACATCTTTACAAAGAAAAAAAAAGCAAACGTGACATTTTCAGGCAACAAGACCACAGAATAGCAAGTTAACAAACTCTTTTTTTAAATCTATATTTTAAATATGAGGGATCCATACAAAACACTTATAATAAAATACCCATGTTATCAAATAATTTCACAAGTAATACACTGACGCGCTAGGCAGGAAGTACCTTCAGAATTTGGCACTAAACTCCACTGATCTCGTTTTTTTTTTTTTCATCTTAATAAGACATTTTGCCGAACAACAAAACACATCTAAATATTGTTTCCCACGAGAAAAAATAAAATAATGACACTGATGCTTCACAAGCTGACATTATATATTTATATAGATATATATTTATATTTATATAATTTTTAGGAATTTTATATAGCTAATTAACAAGGAATTTAGCAAACAGGGACTCCTTAAAAAAAGAAGAAAAAAAAAAACTAATAGTAATATGAAAGGCTTCGTCTATTCAAGTAAACTGATTTTTTTTTAGTCTTCTCTTGAAAAACATGAGACATTTAAGACCGTTAGACTTAGGATGAATCCACAACTAAACTCACAAGAAGCACCAACATTAACGTGGGTTACAGGTATCTTTTTTTTTGTTCTATACATTTAGACAGTAGAAAATATAGGTCATTTCATCATGTGCATTTAAACCACGGATTGTCTATCTGTGAGTCAGTTCAGCAAAAGGTGACACAAGTAGGTAGCATTTCTCCCCCCCAAACAGGGCAAATGTCTTTTTTTTTGTTCTTTTTTTAACCTTTTAAACTACTCTAGAAAAAAGTGGTTCTATATATAGACTTTGAATGAGAAACAGAGCCACTTAAAATGGCCTTATCAAAAAACTTTACACTGCCTGAAAAATGTAAAAACCATTACAGAGCTCTGAGAGAGTCTAATATTGATCAGACAGTTTTTGTTTCAAAACTGTTCGGAAGTAGTCTTAATTCTCAGAGAAATTGGCACGACTGCTTCTGGCACCGCAGTAATTTTTTTTTTTTAATTGGCAACCAGAAGCAAGATGTCGCACCAATTCCTGTAGTGAACGTTCAAGTTTACTTTAAATCAAGAAAAAATAAAATAAAACTTACAGAAAGAAGAAAAAACTGAAAGCAAGTCACTATGCCACAGGTTGTTTGTTTTACCCGAAAAAAGAACATTTGATCTTCCATAAAAATCTCAGTCTTTTTTTTATTTATATGAATGCAGCTTTTTATATTTTTCACATTGATGTTTTTAATCTTGCCCGCACCTCACTTATTGCCTCCCTCCCTGAAACCCTCCCAAAAAACATATCCAAATGAGGTCTCATGCAAAAAACAAACAAACAAGAAACACAACAAAAAAATAATCAACCCAAAGACAAAAAAAAAAAAAAAAAAATCATAAAAAAGTCCAAAAAAGCCAAAAGTTCAAAAGGTCAGTTGGCAGCGGCGGTGGAGGAGAACCAGGTTATGATCAGGTGAGCTCGGAAAAAACATCAAAAAATAATGACGGGGTAGAA
Source organism: Nematolebias whitei (assembly GCF_014905685.2). Lineage (NCBI taxonomy): Eukaryota > Metazoa > Chordata > Actinopteri > Cyprinodontiformes > Rivulidae > Nematolebias > Nematolebias whitei. Next base: position 21,065,221 of record NC_056519.1, on the reverse strand, counting down.
GGAGGACGATGACACTTATTTTCAGTGTTTGTTTTGATTTTAAAAAATTGTTTTGTTTTTTTGGACGCCACGAAGACATGCTAGGCAAACGATGAGCTAACAGGCATGGAGATGGGTTCTAAAAGGGGGAAAGAAAAAAAACAGGGAAGAGGAGAAAGTTACACACAAAGAGCCAGAGCACCACACCACATTATTAAAAAATAAAATTAAATATCAGGAGAAACAACAAAGAACAAACAGACCGGCAGAACGACACCACACACTAATTTCATTAGAATTTTCTTTAGCGTTGATTTCACGTTTCTTTTAACTATAAAATGATTTTAACGTTATAGATCTACACTAACAGGCAACACACATTCACCGTTAACACGTACACAAAAAACAGAGAGCGCCCAAAACTGTATCCATCAGTTCCCGATGGATGGCGACGTTTTGGGGGAACAATATTTTTTGGAACAATATTCTTTTTATTTTGTTATGTTTAAAAAAAAAAAAAAAGTTTAAAATTTTGAAAAGGGTAATGGTGGGAGGAGCAACGAACAAACAAAAAACACTTAAACAAAAGACAAGTAAAAAAAAAAAAAAAAAAGAGTAGGAATTCGACAATAAGTACCGGTAGTTCCGAAACAAATGGAGAGAGGGAGAGTTGCAAAGAGGAATGGATGATAGATGAGTTAACACACAAATTGTGCGACTGAAGTGGTTGGATTTGTGGGAGGGGGGATTACAAAAAAAAAAAAAAAGTTTTGTGGATTGTAGTTCCTGTACTAAAAAAATAAGGAAAAACACCGAAAAACCCAATTTCACGAGACTTCTCCACAAGGGTCTACTTTAATGATACGGTATACTTTATAGGAGTCCAATAACTTAACGATTGGCGATAAATAAAATCTTTTTTTTTTCTGAGGCAGTAAAAATGTATAAAAATAGAACTGCTTTTTTACAAATAAAATTTACAGGCCTGTGGCTTTTCTGTACCTTGATTTTTTATTTATTTTTTTTAATCTTTCAACAAACATCAAGTATTTTCAATGAAATCCCTTTAACCGTTTTATAGTAGTATACGTTCCTTTAAATTCTGGATGTTGTTTGTGAAATTCTACATGCTTTAATATTCCCATCACAACAAAGACCAATGTGATCCCAGAATATCGATTAATCATTTTTTAATATTTCTGCGGAAAGAAAAATATGAACATAAATCATAAGATGTAAATACGATGTGTTTTAGTGTAACGTACGGTCGGCTTTACTGTAACGAGACCATAAACGTTTTGTTGCCTTTGCTCCCGGGTCGCCAGCAGGCATAGAGGGGTTTGGAGAAGCAGCGGTGGCCTGCAACCAACACCGGGGAGGTCAAAGGTCGAATGTGCATATTGGTGTGCGCGTAAAAAAAAAAAAAAAAAAAAAAAAAA
>NC_056519.1:21029254-21063703 GCF_014905685.2 Nematolebias whitei | reverse complement strand
ATATATATATATATATATATATATATATATATATATATATCATGGCTCCTTAGTATGTATCTCAGTTTTGACTCACTAGTCTTGTAAATGTATAAATAAACACGGTAAACTAGAAAAAAAAAAGTTAGTTTTGAACAGAAAAAAAAAAAAAAACAAGCTAGCTAGCCCGAAATAGCGACTTCCTTCCATCATAAAAAAGAGAAAGAATGCACGAAGTAATGGTGGAAATGGAAGTGTTCATGTGTCTAAAATAAGAAAAACTGCAATAAATAAATAATATTACTTAAAAGTTAACTTTAAAAAAATATTGAAAAATGCCAGAAAAAAAAAGTTCCTCCCTCTGGGTGGTTGTAGGTCGTTTCCCCCTCCCTCTAAATATGTTTTTTCAACCCCACCTCGACTCTCACATCCACACTCTAGTTAAAGAGGTCGTTTTGACATTTTTCATTTTTTTCTTGTTCTTTTTTAAAAATTTATTCTCTTTTTTAATGGGGGGAGGGGGACTTACCCTAGCAGTGCTAACAGGGGGAGCAGATAGACCCTAGTACTAAGATCAGTACGGTTTGCTGTCATTCTTGGATCGCTTCAGCTGCACTTTCAGACGCTTCATGCCGATCTGGAAGCCGTTCATGGCCTGGATGGCAGCCTGTGCTGACACGGGATTGTCATAGCTGACGAAGCCTGCGAAGAAACGGGAGGAAATTTGATAAATGTTGGGAAACGTGATTAACCGACCGCATACTAAGCTGAATGAAAACAGAAGAACATTTCTATTGCACAGTATAAAAACACTTATTTAGACATAAATGTCTGACATAGTGATGGATTGTGTTCAATAGCCTTCAAATCCAAAAAAAGTGAAAGCAAACAATAATCAATAAATTACATTTTATCCTATGATCACTGCAGATAAACGTACTGAATGGACGCCCATGAAAAAAGAGCTTTCTTTTATTTCAAACTTACTGAAAAATAAGTTTCTGGTGAGTTAAACATCTCATCTTACAAACAACATACCTCAACTTTAGGCCTCCTTCATGATGGAGGACAACCCAGTTAAGCTCACAATGACCTACGCAACCCATTATAAACGTATCGTGGTAAATTTGGCAAACCTTGTATTGCGATGGCACTGCTACATGCCAATTTATACCACCAAAATGAACTGTATGTTATTTTGTTCATGCTCAAAACTATAATGAATGTGTCTTACTACACACAAATGAAAAGTAGTTTAGTTAAAAGCTATTGCATATCTGCATGCCTCTAGTATGAAAAGAAATGATTTATTTTTCTAAAATGGTATGGACATAGTATAGTAGTCGGTACCCTTAAAGAGACCATTAATCCTTACGTTAGAGTTATGTTTCAAACTAAAGGTTAACTTAAGGTTCTCATCATCCAGTCAGCCTATTTAAAGGGAACAGATATATGTTTATGTTGTTTGGTATTATTTTGTACACCATACTGAAGGACTAAAGAAAAGAAAGACCAGACCTGTCTGAAGAGCTCCGATAGATTATAAATGTAGTTAAATGTGAAGGCTACAAGACCATCTACAAACATCTTTGATATATGTACTGTATATATAAGTATTAAGTTTATGGGCTTGTAGACAATGTCCCAGTACGTGGACGCAAGAGGACATGCAGCCCATGCTTGATCAAAAATAGTGTGAATGGTGAAAAAAGAGCCAAGAAAACCGTTCAAAAGCAATCTAGATGAACTCCATGTTACGTTTCTGATCGTACGATTTGTTGGGAAGAAGACCAAGAAGAGCTCCACTACTGACACAAAAACCAAACCTGTACCTTTCTGACTCCTATGGAAGGAAAAATTAAGCTTAAAAAAAGTAATAAAAAAAAAGGACCACGCCTACTGTAAATATGAATGGTTTTTTTTCTTTTTTTACTGACTAGACTTCATGAAGAAAACGAGAAGCTCTGAATGGAGATCAGCTTAATGTGAGACAGCAGTGTTTGCCAGCCGCTGGAGGGAAGACTGCGATGAAGTGAAGACTCAAAGCAATCTGCTGGCTCCTTGTGTAAAAGACGTTATTAACTGACTTTTTATGTATGTGAATGTTTCTGTTCAGTGCCTTGAGATGACTTATGCTGTGACTTGGCGCTATATAAATAAAATGGATAGAATTTTGCTTTTAACGCGGGGGAACACAAGACTACCATGGAGTGAAACAGGCAGCGTCAGAACGCTCAGCCTCAGTTGCAGGTCAGGGGTCTTTCAACATAATGACAATCCAAAACTTAGAACTTAAAAACACTGCAGAGTGGTTGAGAAAAAAACTCAGCTCAGACGCAGCAAACCATGAGAAAGCTCATTTTAGTATTTGTTTCCCGATCTGGGAGCTCATCGTACCGAAGCACTTGCTAAGGTTTGTCTGTTTGTCGATGAAGACTTTGGCAGAGACCACGTTTCCGAAAGGCATGAACATCTGCAGCAAGTCCTGGTCTCCAAACTCTTGGGGCAGGTGGTAGATGAAGAGGTTGGCACCTTCGGGACCTGGTGGGGATGACATGCAACATGTGATATACGTACGGTCGGAGCGAGCTCTTAGTTTAAGCAGAACGGCAGGAGACAGAGCGATACGTTGGAGAGAGCGCCGTGCTGTCGTCATAGGAACGGCGCTCGAGCACACCGCTTAGCACAATGTCTGATGACCTTGGGTTGCCGCTGCTTTTAAACAACATACAAATTCAGAAGAGATGAAAGCATTTGGTTTTCATTTATTAATCATATTTTGCCTCGATACAAACAAAAGACCTTTCCCGTGCTGTTGCTTTTAATTCCTTCTTTCAGCTGCACGTTGTCCCTCTTAAGAGGGGTCACAGGTTGCCTCTCCACCCTCTCCCTCTCACACATTGGGATAATCACGGCGGGTCACATCTCTTAGAATCGTCTCGTAGGCTCTCCACAGTTAAATAAAGCTGCGAGGGAGGACGATATCTGGCACGACTTTGTTTCTCTGGAGGGGTTTGAACTCATGGCTGGACTGTCAAAAAGAGAAACACAGAGCTTCTTTACAAATGTCTGCGGTGCTTGAAGCAGAGACGAGAGGAGCACAACAGAAAGCGTGCAGCTGTGTTTGTTTTACGAGACATTTCATCATCTGATTTGTATTCAGCGCCGCCGTCTAAAGGTTTTGGGTAAATTTAACGGCAACTGTCAGCTTGTGTGTGCAGGTAGCACGTTGCAGCGGCACCCATATTCAAACAGACTTTTAGTTTTCTCTTCTGCACATTTTGATGAAATGTTCAGATGCTTGGATCAATTAAATATAAATACGTAAAGACTTTTAATAACACTGACTTTTTAACTTTAGCTGTTTTTTTTTATAAAATAGCAAAAAATGTGCACTTCCCTATTTTTATTTTACCTTGCTTTCATAAAACAATCTTGTTTTGTTTACCGTTTCTTTTTAACGTACGTTTTTATATTTTTGTGTCAACTATTGCGTTGTATTTTACAAATTTAAATGTCAATAAATTGGTTAAAAATACATTTGGTTCATCTTTATTAAGTAAACGGTAAAATGCATTTCAATACCTTTTTGCTAATCAGATATTTTCCTCTGAACGTTGCATTTTTGACTAGTTTGGTCATTTATATGTTTAAATTTAATGTTTTCTTTGACCACATAATGTATTTTTGGGACTGACTGGGAGAAACCCAGACAGCTAAACTAATTCTATCACGAAACAAACCTCGTTTTTAAGATAACAGCAAGTTATCTCGAGTTAATAGCATTACAAATATTACGACTACACATTATAACCTTCAAGATCATAGATAATAAAATATCTTCACAAAAACTCATGGTTAAACAGTTCTAAACAAGTCCTCTCTTGACTTCTGTAGATTTTTTTTTTTTTTTTTTTTTTGCAAATCAAAGTTGTTTTTTTTTGTAATTTAATTTTTTTTAGCCATTATATTAAATTTTGACATTGAGTGGACAAAAAGAAAGTGGACAAATTAAAAGCCAAACAATTTCCTTTCACTAAAACAACTTGTTTTATGAAGCGGTTAAGACTTGTGACTACTTTAAAAAGAAATAAATAGAAAACATTTTAATTACCAGCATATGGTTCTGTTTTTCCCCCTAAGTCACTATGCTGATAATAAAAATATCATCATTTTCAGACTACAAGTCGCTATTCTTTTCACACGCATTGAACCCCGCGGCTTATACAATGAAGCGGTTAATTTATGGATTTTTTTTTTTGACGGACTAATGAGCTTCCTGCCGCCAAAACATTTAGCCTTGTCGCACTCGGACGCTCACAGAGCTGCCCAATACTCGTCTCTCTTCTTGAGGGGTGAGCTCAATGAGACTACAGTACCTGAATAAATAAAGGTTTAAAAAAAAAATCTGACCAGTGAAATTACCGAACAGGTCACGGTGGACCAATGAAATGGGGAGGAGAGGTCAATGAGATAGCGATCAATGACTTCCTATAAATACTGTACGTATTTGTGTATGTTACCGGTACGTATTTAATTAAAACTTTTTTAAAAAGTGTGTAAATATCTCATGTCACAACATGGACACCCATAGCTTATAGACAAGCATGGCTTGTATATATGTACAAAATTATTATTATTTTAAATTTGGTGGGCGTGGCTTATATGCGGGTGCTCTCAATAGTCCGGGAATTACGGCATGCCATTTTAACTTGTTATTACAAGTCTTTACCAGTGTTGATGCTTGGTTTCAGTTCGAATGTCTCCTGCTGTCATTCTGCAGAACTATAGGAATCATTGAAAACATGTTTGGGAGGAAAGGCCTGCGTGTAACTCCCACTGAACCAGACCGGTGTGCGGACATTCAGTCCCAGGCTACTGACCCTCTTTTTGACTGCCGGCGGCCCCTTGCTGTTGGAGCAGGGACTGGCTGTAGAGGGTGGGCAGTGCAGCGGCAGCGTACTGCTGGATTCCTGAGTAAGCCTGCGTCAGCGCGTCCATGGTGCCCGCCGTTCCGTTAGTGAGCCCTGCACCACCCAGGCCTCCGTTTAGAGCCGCCATACCTGAGAGCATTTGAGCAACTTTACATAAAACCCAACAATAAAGAAAGAAGAATGCACTTACTCATTAGCGCTCCCACTGAAGGTTGTGTTTTATCCACACATACATACACAAACACACAGTAACGGTCACACGGACTGTCAGAGACGTGTCGTGACGAACACTAAGAACACATCGACGTTGTGTCGAAACCCACGTGAGACAACAGGCAACACGTCAGAGTACAGGACACACAAAGTAAAGTTTACAATCAAAGTGTTGTATGAGTTTAGCTGATGACAGCCAGAGCTGCACAGAGATCTGAGAAAAGAAGCACACAGCAAACACAAAAGCCCCGTTTACATTACACCAGATATTTCTTTCTCAGCAAAAAAAAAATGTCCACACATTTGAACAAATTTACAAAAATACCTATGCCACACCACTAGGTGGCGATAACTTTCACATTAATGACATCAAAATACAGAGAAAGAATGCTCTTAAGATGGCTAAAACTTTCCCAAACTAATTTTAGCTTCTTTTTTTATATATATGACAGCATCTTTCTCAGGTTTTATTAATTTCAGCACAGAGTTTATTAGCAATACGATTATTTTAAAACGATAAAGATGTAAAATCGGTAAAATCGGCTCAATTGCTTTTTTAATTTGTAGGGAACAAAGTGACACTTAGCATAAGGAAAATAGGCTTTTGCAATTATCCAGCCTACATGAAGACAACAAAAGTAACGTTTTGGAAATGTTTTTTATAAAATCTCAGATTAGCGCACTAAAAGGTGTTTGCGTGTGGACGGAGAGTAAAAACTCATCAGAAGAAAAACATCCGGAGTAGTGTTAATTGGGCCAAATTTAGAGACAACGTCTTCGTTTACAAAACAGAAATAACATTTAAACAACCATGATGAGGACCTAACATTTATAACACCTAAACATGTATATATATATTTTTTTTTTTTACAGTTTACTGCATTTATCTCTAAACAAATCCATGTATGGAATGCCATTCACGTCAATATTAAATAAATAATACTACTAAAATAGATATCGCAATACAATGATTAATGACCCAAAAATTAATTTACTAAATAAATAAATAAAATAAGCAAATATAAATATGAGCTGGTACCGGAACATAATAAATATAGCAATTGACGTATTTATATGCCCTCTTTAGATTACTTTTACTTCCTAATACAATGTTCTTTTTAGTTATTTTTAAAATGAAATTTACCTAAAAAACAAAAACTACTTTGGCATTTAGACGTCCTTACAAACATGTTTTTTTTATTTTTTTATTTGATTCTGTTAAATGTGTTTTCTGTGTATACTGTATTTGATTGTTGGACATTTTTTTTACAAAAACATTTAATATTGTTTTAAATGGCATTCCATACATGAGGAAACGTGATAATCCACATTTATAAACTATCTGGTAAAAATGCCAAACAGGACACAGAAGGACAACAATAATTAATGGACTATGGAAAGATTACTTATAAAAGCTATCACTTTACAAAACACTAAACTGCTTATATTAAAAATTACCCCGTCTGAATACAATATTATATTTATATTATATACAATCAGTATGAGTGCTAGAATCCTTGTCAATATTTTTAAAGTCTTGCTGTTCTTGTTAAAAGTATAAATAAAGGATTTGGTGCTTGGATTATTGAGCAACTTTTCTTTCCATCCCTAATTTAATTTGTCACCAGAGGAACCGTTTCCTTATTTTGCATTAGATTTGAAAGTATTTGTATTTTAGTCCAAGAATTTGAGCAGTAATTACAGTGATAGCCTGACTTATTAGGCACTAAAGCATCTTATCTCATATTTCTTTCGCACTGGCAGCCACATTTACTTTCAGGCACAAGCAAGCTAATATATATGAAAAACTTTGTTTTTTTTTTGACTATGTAAATTCAGGACAGCAAGCTGTGATTATTTGTGCTTTTCCCATCTATGACGTCTTTCTTTAAGAGTGAAGGCGGCGTGTGGAGGAAGCGAGGTGGGAGTTTAAAACGTGAAAGAACGCAGCAGTAACACTCATTAGCTGCTTGTAACAGCTTAATATCACGGCGGAGGGCAACATGTCTGAGGAGGTCTGACACGGGCTCGGCGTCCTGTCGCCTCACCGTCAGCCACAGTGAAATAAATTATCACCACAGCGCTCTGGATTATAGGTCACTCATTTATTCAGGAATAATTGCACCGGTGACCTTTGCGATTCAATTAAGGCCTGGATGTGCTTAAATGAGGGCGGTTGGCGGCGGTGTGTGGAAGGATGAGGAAGGGGCACAAAGAGGAGCGTGGGGTTAGCGGGGTACGGAATGGGATGCATAACGGAAGCGACAAGTTCGCTTTAAAAGGACAAACATGTGCGCGCGTACGTGCACATAGTCTGTGTTTTTGCGCTTGCATGCGCTTGGGTGGAGGCGTGTATGATTTACAGGGCGGATACAGCGACTCCAGCCGAGGAGCGGTAAAGGTCAGAGGAGAATAATGTGGTAGAAGAGGCCGGTAGTACAGGATCTCCACTGTCATAACAGCTCTGATTAAGATCCCAGCCTTGTCTCCTCGGAGGTCAGAGGCAGGACATACACCACACGGCTCAATAGATGTTGGCAGACCACACAGACTGTGTGGTGGACAATGTGCACAAATGGATGAAAATATGTATCTGCTTCTGATTCAACCACATGTTCAGAGTAACTTTGATAAACTCTTAATATACAGTTTGAAAGTCTCGTTCTGAAAAGAGCTTAAGCTCTTAAACATACGGCCTGAATCAACAGTGTGAAGAAGAGTGGGCTGAACTTAATACTTGTATGAGATTTTCATTTCAAGCAGTGACTACCAGTACATCAAGTAGGCTCATGAACACGCCGCCTGTGTTTGGGCTTAAGTTTCGTTTCAGTACAAATAAAAGTCATATAGAGTAACGCTCTTTGTTGCAAGATTTATTTACCGAAACTGAAGAGTTTGTATGTAAAAAAGAATGATGTACTGTATACGTTGTGTTTTATGTACCAAGAGTTCAGATTTTTAGTTTCTAGTTGTTTTGTTTTTGGCTCTAACAAACTTGTAATTGTACAACACCAGCTTTTAATGTTGAGAAATACAAGATTGACAGAAGTACCAAATAATATAAAGTCATTTACTAGAATTTTTTTTATTTATTTAAAAAAAACCATAAAATTGGCCCTTTTTAAGTTTTGGCAACCGACAAAAGACAATGACACAACATAGACGCCATTTAACACAAACAACACATTCCCACACTGTGGAAGTTGTGTGAGACGACGAGCAGCAGTTGACTCCGCTGGAACGACACATCAGCACGCTTACAGCAAGCATAACCCAGGGCACAACCAGGAAGCAGATGGAGAGATGGATGGAGGGATGAATGAATGAATAAAATATATGACCAGATGAATGACTAAAGAAGCTGCTACAATTAAAAAATAAAATTGTCTTTGAGTAAACTTGAGATGCAGAGAGACAACAGAGAGAACCAAATAGTGTCAACTTTAGTTGGTTGTTTAGTGAAATATGTGAACATTTTAAAGTTATTAATAAGAAACTTGGACAAATAAATAATAATAAACTTGTTTTGTTATTCATTTTTCTATCAAATCTACATGACAAATTGGTTTCAGTGCATTCAAATTGAGTTTCTGTGCAAAAATGAACAAGTGCTAACCAAATTTGTCACTTCAAAATTAGAAAAAATCTGGTGAAAAAAGAAGAAAAAGTGGGACCAAAGCGTCTGCCTTGTGGAACTCCGTCTCTCTGCTCTGACTCAGATGGTGATGTTGGTGTCATGGCTGAAGGTGGAGATGTTGATGGCAGGGTGAATACTCACTGTTGATGCTACCTGCTAGTGCATTAATGTTGTTCAGACCAACAGTTGCGCCCGCCAGGCCCTGCAGGGTGCCCAGAGAGGTCAGAGAGTTCATAGCGCCGGCATTGGAGCTGGCTGTGGTGCCTGCTGCTGGAGAAAGAGGAGGAGGAGGAGGAGGGGGAAGGTTTGAATGAGGGATGGAGAGACAAAACAAAGAGGTAAGAAAGGAGGTGCAGAAGCAGACAAAGGAATATAGAGGTTATACAAAACGTTCAAGTCACAACTTCTGCTTTTGACTTTTTGTAAAGTTTGAGACTTCAGGTGCTACATGTAGTGATTCAGCATCACTAACTTCACATACATTTTATGACATGTTAACATTATTACCGCAAAGAAGTGTGGAACGCCGGCTGCCTACTTAAATACAGCTCATTTTAAAGGTGTTCGTGTCCTTCAAAGGCTTTTTGAATGCACTGATTGCACAATATAGATAACAAATAGAGAGAAGTATATTGTATTTTAAAAGTAAAAAGGGGAGATAAAAGTCCTCTCTTTTTGCCAGTAGTAATGTATTTATACCCTCTCTGCACCGAAGGCATAAATAAACACCCAACTTCAAATTTTATTGAAGAACAATTTCTGTTAATCAAGACTGAGCTGCCAGCTGTGTGCAGAGGTAGAACTGATCAATGCTACTTTTTTTCTTCCTTGCCTGATTTGATGCTTAAGTCAACCTAACAAAGTAAAAAATAAAAATAAAAAAGGCAAATACATTTATTTACAGGAATGATCTCTGGAAACATACTTTTTTTTTTCCCTCAATGTTTTTTTGGGCAAATAAACAACTGGATTCAGAATCCTTAAATTTCAGAGAGAACAGGGACTATTGTCATGTACGCGAATGGTCAAACCGCAGCAGCAAAGCTACGATTTCACTCAAAAAAAAATGTGTCATGTAAACACGGCCTTAGATTCCTTCTGGATACCTTAATATGTTTTATGAAAATACGGAAGTGGCAAGGGGGGGTGAAGCCAACCCTCACCTGCTGCACCTTTGTGCCGTGAAGCGAAGTAGTAACAGAGATGAAACATCTACATGTGAAAAGGTAAAGCTGGATTTGAAGCTCAATGATGTGATGAAGTGATGACATACGGGCCGTGCTAAGCACATACTTTCTCTGTATTTTGAGGTCAATGTCAACTTTTTTGGCCATGCATGGGTATTTCAGCATTCTGTTAGAAATCTTTCTTTTTAAGTACAAGTAGTGTAGACAAACCTTCCAGTACTGTAGTTTGCATGGCATTTCTTATAAATGTTACTCTACACGTGTTCTGAGGTGTACAAGCCTTGAGAGCTAAATGTATGACTGTTCTAAATCTATAAGCTAGCTTACGGTTAAAAAATACAATATTGCATACAGTACATGTAGTTTTCTACATTTTCTTGACAATTTGAACATTAAAATGGTCACTAATGATTTTGTTAAAACAAGCTAATATGGCCTCTTCTTGTAGACCTCTTTGTGTATACGTCGAGCCAGTCTGGATGCAAAAATGGGACTTCTCAGATAAGAAGGTGTAAAGTAAAAGTAGAACAAACTCTTGTCAGTGGCACGATACTACAACAGAGCATCATATGATTGGAACTAATACTGATGCTTGAAACCATTACAAGTAGCACCAATCATTGTTTGGCCATTTAAAATAAAATGCTACAACCTTGTAAACCTGAGTGGCGGTAAAAGCAGAAGTTTGCAGTTTATTATAATTATAAAAAAAAAAAAAAAAAAAAAACTTCAGTTATTTATTTTTTACACATCAAAACAGGAATATAGCAACAAGCTACAATATCGACAAAAAACTCTAGGAGGAAACATTTAATTTTAAAATCCTTTGGAATTACTCGTCTACGATGAAGTTATATCACATTTCTTTGAGCACAGTTTAAATGTATAAGAATCACGATGAGGACGAACAAAATGGATACAAGGAAAAACGAAAAATCACAATGACGTGAAAACACTGAACTATGTCCGTGACGGTGGGTGACATGGTGCATAGAGCGTGTGCCCTTGTTTTTATTTTTTAACACACAAACAACAACAACAAAACTTATTCTATTCATTTACCCTTCATCTCATCAAAGCGTTGCCCACAAAGCAGGATTGCCGCTGAATATTTTAAGAGATGGCGTGACAAAGGAAGCATTATGTCAGCACACGGTGCAAAAACAAAGACGCTGGCCTGTTTCCATGCAGAACCGTCTATATTTATCAAACTGGAGTGACGCTTTCGGTTTCATTGACACATGCAGTATAGCACCACTCATTCACACCGAGGAGCTCGACCCGAGTGAGTACGATTCAAGGTTGGACTGACATTTAGAGGAAGAAAAGAGGCTGGGATGAAAGGGAGCGAAGTAGGAGGTGAGACAAGACAAGAACGGCCATTCGAAGTGGGATGGAGCGGCGCTGGCGTTGAGGAGGAGGAGTGTGCTGACGGGGGGGAGGGGGTGGTGTTTTTTTTTCATATTCATGCTCTGCCGAGAGTGTGCTGCTGGAGCGAGGCCGAGCCGACATGAGGGATGGGAGGGGGAAGAGAATGATGGAGCAGAAACAGGAAGCTTGTCAAGAAGAGGGCAGCAGCGGGAGATGAGGGCAACGAGGAGGAGGGAGACGGGATGGAGCGACGAGCGGAGGGGAACCTAAAGGTGGTGGTGTTTAACCGGAGCCAGGTCCAACATCAACCTGGTGGTTTTTCAACTTAAAGCTGTGAGCAGGACATGGCCGACACACACAAAGGTGCAGGTGGAGCCCGTCGGCCAAGACGCAGACGACCGCGCTGCTTTACGTTGGCCTTAGGCACAGAGAAACGCTGAAAACAGAGAACACACCTGGACCTGACGGAAACATCAAGCACACACTCATGCACACGCATATACAAAGCGTGTAGTATGTGATGGCGTGGGTCACGTGATGAGGAAACGAAACACACAGGGAGGCGGCGGCTCGCTGCAACCATCGAGGTGTGATAAGACGCTGGAGACACACACCATGGCAACACGGAGATCGGAACAATGACGTTTCGGTGACGACTTGACGGTGATCCGCTGGGATCGTGGGGTGACAACGATGGAAATGGTAACGATGGAGAGCGGAGGCAGGCGTCGGACCCCCCGGCTTTACCTGGGCTGGCCAGCGCTCCCAGGGAGGCGGCGTTGGACGACAGGGGGTTTGCGGTGGAGGGGCTGGCCGAGTTTTGGGCTGCCGCCGCCGCCGCCGCTAAAGTGGCCAAGTTCTGCAACTGCAGAGCACTCATACCTGGAGAGAGGAGCCAGAGAGGGTGGTGTCAAAGCTGGGGGGAGCGGCTGGGTCTCCTGGCTGGACCGGTACAGCACAGAACTACGTGAGCAGGAATACCAATGAAGAGCGCGGCTTTCCTTCACGTGTAAACCTGGAAATAATCCTGCAGGCTGCTTCTCGTTTTATTTTATTTTTTAATCTTCAGACAACTTAAAAAAAAAAAATCTCAGCAAAAATAAGGAGTCTGTAGAGTGTGAAGGTAAACACCGCAGCAGCTGAGTTCACTAATAAGTCCCAAACGGGCCTGAATGAGTAAGAGCAGCTGTTGTAGTGTTTAGTCGTGGTGCGTTTCTCCGAGGCAGAGCTGCTCAGGAGGCAGACATAATCACAGTGATTTAGTTCAACTTAAGTTCGTCTCTTTCAGCAGCGTCAGAGTAACGCCCAGCGGAGAGGCCTCAGAAACTACCAACCATCCTGGAACAGTCCAGCCTTTATAACGTTTTAAAACACGACCTAGAGCCCTTTAGCTCACTTAGCTTGTCCATGCAACGGTAAAGATGTCCGTTAAATCAAGGCCTTTATATTAGTGGGTCGAGACTGGAGCCTGACTCTTTGAAAAACAGTTTGAACACCTTCAGTTTGAGGTCAGACAAAGATCGTTGGATTTTCATCTAACAAGCACGTTTAATGCTTCTTGTTGTCGATGGTGATAATCCCTGCACATAAACAAAACTATTTTCAGAAAAAAAAATCCTTGACGTACCCGTGAGGCATTTAAAGTGACAGATTAGCAGAAACGCAATACAATATTTGAAGCTTTCTTTGAGTACTGAAGTGTTAAATTGAATTCGGCCTGTCACGATAACCAATTTTGCTGGGCGATTAATTGTCTCAGAAATTATTGCGATAAACGATAATATTGTTTGAAATTTGCCAATAATTAGAAATTGTCAAATTTAAGAAGAAATGTTGGTAAATTTTTATGTGTAGTATCTTTTTTCCCCATTGGATGGCAGTATAAGACTGTTTGAACCGAAAGATGGATAGTGAGGGAGCGAGGAGCGTGTCTCTTTAAGAAAAATGGGAGGGAGGCCCCTTGATGTGACATGGACCGTCTCGCCTTCCTGTTTTTCGGTTCTCAAAATGGTGGACACTCGGTGTGGTTTGAGCACTTCAGCATTTTTCACACAAAGCTTTTAATTAAAAAAATCAGTAAACAAGTTCTCAGCTTCTTTTTGTAGAGAAAAACAACTTTTTACACGAAGGCACGGGTTTCAACCGTGAATTTTGGAGCTTCGACAAGACGGAGTTTTTTTCCTGAGGTCGGCCTGTTAGCTTAGCTCGTAGCTTAGCTTCTCAGCTTAGCTGCTTTTAACGATCCAAAAACACATTTTGGATCGTTAAAACAGATTTTAAAGAGAAAGGGAGGGGTCAGTGAAGAACACCGGAGTTGAGCCAGTGTCTTCAGAAAGAGAGAGACACGAAGAAACGATAAAGCCGATAAATGAAAACGAGGTTGATAATTTTCATTGATCATGTGATTAATTGATTTATTGTTTATTGTGACAGGCCTAATTGGAATAAAATTGTTTATGTTACTTTAACATGAATACAAACTTATCTTCTACTCAGTAAAGCACACTGCATGTTTCACAGTACTGGGAGCAGATTTCATTTTAATTGAAATCTGCAATTTAGCCACTAGATGGAGCAATTTACGCATTTCTTTAATTTGGGGGTCAAATTGAGATATAATTATTAGAGTTTACATAGCTTGCATTTCATTCAAAAAAACAAAAGATTAAAACAAATACGATGTTAGTAATTTCAAAAATAAGAAAGTTACAAAACCTGCTTTAAATAAGTCACTTTTCGGTTTTCCTTGTTCACAAAATGATTTAGGAAAAAATAACGTATTTTTCATTGTAAACCAAGTTTATCTTTAAGAAATTGTATTGAGTTAGCCATTTTTTAAAATAAAAATTAAAAACGTTATTTTAAAACAAATACCCTGCAAAATAGTTATTTAAAAATATATATATTAGGGCTGGACAATAATTCGATATCGATATATATCATGATATACTTTTATTCAATAACAGTGATATGAGTTTTAAGCACATTTTCTATATTTTGATATACATTATGCTACAGCGTTTCACTGACACGTTTCTTTTTCTGTCCGGGTGCAAGTGGCCGCTTCAATTTCAACCCGAACAGAAAAAGCCATGACACAACCGATACATAAGCGTGTGGTGACGTACACCACGCACAGAGCTCAAGTCCAGAAGGAGTCAGCGGTAGCAGGCTGGGCTCCACGGTGCGTTGAGTTTTCGCTTCAAAATGAGTGCCCATGACCGACAGAAGCGAAGAGAAAGCAGATGACATCATCGATAAGAGAGGGAAGACTAATTCAGGGTGTGGAAGTGGTTCGGCTTTCTAAGATCCGATAAACTGCGAGTGTGCTGCACTGCAGCTAGCGGTGGGAACATCTAACTTGTTCCACTCGACATAATTTGCTGAGTCAGAAGATGAAGCACAATAAAAGTTTGAGCCAACGTGTCCCTGAAACATCAGCCCCAGCTGTATCAAGAGAAACACATGCAGCAAACGTTATGGTTATGTTGTTGTTTAAAGTTAAAACTAGTAATATTGCAAGTTGAGAGTTTTATGTTTATTTTTACGGTGAGTTCAAAATTCTTTGAAGGCTAAATACAAATAAAAGGTGAATATTAATTTATTTGTACAGTTTTTCTGAGGTTTTTATATTGTTTATATCGATATCAGAATTATATTGTTATCGACCAAAATTAAGAAATATATCGTGATGAAAGTTTTGGCCATATCGTCCAGCCCTAATAAATATACTTTTTTTTTTTTTTCCCATCAAAGCTACTAGATTCCCAATAAGTATTTATATTTTTAAATAATTCTCCTTAAATTAAGTTTTTAAATATGAAAAGAGTTACCACATTCACAGAATACTTTTTTGTAATCTGCAACTTTGTCACTAGGTGGTGCTAATTCTTCTGTTTGGGGCTAATTTAGGGCAAAGCGATTTATTGTTGAAAAACATGAATATTTTCCGTCCGCTCTTTATAAATCAGGCTCCAGTCTATGATGTGAAATGATTAAAACTCTTCACTGCATTTAAAGAGTCCTGCAGGCTCAAAGCTGCTCGCTCTTCATCTTCTCGCTGACATTAGCATATGGGGCCTGTGCTTAAGAATAATTAACGACTGCACGCCAACACCTAAACGTCAGAGAAGCAGAGGCTATAAAACACTGCCTGTGAGCACAACCCCGACCGCTCCCCTTCCTGCTGCGGACGTGTGTGTGGCACGTCCCGAGAAATACGTGAAAAATCCCAAGACAGAATTTAAGAACGTGAGCAGAACTTTCCGAAGTGAGGCTTCGTCCGCCTCGCTCGCGAGCTTGTTAAAGCTGAAAGGGTGGCACATGTGAGGTGTCGTATATACAGTGTGGGTGTATATACATGAAAATACACACAGAGAAAGACAGAACAGACATGACACGGTGAAGAAGATCTGTCTTGTTAGACGCAGATATCCTTCACTCAGACAACCGGAGTGAACGATGACAACAGATGGCTGGAGTCTTCACTTGGATTCACAGCTCTGATTGGTTAATTAAATGTATAAAACAGGAGAAGAAGAAGGAGGCTGCCAGCTTTTAAACATCTGATCCTGTTCGGTGGAGTGGCTCCAGGCGTGCGCGAGCGCTGCCGAAGAGTTTCAGGGATGGAACAACAACACGTGTGACTTCTGTATCCGTCTGCGCTGCTTAGGAGCGCCGCCGCCAGAACCAATCGAGCTGTCAGGGCCATTTTCACCAATTTTCTGTCGTACATCAAAAAGCTGAAAATGGATTTCTATTCTGGCGCCAGGCAGGAATCAAAACAGCCGTCACTCTTTCTGTCAAACTGTGCCAGCACATGCTAGGAGCTGCAGCTAATTCAGGCGGGGCTTTGATTTGGTGTTTGTGGGGCGGACAAAGCAGCGAGCGAGCGAGACAACGAGACGCTTCAGTCCTGAAGGACGCTTGCACCTGTTTGTTACACCTTTAAAGAGTTTACGTGATTTCAGTGTAGTTTTGGAAACAACAGAGCTGATGTGTCTGTGAGTGAAGCGTCTGTAAAACATGGAGGCCACGCTGCTGGAGTTTGACTTCTGTCGTCTCCTCCGTGACACGCTGGTGTCTACGTTCTGTCGCTTCTCACTCATCTTCAAGAGACTGACTCGAGTCCCGGTCCTGCCCAGACTTCCTTTCCTTTTATTTTACTTCCTTCCTCTTTCTTTTTATCATTTTTCTTCCCTTTCTTTCTTCCTTCCCTCTTTTTTATCCCATCTTTTGTTTCTCTTCTTTCCTTCCTTCATCTGTATTTTTATCTTTCTTTTTCCTTCCTTCTTTCCTCTTTCTTTCTATTTTTCCTTCCTTCCTTTGTTTCACTCTTTCTATATTTTCATTCCTTCCTCTTTCTCCTTCATTTTTTTCCTTCCTCTTACTTTCTATCTTTCTTTTTCCTTCCTTCCTTTGTTTCGCTTGCTATCTTTTCCTTCTTTCCTCTTTCTTTCTATATTTTCCTTCCTTCCTCTTTATATCCTTCTTTTTCCTTCCTTCCTTCCTTCCTTCCTCTTTCTTTCTATATTTTTTCTTCCTTTCTT
Source organism: Nematolebias whitei (assembly GCF_014905685.2). Taxonomy (NCBI): domain Eukaryota; kingdom Metazoa; phylum Chordata; class Actinopteri; order Cyprinodontiformes; family Rivulidae; genus Nematolebias; species Nematolebias whitei. The sequence goes on along the minus strand of NC_056519.1, from coordinate 21,046,833 downwards.
CGTTTCTTTCTTTTTCCTTCCTTCCTTCTTTCCTTTTTCTTTCCATTTTTCCTTCCTTCCTTCCTTTGGTTCTCTTTCTTGCTATATTTTCTTCCCTTCCTCTATCTATCCTTCTTTTTCCTTCCTCTTTCTTTCTTTTTCCTTCCTTCCTTTGTTTCTCTTCCTATCCATCTTTTCCTTCCTTCCTCTTTCTTTCTATCTTTTCCTCCCTCCCTCCTTCCTCAGTTTCCTATCTATCTATATTCCCATTTATTTTCCTTTTCTTTGCCTCTGTTGATGACCCCCCCTCCATCCCTCCATCCCTCTCTTTGCAGACGACCTTCCCCACCTCTCCTTCTTCCAGAGCAGCTCCTCACTTCTTACTTGCGTGTGTCAGAAGTGATCTCCCTCATCGGGCTCACATTCTCAGCAGCTCAGAGAACAGGAGCAGGAGGAGAAAGAAACCAGAGAGGAGTGAAGTGCAGGAGGTGGTGAGGAGAACTGGTTGGAGGGTCTTGGTTGTGCAGATGGTACGTGTGGTGGGTCATATGTGGCAGCCTGCCGTCGGCGGCGTCTAATTGAATGCTCATCGGTGTAATTGAAGCTCTGCAGCTCCTCGTGTTAAAGACGAGGACCAGATGTCATTCAGCTGTCTCTCCTCTCCTGCCAATCACCAACGCTCGCTCACTGCTCCCCCCACCAGTGCAGATGGAGGACCAACAGATTCAGACGCCCTTCGGTTCCAAACCCCAGATTCTGTTTGTCAGCGAGAGCCCGAGAGAAACGCTGAAAATGTAAAGCGCCATCGGAGAGAAAGTGGATTCTGGATTTGGTTATTCTTGTGCGAAAACGACCAAAAAAAAAAAAAAAGGGGAGAAATGCAGAGGAGAGCAGATGATGAGGAGCGAAGGAGGGTGGGATGGAGAAACGGTGACAGAAGAGGGCGGAGCGCGAGAAAAGAAATCTGTAAGAAGAAGGTTAAAAAGGAAAGACGAGACGAGCGAACCCTGGAACGTCTGGTTTAAAATATGATCCTTCTCGTCTTTCACTCAGTTGAATCAAACAGGAAGTCACAGATCCCCTTCAGGAAGTCGACAGTAGATGGTGCTACACTTCAGAGCAACACACTGCTTTGTAGCTACCCCCCCCCCCCCAACCCAATACTCCCTTATTTCTTTCTCTTTCCTCCTTTCTTGTGAATCATCCATCCCTGACAAAGCCTCGCTGCTCCCGCTACACGCCCTGGGCACAACTCTTCTCTGGCCTCATTAAAAGATCAAGACAAATCTTAGCAACAGTTAATAAATCTTCAGGGCAACGGGCTTTCTTTACTCCACCACGCGAGTTCATCTGTTATGCTCTTTGGTCGCCTTTTAGAAGTCTGTGGGAGAAACAGGAGCACAGAGAGGTGCAGCCAACAGGCCGGAGCCGCGGCACATTGAGCTTCGAGCAGCCGGAGGGCTGAGCTGTGGACTCACCGGCCATCTGCTGGATCCCGCTGAAGGCGCCCAGGTTACCGGAGGAGGCCGCCTGCTGAAGCAGCTAAACCGGGACAGAAAGAGGAAAGGGGGGGAGGGGGATGGAGAAAACAACATGAGCTGGGTGGATCCTGGAAGTTCAGCAGATGCCTCTACATCGCAGAGGAACTCGACTCGCAGCAGCTTTCTGCATCGGCGCTCGATGAGTAAATGAGCTGCTAATATAGTTTGATCTCTCCTCTAAGCGAGCGCCGTTTGTATTCCTCCATGATTCTCCCAGACAACTTGTGCATGAAAGCCCTAATCTAGCCCACTAATTACATTCCACAACAAAACAGGAATACTGATGCTGTCAAGAACTCGTCCCGCATCGACTCAAATTAACAGCAAATTAACATCTTGTTTGTATTGGAAACTTGCTCCCTTCATTCTCTGGAATACACCTAAAGTTTTGCACGCAGCTGTGATGAAGCGTCGAGACAAGTTAATTAAATAAGTAATTAGTAAAAAAAACATTTGCTTTTCTCTAATTTTCTAATAACTTAATATCCAACAAGACTAAGATTTACTCTCGCTGAGGCAAATCGAGCTGCAGGTTTTCACGCAGGAGGAAGTTTCTGGTGATCATATAGAAGCTGTGGAAGTTTGGAGCCTACAAATGCAAATCATTTGAATATTTAAAAAGAAAAAAACAAAATATTAATAATAACAAAAGGGACTTCCACAATAAAATAACTGTTCCAATCAAAATTTCAGTAAAGCTTCAGCTCAAAATATCACTCCCAAAAATGTAAAGCCATTTCTTTTAAGGATTTGGCAAAACTCCTCAAAAACGTTTCTTAAGTATCACTTGTCCTGCATGTCCAGATTAAAAATATATGTGCAAATGTAAAGATTTAATCTAAATATCAATAATTATTAATAATAAATCAATTAATCTCAATGTTACTCACTGCGTGTGCAATACTTTTTCATCCTACTTACACCGTTATATTCTACCATGTTGCTGGCCACTATTTTTCTTTAGGACCGTGTAAATGTTACCGTATTTTTCGACCTATAAGTCACAGTTTTTTGCATAATTTGCATGCCCTGCAACCTATACGCAGTAACGACATATTTATGTTTTTTTTAATCCATATTTATAAACCAATTTTTGGCTGAGATATGACAGTTTACATTCATTCCGACTGAAAATATTGAACACTACCATTTTCAGCCACTAGATGGCAGAGGAGTATGGCATGCCATTGTATCATGTAATAGGTAAAAAAAAAAAAGGCTATTAATGACACAATCGGCTTGCCATAAATGCCACCTTCGTTCTGCTCGCTGCTTGGCGCAATCATCAAATCAGCTTCATTTCGCTGCACCGCCCCGGCGAAATGCAGCTTATTTGACCATTAAAGTGCATTTATTAAGTAAAAGTTCAACTGAGACACACCTTTACGATAAAGTTGAGCAAACAAACAATTGTTTTTAGGTGGTTATCTTGTTAAATTTCAAAGAAATGCACAGCAAGTCGCCCTCTGCGCATTCATGTTTCCGCGTATCGGCTTGTTTTGAAATGCAGCTGATTTGACGTCAAAGTGCGTTTATTAAGTAAAAGTTAGACTGAAACACACCTTCACTATAATTTCGAGCAAACAAACAATTGTTTTTAAGTGTTAATCTTGTTAAATTATTGTTAAAGGCCCCCCGTGCATGCTCCCGCAGTCGCCATTTGGCAGCCGATCTATTTTTGGCACAACACCGGCCCACATTTCCAGGTTGTCAAAAGTGACGCATAATAGATGCAACATATTTATGTATTTTTCCACTTTATTAGACATATTTGGACTAATGCGACTTATGTGCGGCGGAAAATACGGTATATTTCTTTTTCACTTTTTGGTACTTTATTTTATACTGTTATTGCATGCTTTAGTATTTTCTGTTTTGTTTGTTTGTTTGTTTTTAGCGAGTCCAATGGGCTCTTCTCATCCTGAACATTTCATTGCATTGTTGACCTTGTGTTGACCTGCATATGACAAATAAACAACATCCCATACAAGTTTTGTGGAGAGAAAGATGTGTCAGTCGCTGTAAAAGGCAGGAGATTAACAAAACTAGGATTTACTTTCTGTGTCATTTTTTAACCTCACAAAACTAAAATTAAAATATTTTGTGTCACAGATTGACTTTATTTTTTTACAATAACACACACACACATAAATATACATGATACAATATCAAAAACTTGTGTTAAATGATCTGTATATTTTATGTGTTCACATGCTGATTTGGCTCTTTTTGTTTCTCCTTCATCCAACTTGAACCTGGTTTATTTATTTTAAAATTTTCGGCCATGTTTTGTTTGAGAACTCCCGTGTTCAGTCGGTTTCAGCACTTCTTTCATTTTCTGCTTTACTCATATGTAAAACCTGTTTTCTTAATCCGTAGATTCATTTCTGCATGAACACACTTGAAGGAATGAACACCCTCTTAACAGTTAGGTTCAGCAGACCCTCTCAACGATCCGTCTGAGCAAACCGAAGCGTTTAAAAGATGCTGAACGTAATGATCAGAACTGGACGGAGAGATGATCCTCATCATTCTTTACTGTTCTGCTCATCGTGACAACTTTTCTTCCCGACGCGGTTCGATTTGTTTTCTTCCGAGATGCACTACAGAATAGAAAAGAAGCTGATAGTGGAGGTGGTCTTACTGCCAGATACTGTGGAGTGAGGCCCCCCAGGCCCGTCAGGCTCCCCCAGGTGGTCGCACTGTTGAGCTGCTGCATCTGCTGCGCCAGCTGCTGCTGCAGACGCCGCTGCTCCTTGTCCTTCTGCGTGTCGGCGAACTTCACCACGATGGGGGACGAGCAGCCCTGCAGGTGCAGGAAGAGACAGAAACCAGGTGAGGAGAGCGACGCAACGTGGGAAAGAGAAAAACAAGGAAAAGGTAGAGAAGTTTAAAACAAGATTTAAAAAAAAAAAATCACTATTTTTATACATGAACATATTTTTGTAATAGCTGCTGCAGTGAAAGAAGCAAGAAAACAACCAAAGATAATACAAATATTTCATGTTCTATATGTAATAAAGGCAAATGATTAAGAAAACACACCTACAAGTGCATAAATCAGCTCACGTTTTTACACGAAACATCCAGATGAAACCAGATGTTTGCACACACTAGTACTTTGTTATTTTTCACACACATTAACTCAAACTAAACCTTTCCTGCTTCACATCAGCATTTGAGGTAACTGGAGGCACACATGCTTCATTGTGGAGCATCGTGGAAAAATAAAAAAAAATATCTACCTAGGGCTGGGCGATATGGGCCAAAATTAATATCTCGATATTTTTAAGATAAATCGCGATATACGACATATATCTCGATAAATGTTTTCTTTCCATAAAATAATAGCAAAAATATATTTCTGAGTCAAAGCTTTGTCCCAGTTGTCACACAGGCACACTTATTAACAAACAGCTGTAACTCTGCTAAATGTATAAAAATGAACTATTTACAAATATTAAATAATATTCCTCTTCAGCTGCGCCGCCTTCATGACGTTAGTAAGCGTGTGTGAAGCAGCAGTGAGGGAGAAGGAGGGGCCACGTGGAGTTGGCGGCGCAGACGGGCAGAAAAAGAACTATTGTGAATGGATTTTAAAGTCTTACAGTGAGAAATAGTGCCACATATAGAGATGCGCCGATCCGATACCAATATTGGTATCTGTACGATATCGGAAAAACTTCCAGATAGGATATCAGTGACGATGTGACCGATCCATGACTGGGCAGATCTATTCACTCTAATTCTATGCTTTGTGCTCTGAGTGAGAAACAGGTCCAAATTACAAGATTTAGCCATTTTTGTTAATTCAGCACGGTTTTTCTGTATCAGATCGATATCGGCCGATACCAAAAGCAGTGTGTATCGGTATCGGATCGGGCGATAACAAAGCAGAGTGTATCGGATCAGAAGTAAAAAAGTGGATCAGTGCATCTCTAGCCACATATAAAGCAGTGGCTTATATCGCTAAAGTCAGGGTTCTCAGTAGCTAACAAGATGGCTAACTTTAGCCGTCTTGTTCCACAGTTGAGACTGGGACCGTGTCTTTAGCGATACGATAAGCTGCAGATGTATTAATGTTGCGCTGCTTCTCACTGTTCCTCTAATAAGGCACAGCACGGCTAAATGAGTTCTGACATGTGGTTTGTTTCAGGGAAGGAGGCTGAAGTCAGTTGGAGCTGCAGCTTCACGCTTCATATTCCACTTAGCGCCGTTTTAAATGGTGAAAAAGAGTCGTAGTGCCGACCTTTTGTCAGGACTTGTTTTCGGTATTATCTACAGAAAACATTTTCCTGCTGTTCATCTGACAGTTTTAATCCAAACCATCTCCAAATAACAGCCATCATTTTCTTTTTGCTCAGCAGTTAAGCTACTCTTCGATATCCTGTCCTGTGTTTACTTGTGCCAAGCTACCGCCCACCTGGAGAAGCAGGAAGCGGGGGGAGCACGCGCATGCGAGGGGCAGTGTTTGTATTCAGCGAGGGAGAAGGAGGGGCTGCGTGAAGTTAGAGGCACAGACAGCAGAAAAAGAACTACACAGATTTTCAAGTCTAATAAAACTCAACGGTTGTGATAGAACTATTTAACCATCGTAAATTGAAAAAAACTCATGATACATGGAGAATATCTGATATATCACCCAGCCCTATATCTACCAGGATAAACACTAGATTTTAGAGACATGTTCTGCGGTCTGATGAAACTAAGATGAACGATGAACATGTTTGGCCAGAATGACCACCGTTACATCTGGAGGAAAAAAGGAAGAAGCTTGCACCATCCCGGCTGTGAAGTACGGCGGTGGCTGCATCATGTTGTGGGGGGTGTTTGGCTGCAGGAGAGACTGCAATGCACATCACAAATTCACGAAGGAATAACATTATGTGGAAATATTCAAGCACCATCTCAATACATTAGCCAGGACGTTAAAGCTTGGACACAAATGGGTCTTCAGATGGACCACTCCCAGCATGCTGCTACATTAGTGACCAAGTGACCGAAAGACAACAAAGTCAGTGTTTGGGAGTGGCCATCACAAAATTCTGATCCGTTTCATACAAAACTTGTGGACAGAACCCGACCAGTTCTGTCAGTCAGTAGGGAGCACAAGCCATTGTATCACTGGTACCAGTCCCAAACCCAGGTAAATGGTGAAGGTCAGGTCAGGAAGGGCATTGGGCGTAAAACACTTTTGCCAAAACAAACAGGCAAGTTCATCCAAGAAATACAAATACTATGAAAATGTATGCAATGTTTCTCCTACCATTATTGAAGGAGGGCGCCCCGCCTAACAAATCCTCCACACAGCTCAACCACTTCTGGACGGGGAGCGAAGATTGTAGCAGCTCAGACTTCAAAACCACAAAAAGTGCACAATCCAAACGTAGCGCTCTGCTACCCCTCTGTCAACAAAACCCCGAAGAGACGAGCACCCTCCCAAGGCAAGTAACCTAGATACTGGTATGTAAACATGTGACCTTGAATAGAGTTAAAAAAAAAAGTTTATTTTCTTCATTATGTGGAGTCCAAACTGACCTCAACAAGAAAGATTTAGTCAGGAAAAAGTTACGGTTCTACTGGAAAACAGTGTATGTAAACATCTGACTTCAGGTGGAACTTCAGCAAAGAAGTTAAAACAAAAAGAAAGTTCTTTCTGAATTTAACGAGCTTTGTAAAATTCCCATTCAGAGCTCAACACACTCTCAGCGACACGAACACCGTCGCTCAGGAAACTCCACTCTAAAGCCGGGGGGCTTTCCCCCCCCCCCCCCCCCCCCCCCACAAGGGCTCAGTTATCTCCGAGTCCAAAATGGTTTCACCAGAAACCGATTTCCCGACTTCTCCAACTATTTCATCATCTCACATGAAGTGAGGGAAAAAAAAACAAGTGTGACTGGGATAACCAGTGTGAGAGTGGCAAGATTTAAAGATGTGGACTAAAACCATAAGGTGCATCGAATTGTCTCGATTTGTCTTTACCGTGAGTGGGAAAAAGAAGAAGAGGAGAACACGGGGAGGCAAAACGAACACATCCGACGTCCACCGGTAACAAACAACCAAGAGGAGTCAAAAACACACTCCCTGATGAAAGTTACAACAAAGCTGAAAGTGATAATCTGTTGCAACACACCATTACTCGCACAGTGCAATCAAAGCTTAACTGGGGGCAAATCCGACGGAAAACAAAGGCAATCTGCCACAGGAGGATAAAAACCCTTTGATTGAAACGTTTAGTTCGAGGCGGGGATCTGCGCTTGGCGAAGGAGGGAAGGGATTTGGCTACTTTTCAGATGGCGTAGATTTCTCTTCAGGTGTACATGAGATTTGTCTTTTTGATGAAACCCAACGTTTTCACTGAGACGCACACAACTGCAAAATGTTTAAAAGAGATGATGGTGATGACAAATTAAAAGGACTGTCCTTAAACACTTCTGCTTTCTAGTGTATAAGTTCAATAAGGTCAAAGAGAATTGGCTCTCACATCGCATTTCTCTCCATGTGAGAGCAAAACAAAGAAAAGTTGTTCAAAAATGGAGTAGTGTTATTTAAGTGTGACTATGTTTGAAGTAACTGCGTGTCAAAAAGTAATTAGGTGCTTTGTGAAAAATATAAAATAGACAAAAACATCAAATACATAAAACAAGGATTCATGCAGGTACTTCCTGAAAATCCAACGGGCACAAACTTTCTTTTATAAATCCTAACAGTAATTTGATGATTTTGTAATAATCTAAATCCCTGTTTACATAACAATGATCCATTGAAAACTGACCCCCCCTTTCTATTAATACATTTACATGAAAACGTTCTAATTACAATCTCTGTACACACTGCAACAGTAGATGTGGAAAAGGTGTAATTCCCTCACCACGCCACTAGTTGGTGCTATGTTCTTTGAAACTACAAACGCTAAGTGCACAAGAAAAAAACAAACAAAAAAAAAAACTAAAAGTTTTAAACATTCTAACGTTTCTCTCACAGGAAAACCGCCATAACAAAAGCCCAGGTGATGTCCAAACTGAAAGCAGTCCGGGGAAATTAGACTTATAGATTTATAAGAGTCAGAAGCACAAACGATACTCTAGTATCCGCCATTGTCGATAGTTTCTTCTTCTGTGGATTGTAGGAAGCCGTTTTGTTTTGCGTCATACTGCGCATGAGCCAGGGATTCCCTGACAGAAATTATCTATTTTTTTCTGTCTACACGACAACGAACAATGGGACGTTTTTGAACCATTGCACTCTGGAACCCATTCTCAAATGGTGCTGTTGTCAGAAAAAAAAGAAAAAAAAAAGAAGCTATTTTCGTGTAAATGAACAGAACAAACACAATGAAACTCTTCCATTTTCACCAGAAATTGTTTTTGTGTAAACGGCCTAAGAAGACAAAATGCAGACTTATGGATGTATGCACTGTAAAAGAAGCATACAGATGTAAGAAGTGTTAAAAATGGCTGCCTGTGTCTCTCACTCCCTTACAGTATTCCTACCAGGACACAAAAACGCAGAGTAGAAAAGGTGTAAGTTGCAAATATAAGTTGAAAACTATAAATCCAATTATTAACAAAAATATCCATGATTTGATATATAAATTAGGGATGCACAATATTGGATTTTTGGCTGATATCAGATATGCCGATATGTTCAAACTTATTTGGCCGATAACCGATACCAATACCGATATTTTCCCCCTATAACTACTAACAGATACTACATATCTTTCTCTACTGTGGAATTAAAATACTACATTATTCTGCATGGTCTTTTGTCAGTTTGGTCTGCTACCAAATGCAGATGCCAAAAAGGGGATTGAAAATGATGTAACACTTTAACTTGGATTAAGTTTAATGTCAAATTTATTCACAATGACAACACTCGAATAGTGCAAATTTGTAAATGCTCACAAACCTAAACTCAACGGCGAGCGTGAGGTCATAACGTTGTGCTGGCGCTGCAGGCATCCTTGTCACTGGGTTGTCATACAAAAATAGTGCCTTATATATAAATATATACATATACAGATATATACAGTGCCTTTTATATTGGTGAGTTATTTTGATGGAATGGCCGATGTCCAACATTTAACTTTATCATTGATACCGAGCCGATAATATCGTGCATCCCTAACATAAATAATACATTTGTATGAGGAAGATGTTCATTTACTGTTAATCTGTAAAGGTTAAACAGCTCAAAAGCTGCGTGTGACACATCTCATTAAAATTTGGAGGAAAAAAAAGAGAGTAAAAACCATCAGATTAATGAAATTTATAAAGGTCCAACTTTCTGTGACCCATTTAAACTTTAAAACTTTAATTTTACTGTGGAATCTGAGCTAGAGAGTGTGTAACTTTCCAGTCTTATGTCAATTTCGTCTACAGCGTACAGTGTACTGCTGCCAAAAGTCATGCCGTAATATTTCTTAACAAGCCACGTATTTTGCTGAATTCTTTGTTCAGGTTTTTACAAAAATGCAGGAGAAGCAGATAATAAAAAAAAAAATGTAATGTAAACATACTGAACCAAAAAAAAAGAGGTACGTCAATGAACTAATGTTTAAAGTATAAACGGAAAATTACATTAAACGTTACAAAGATGTCAAATAATCAAAATAATCTTCATGTCTTTTTACAGTTCTTTTATGAAGACAATCCAGAATTTTCTTTAAAACTATCCTAAATCTTTTTTCTGAAAGCGACAACGTTTCAGCTACATTTAAACATAAACACAGAGCTGGATGCTGACAAAGCAGCGAGTCGTTCATCATGAGGCTGTCAAAAACTCCACGGTAAAAATAAATCATAATTGCAAACAAACCTTGCTATCATCGCTTTCCAACATGACATCCAAACTGCAGGCTGCCGTCGTTTAGAGCCAAAAATCACACCTTTTTATCTCCATGCAAACAGGAACAGTTAAGACGGAAAGATACAGAGAAAAATAAAGCACTAACAATACAATATTTAGTTACTGCAGATCAGAATATGAACAAAAATAGGACAGTTCATTTTATTTGGACATAAATGACTGCTCTAGATTTACTGGGGTAAGTTAGCAGGAAAATTAATTTGCATAGAAAGAAAAACAACAAGTAAAGACATATTAAAAGGTCCTTTTATAAATTGGTTAGAGTGAAAATTGGAGAAAGTACTTAAACATGGGACTAAAACAAACCCTTTACCGGAAAGTACGGTAATTGTTTGTTTCCAATTCTTGCTGGTGTTCAATTAGTAAGGTACGTTTAAGCATCTCAACTTCAAAAATTAGATTAAAAAATGTAATTGTTTGTGTTCAAAATACTACTTTTTATTACAATGAATAAAGCAATGGGCACAAAAAGTATGGAGTTTTACCGTATAGGGAATTAAAACAACCATGGGGCTGTTTTTACTGGTTTTGTTGAATTTATCCAGCTTTATTCTGATCCATTTCCCCTCGAGCTTTTTGATTTGATTTTTGCACTGAAATACAGAAAACAGCTAGTTTTTTTGTGACAAGTGTGAATCTTAGCAAATCAATGCATGCTCTTCGTCTGGCTTGTGTCATTAATTTGGGCGTTTCTTGCCACCTAGTGGTGCATTGCGAGTATTAAGCTTTTTTGTTAGAATATTAGACAAACTTTTAAATACAAACAACAATTTAAAAACTCAATTCAGAGTGGTGAAGGCTCAATGGGACAAGCATATATACATATAAAATCTACTTCACATATGGGGAGCAATATTATAGGCAGAAACATGGGTGTGCTATGGGGTCTCCAGTTTCTCCTATTGTTGCCAACCTGTACATGGAGGAGGTAGAAAAGAGAGCCTTGACGTCCTTTACAGGGACACCACCAAGTCATTGGTTCAGGTATGTTGACGACACCTGGGTTAAATTAAATCTCAGGAAGTCCAACATTTTACTGATCACATCAACTCTCTGGATAAATACATCAAGTTCACATGAGAAGATGTAAAAAATGGCCTTCTTGGACTGTGAGGTCTCAGTCTCTGATGGAGGACATTTGGAATCTGAGGTGTACCGCAAACCCACCCACACAGACCAGTATTTGTAGTTTGACTGCCATCATCCCCTGGAGCACAAGTTAGGAGTCATCAGGACTCTGTATCACAGAGCAGACAGCGTCCCTACTAGCTCAGGAGCCAGGCAGCAGGAGAAATCCCACACAAGACAGGCTCTAGAGCAATGTGTCAAACTCAAGGCCCGGGGGCCAAATGTAGCCCTCGTTGACATCTTATCTGGCCCCCAACATGATATTTTAAATGCAAAATACTTTTATCACTGTCATTTTTTTCAGTAGTCTTTGATTATGATGTCAAAAACGCAAGAGAGAACATCAAATGAGACCTATCAAACACTTGTTGAGGAACCTGCAACCAAGAAAAGATGTTGGGTATCTAACTTGAGTTAATGTAGATTCTGAAACCGGCCCTTAGTTTGAAAAAGGTTTTAAATTTTGCCCCCTTTTGTAAGTGGGTTTGACACCCCTGCTCAAGAGCAATGTGGATATCCTAAATAGGCCTTCCTGAAAGCAGCGAAGAAACCCAAACACGACTCCAACCAACAACCAGGTGAAAAGGAGGACCCAAGATACAGACCAGTTTCGTATGTTGCGGGAGTTTCAGAGAAACTGAAACGTTTATTTTCTAAACACGTCGTCCCAGTGGCTTTTAAACCCCAAAATACATTACAACAAAGACTGGTTCATCCCAAAGATCCAGTCCTCTGGTACAAACAGAGTAATATTGTGTATGCTGTTCAGTGTCAGGGTTGTGATCAGTCTTACATCAGGGAAACTAAACAGCCACTGGCCAAAAGGATGGCCCAGCACAGGACTCTGTGGTCTACACTCATCTCCAGGTCAGAGGTCACTCTTTCAGGGATGAAGATGTTCACATCCTTCACAGAGAGGAACGATGGTTTGAGAGAGGAGTAAAGTAGGCCATCTTTGTGAAGAGAAACTGTCCATTAAACAGGGACGGAGGCCTCTGTGTCTAACTGTCACCCTCCTACAATGCTGTTACTAGGATTACTCAGCCCTCTGTGAATAGCAAGTGGCCATCAGGGTACTAATAATCAACTGTTAGGATGATGGTCCTTTTTTATTAAGTAGACAATTAGTTTTGGCTGGAATAAGCCAACTGGTTTATCCACTATAAGAAGGTGCTGTTCATAAGACCTGACTTAACCTTGATACAGTGCTGCTTATTGATGTAAACTTTCCAGTTTCTAAAACTATTCTTTTAATGTACAGACTTTTTTAAAAGTGGTGACCTAAACTCAAATCTATTTTTTTATAACCATTCAAGCAAACATTTTATTAACAGTGCAGTCGGTTTAAAAATTTACGGTTATTTTAGCAAAACTAAAACTGTATATTCCTGCTGGAAGTGCTACAGCTCCAAATAACCATCCTGTTTTATGTAAATAACCGTGTAATGAGAAAATGATGGCGAGGTAAAAGTTTTTAAACAGCGTTCACACGAATGCCTCTGAAATTTGTAGAGAAACAAAAATAAAGTATTTTGAACAAGGCCTCCAAGATCTCCCAACTCTCAGCCCTTCTAGTAGTTTATTTATTTATCTGATAGATTCCAATTTGTAAATGCAAATAATGAATCTTCTTCATACACCAAAGTTAGTCCTGGAGTTCCTCAGGGTTCAGTCCTTGGAACAATACTCTTTACTTTTTATATGCTTCCATTAGGTAACGTTATTAAACAGCATGGGATACATTTTCATTGTTATGCTGATGATACACAAAATTATATTTGTCCATGAAACCCAATGAATCCAATCAGTTACTTAGACTACAAGCATGTCTTAAAGACATAAAAACCTGGATGACCCTAAATGTTCTGCTTTTGAACACAGACTGAGGTTGTAGTTTTTAGAAGTGAGCATCTTAGGAATACATTTTTCAGTTTTTCTCCCTCCTTAGATGGTATTAATCTGTCCTCCAGCTCTAATGTTAAAAATCTTGGTGTTATTTTGATCAGGACATGTCTTTTATCCCCCACACTAAAAAAGTTACTAGAACCGCCTTCTTCCACCTGTGTAATATCACTAAAATTAGAAACATCTTATCTAAAAATGATGCAGAAAAACTGGTTCATGCTTTTGTCACGTCTAGACTGGACTATTACAATGGTTTATTATCTGGATGTCCAAATACTTCTTTAAAATGTCTTCAGTTGATCCAAAATGCTGCTGCCAGAGTCTTAACTGGAGTTAATAGGAGAGATCATATCTCTCCATGTTTAGCTTCTCTCCATTGGCTCCCTGTCAAATTCAGAACATAATTCAAAATCTTACTTCTAACCTACAAAGCCCTCAACAACTTAGCTCCATCTTACGGTCTATTCAAGATCTTATTGTTCCATATTTTTCTAACAGAGCAGTTCGCTTTCAGACTGCAGGCTTTCTTGCAGTTCCTGGAATTTTCATAAGAATGGGGGGAAAAAATATATATAAACAAATTTGTACGCATCTTTTATTTGATTGTCTATTGTTGTTATTGTCCACTGTTGTCATCACTTTTTGTTAAAAAAAATCAGGTCTCTCTTGTAAATGAGTCTTCGAGGCTCAATGGGATTAACCTGTATAAATAAAGGTCAAATGAAAAAGATCTTTCAGTTTTCAGGCTCCTCTCTTGTGGAACCAACTTCCAGTTTCTGTCTGTGAGGCTGACACATTGTCCAGTTTAAAGACTGGGCTTAAGATTTTCCTTTTTGATAAATCCTATAGTTAGGGTTGGCTTGTTATGCTGCTATAGACTTAGACTACAGTCCTCTGTTTAAAAATTGCTGCTGGTTGTAAAAACACTTCATGTTGTTCATCCCATCATTTTAAATAAATACCTTGTGTGATCTGCTGAGGTTTGAAATATGTGATCGGGATGACTCTCAGCTACTACCACATCAAATTTTAGTTCAATATTTAAGTAGACTGAGTTAGAACGATTTTTCTTTGCTAATATTAAATAGCTATTGTAGCCATCTTCAACGGTGATGTTCAATGCTAATTAGGTCACAAAACCAGATTAAAAAAAAAAACGGTTTAAATAAATTAGTGTTTACGAAGACTCGGATAATTCGGCAAAATGTGCTTTTAATTTAAATTTACAGACAAAACGTCATTTTTTTCCTGCTGTTTCTAGTAGCATCACACGTAAGTTGCATTAAGCGTCACAGGAACTTCTGTCATATAAAACGTTTCTACACAAAGAATTATTATAAAGTCCTCTTTGTGACAAATGCCCTTCTCCGATATGCTGTGTGCAGCATTTCTAGTGTAAAGCCATCAAATGGTGTAGCAGTTATGTATGTAAAGTTTGCAGCATTTTAAAACGAAACTTTCCTTCTGCCTTATATCCCACGGAGTAATGACACCTGTGATTGACAGCTGAGTGGGAGGGTGCTGATGATGTGACAACCTGTGGTGCCTAAACGTTACATAGTCACAGAAAACATGGACGATTTCAGCATTTAGATTCATAATTATTCAGCTGCTGCACATATGGAGAGCCAACAACAGAGAAGCTCTTGGCTTTGAACTACAGTCTACATGCAAAAAATGTGACGTTCGACTTCCTGATTTTACTAATAAATCTTATTCTAATCTCTGTTTTAGGCATCACATCCCATTTTTTACAAAACGTTTAGATGCAGATGTGCAAGCTATATGTTGTGTTCTGTTTGAAACTTTTTTTCTCGTGTCTGTCAAAGGAGATTATGTGCTCTGAACCTTTTTCTTGTCATGTATTTGCCGCTCACGCAGCTTTTTAAATGTCAGCTAACAGCAAAAGCAGGAGGATCCGGTATTCGCTCCGCAAAGTTTAAGCTCTGTGAGTGCGTTAAAGTTCAAAACACAACAAACACAAACAAATAAGAAACGGTTGAGTTTGTCTGAATGAGGTAATGTCCCTCGCCTCTCACACAGTGACTGCTGGATATGGGCACCAGTGACCCCCGCGACCCGTAAAGGAAGAATCCGGCGAGCTGATGGACGGCAGCTCCCTCCGGCTTCTCTGCAGTCTTTTATCATCAAACTGATCCGTTTTTCGAACCGGACTAAAGTTGGTCCCCCTTCCAACCGAATTCGGAGTTCATTGACTCAGAGAGTGGGACCGTCCAAAAATATATTTTGGTCCAGGACCGGCCGCTCCCACCCCACCGGTCACTCTGAGTGCACCCTGCTGGCCAGGTGACCCCTCGAGCTGGGGAGTCGTCGCAAGAAGGCCCGGTGTCTTTTCTCTCTCTCTCTGGACCCCAACAAACTTCTCATCTGGACCTTTGTGGTTCTACCTGGTTCCGACGAGAATCGCCGAGTGGTATTTCGCTGGTTTTCTGCTGGACTGGCCCTCGTGGTGTCTTCATTGGCGTGGGGGAAGTGTACCTGTGTCCCCCAAACTGGACCAGAACCGAACCGAGTTGGCTGTGGGGGACTTTGTCTTTAACAGAGCCGGTCTCAGCTTCAGTGAGCAGCACGTTACTTTTAACGAAGGACTGTCCACCTCCGTGGAATTGCTGTGTTCACCTGGAGGAGACGCTCTGATGCTTTGAAGCGCCGCTGGAACCGGACCGGAGCAAAACCGGGCCAGGGACAACTTCAGCCTCTTCGTCTCTTGTGCTATAGAGCGTCGGAGCCAGACTGTAGCAGAACCGGACCAGACCAGTGACGACTTCAGCCTCAGCCTCTCCGGTCAGTCTCGTAGTTTTTCACCGGGGGTGCCTCTCGTGCTGTCGGGTGCGGAGGTGACGTGCAAAGAAGTGGAGGAGCAACGCTGTGTGGTGCTCGAGAGAAGTTCGGAGTTTGCATTGGAGTTGCTGAGGCTCTGTCCTCCCTGATGTAATTCCTTGGAAATTTAAAATTCAAATATATTTTTTTGGCAGGAGATTTCAACATTGACTGGTGTAAGTCGACCCCCCTCTGTGATAAATTCAAGGAATGTTGCCTGTCACTTAATCTAACCCAACTGATCAACTCTCCCACTAGACCAAACAAAAACCATCCTGAAAAATCTTCAATCTTAGACCTGTTTCTAACTAATATGCCTCACAAATTCCCTGGTACAGGTGTATTCGCTAACATTTTGAGTGATCATTGTGTAACAGCGACTCTTAGAGATATTAAACTTCCACCTTCTAAGCCCAGATTAATTCAAAAAATGGATCTGAAACATTTTTGTGAACAGTCATTCCTCTGGGATCTGTCTCACTTTGACTGGCATCATATTCTATTAATTGATGACGTGAACTCCACTTAGAACTATTTTCATAATAGTTTCATTTATTTTGTGAACAAACATGCTCCTTTTCGTCAGTTCAGAATAAAGGGACGAGACAGCCCCTGGTTTACTCCAGAGCTAGCTGACCTCCTGCACAGGAGAGATCATCTTTGGGCCGCAGCGAGAAAATCTGACTCAGACACTGATTGGTTGAGTTTTCAACAGATGAGGAATAAATGCACAACTGCTGTCAAAGCTGCAAAACACAACTATTTCTTATCTCAGATCTCCAAAAATCTAAATGACCCTAACAGATTCTGGAAAACCATTAAATCTCTCTCAGGCACCCCCCAATCATCTGACCTCCCATCACAACTTCTCATTAACTTTGTTCCTGTGTCAAATAAGCACGAGATCCTGAACTGCTTCAACAAACATTTCGTTGCTTCTGGTTCTTTATTTGACACAGTAACTAATGAAAGATCAGCCACTTCCCCTAATAACCAAACTTCTACAAATCAAATCCCTCCTACAAGTCAATCCTCAGTTAATCACACCTTCTCTTTTTCTCCATTCTCAGTCAGTGAGGTCAATAAACTGTTAAAAGATCTTGATCCTAAAAAATCTGCAGGTCCAGATGAACTTCCACCTTATTTCTTAAGGCTGGCTGCTCATATCATCACAGTCCCTGTGACCCACATCTTCAATCTCCCCATAAGACAAAACTCCATCCCAGACACTTGGAAAACAGCCTTTGTTCTTCCTTTGCTGAAGGGAGGAGACCCCACCTCACTGAACAACTATCGACCAATCTCTAAACTCTG
>NC_056519.1:21012449-21024254 GCF_014905685.2 Nematolebias whitei | reverse complement strand
TATACAGCTTTTTATATATATATATATATATATAAAAAGCTGTATAATTTTAATTTTGCACAAGAGGATAAGAATTACCAAAATTAGATGTTGACCAATGATCCATCTGCTGATGCATTAGGACAATTGTTGCCATATTTTTTTCCAAGAAAACACGGACAGACCTAAATAATACGGTAACTTAAAAAAAGTCATACTTAGCAGTAGAAATGATAGGATCCTATTTTTTGAGCGCACTTTAAATTCAGTTGGTTAAAGATAAATTCCTACGTCCAGATAGAAAACATGCACTTGGAAGTGCATCCGTAGCAAACCTTCAATAAAGTGAAGGTCAGGTGATGTGTGACGAGACACGGTGGGCTACAAAGATAAATCACAAGCTGGTTTTCTAGTTCGTTTAAGTTTCAGATTTTTCTCCAAAACAAACATTCTAATAGTTTGTAATCTATATAAATATGAAACGATTGTAATTGTTTGCCACAAACAGACAAACAAATAGGTTCTATACATTGATCGATTGATTGACTGACCTGATCTTAAAAGATCCAAAACGTTTGTCCTTTAATGCAATATTTGTCAAACTCTTAGTCTGGTAAAAAGTCATGCTACTAATATGATCTAGGACACATGCTACTCCCTCAAAACTTGGGACATCTGTGGCATTGTGCTGTGAGAAAACTGCACATTTTAGAGTAACCTTATATTGTGGTCAGCCTAAGGCACACCTGTACAATAATCATGCTGTCTCATCAGCATCTTGATGTGCCACACCTGTCAGGTGGATGGATTATCTAAGCAAAGCAGAAGTGCTCACTAACACACATTTACGCTAACCTGTGAACACTATTTGAGAGGAGCTTGTTGTGTACATAGAAAAAGACTTAGATCTTTGAGTTCAGCTCATGAAAAATGGGAGTAAAAATAAAAATGTTGCATTTATATTTGTTCAGTCTACTTATCTATTAATCTATCGTTGATTGAATATCTGTGATTGGGTTGCGGGGACAACAGTTTCAGATCTAGACTTCCCTGTCCTCAGTCACACGCTCCTTCTCAGGGATCCCAAGGTGTTCTCAGGTCAGTGAGGATAAATGATCCTTCTAGCAAGTATAACACTCCAACAAAAAGGCTTAAGGTTATGTGAAAAATTAGAGGTGACTGGTCCTTCGTAGTGACTAAAAGGACCCAAATTATGTGTTTTATTGCAGCATAACCCCAAATATCTCGTTTTCACAAGTCATCGTAGGTTTCTCAAGTAGAGAGGTAGATTTACAATTAATGTACAGATAGAATAAGTTAGTTCCTCCCCTCCCTCTCTGCTGTGCTTCAAAAGAAGCTGACAAGAATACAGATGCAATTATTTATGACGTTTGCAACTGAAGACTTGTAACTTGTACTTGTACTTGTAACTAGGCCTGTCACAATAACACATTTTGCTGGGCGATTAATTATCTAGAAAATTATTGCGATAAATGATAATATTGTTTGAAATTTAACAATAATTGTCTAATTTTTGAAGAAATGTCAATTTGTTTGTCATGTAGTATATTTTTTGACCACCTGATGGCAGTATAAGACTGTTTGAACCAAAGGATGGATAGTTGAGCAGCGTGTCGGCCCTTGACGTGACATGGGCTGACATGGTGCGGCCGCTCGGTGGTTTGAGCTCTTTAGCATAGCATTTTTTTTACACAAAGCTTTTAATAAAAATAAAAAAAAATCAGTAAACAAGTTCTCAGCTTATTTAGCAGAGGAAAAAACTTTTTACACAAAGGCACAGGTTTCCACCATGAATTTTGGAGCTTCGACAAGACGGAGGTTTATTCACGAGGTCGGCCTGTTAGCTTAGCTCGTAGCTTAGCTTCTCAGCTTAGCTGCTTTTAACGATCCAAAAACACGATTTTGGACAGTTAGAACGAATTTTAAAGAGAAAAGGAGGGGTCAGTGAAGGGCACCGGAGTTGAGTCGTGTCTTCAGTAGAAAGAGAGACACGGAGAAACGATAAAGCCAGCAAATTAAAATGAGGTTGATAATTTTAATTTATCATGCAATTAATTGATTAATTGTTTATCACGACCGACCTACTTGTAACTACCAACAGTTAAGAGATTACTTTGGTCAGGACATGACAGCTCACGTAAATATGAGTAAACAAACTAATTATTCAGTTTGTTTTCAAGAGTTAAAGTAATTCTATCTGTGTAAACATTTTGACAACCCATTGTAGTTTAAATGCCCACGTAATGATTTTAGCTTAAATGTCCCTGCTTACAGTGAAGCAACACGTAATACGCCAATGTCCCCCGTCTCTGAAGGATCTGAATAGTGAATGTTTGTAGTTTTTTACAAGAGTGTTTTCTTTTTACAGGGAATTAAAGGAAACCATAATGTTTTTGGTGCAAGCTATTCAGGTGAGGAGTAAACAATGTATAAAAAAAAAAAGTTTTATTTTATTTCTTGTACGAGATAGCACAGACTAAAATATCCTAGTGAGCAAAAGGAAGCAACTTCATCCATCACCAGGTGCAATGGTGGAGTCATGGGGTGGCCACACCATAGATTATCATTCAGCCACCCCAATCATATGAGGAAACTATAATTTTAAGCAATATAAAAACTAGAAAGCATAGTTTCCTCAAATGATATGGGGGTGGCCAGTTTAAAAATACATACGGTGGTTGCGATCTTGGATTTTGATGTGGCAACTCAATTTCAAAAAGAACCTTTCTTACGCCTAAATGTAGCAACACACCAAAATAGAAGTTGGTACGCAATTTATTTTTGAAGTTATCGCACGCGCAACATGTACGCACGGACCGACAAATGGTATTTTCAATTGACCCTTTGGCTCCTCATTGGGGGACAATAACTAAATGCACCAGTTGGTTTATTACACCAAAGTAAAAAAAAAAGTTAAAATCCAAAAACAAATGCTTGACAGTTGATTGGATGAAGCATCTGTTAGTCAATGATAAATTAGATAAACATCTTGCGCTGATTGTGACTATTAATAAAGCTGCTCCTGTTTATAATAATTACCTCTAAAACTTCCAAACCTTCAGTTCATGAATTATTATCAAGCCTGGCAAAAATTTCAAATTCAGATTTAAAAATAATTTATTAATCCCAGAGGGAAATGAAATGTTGTAACTCATCATCCTGGTGTCATTAAAGAGTTGTTCTAGATGCTGATGCTGTGGGCAGGAAGGATCTCGTCTGTCTAACAGCAGATCTGAAGAAGCCTCTGCCTGAAGACTCTGTTGTTGTATGACAGTCTGATGAAGAGGATGCTGAGGGTTGTCTATAATGTTCTCCATTTTATGAAGAATCATCTCCAAATGTTCTAGAGGAGTCCCCAGAACTGAGCCAGCCTTCTTTATGAGCTTGTTGATCTTTTTTAAGTCACTTGCTCTGGTGCTGCTACCCCAGCAGATGATGGCAGAAGAGACAGCGCTCTCTACAACAGACATATAGAAGATTTGCAGCATCTTGCTGCAAACATTGAAGGACTTCAGCTTCCTCAAGAAGTACAGTCTGCTCTGTCCCTTCTTGTAGACGCTTCACTGTTGCATCTCCAGTCCAGTCTGTTGTCCAGGTGAACCCCAAGGTATTTATACTTCTCCACCACCTCCACTTCTTCTCCCATGAGGGAAATAGGATTGGACCTGTTCCTGTTCCTCCTGAAATCTACAATCATCTCCTTTGTTTTGTTCACATTCAAGATGATTGTTTCCACACCATGCTACAAAGTGGTCCACCAGTTCCCTGTACTCAGCTTCTTGTCCATCTCTGATACACCCGACCACTGCAGAGTCATCAGAATATTTATGCAGATGACAGGAGTCTGTTTTGTACTGGAAATCTGAGGTGTGCAGAGTGAAACGGAATGGTGAGAGTACAGGCCCCTGTGGTGCTCCTGAGCTACTGACCACCTTGTTAGACACACAACCCTTCAGTCTCACAAACTGTGGTCTGTTTGTCAGGTAGTCTTTGATCTAGGTGATTGTTGAGGCCTCCACCTGAGTCTTCTGGAGTTTCCGACAAAGCCAATCAGGCTGGATTGTGTTAAATGCACTGGAGAAATCAAAGAACATGACTCTCACAGTGATGTCTGCCTTTTCTACATGACAGGGAGTTTGCTGAAGCAGGTGTATGATGGCATCTTCAACTCCAAGTCCACGCTGATAAGCAAACTGCAGTGGGTCCTGATATGTTCTTGTTTGTTTAGTCAGGTGGGGCAACAGAAGTCTCTCTAGGACATTCATGATGTGGGATGTCAGGGCAACAGGTCTATACTATAGTCATTGAGGACTGATGGGTGAGGGTTTTTTTTGGGTTCTGGAACAAGGCAGGATGTTTTCCACAACACTGGAACCTTCTCCTGGGTCAGGCTAAGGTTGAAGAGGTGCTGCAGAACCCCACAGAGCTGCTCTGCACAGACCTTCAGGACTCTGGAACTGACACCATCTGGACCTGCAGCCTTATTCTGGTTCAGTCTCTCCAGCTGCTTCCTCACCTGACTTCTGGAGACGCAGAGGGGGGAGGCAAAGGAGGTATCAGCATCTTCTGATTTGGTTGAAGACCAATATGTAGAAGAAGAAGGGTCTATGATTTTGGGAAATTTGTGAGACTTTACAGGTAAAACTGATTTTTTTTTTTCTTCTAGTTTTTAATTATAGTACTGGCTTATTTACAATAAAATGTAAAAAAAAAAAAAACAACAAAAAGCATTATTACAACTTGTTTGATAAATAATTTTGAGATTTGTTGAAACTATTTTTTTTTTCAAATATGTAAAATGTAAGTTCCCTTCTTATTGAACTGAAACAGTATTTTTTATTTTTTTTTGATTTGAAACCTAAAATCCCTGTCTTTAAACTGTGAGGTTTTTTTCCCAGATTAAAAAAAAAAAGTCAGAAAGTGTCTTTTATTATGTCAAGAGGAAATATTTTACAGTTCTTTTATTTATTCTTTGTGATAAAACCAACATGTGCAGCCTTCACTTTTTGAAATGATTCTTTTTCGTCACAGAACTGCTCTTAACCACCAAGAATCATTTTTGCTGTTTTTATGTCCTTGACAACAAAGTAAGAGATTAGTCACCAATTCCTGGTTTGCTGCTTTTGCATTAGAGAGGTAAACTAGACTGAAGGTTATCGCTGCATTCCTGTCCTAGTAAACATGATGACCTTTGTTGTGCAAAACTACCGTGTGAGACGGTAGTTCTCTAGACAGGATGCTTGAAAAAGGGTCATTCTTCATACCAGTTTAGGGAACTGTATTTTAGTCAAGTGACAATCTGTCGATAAACTGCCAAGAGGTTGTGCTGTCCTCTGCAGAGAAGTACTGCATGAGAACTGGATCAGTTCTGAAGGGGGCATTGATTTGGGTTAGCCCTTTGAACTGGTCCTAAGATGTCTTGACACCTTCGGACATCACAAGCCATCACAGTCAGTCTTATATAGACGAGGGCAATGTTCACCCACATTTTCATCTTGGAGCTTCTAAAAAAAGACTTACTCTTCTCCATCAATATAAACGCACAAGACAACTTTCGGATTTGTTTGTGTATATTTTTTATTTTTTTTTGGCACGGTGAAGAGATGGGACATAGCTTGATCTCTAAAAATACCTCAAGGGCCGCATTCTGTCGTCATTGGAGAACCACGCAGTCCTTTAATGAAAGTAGGGTAGCTCCCAAGGCCCAGACATCCACTGGTGGTGTGATCCATATTTTATTAATAGCAGAATAGCGGAGCGCTCGTCTGATTGATACTGGGGTTTAAAAGGAGTTCTGCAGCAAAGCTAGGTGGAACTGAAGGCCTCTGGGAATTGTAGGCACATAAAAACCTACTTATTTCCAACCTGATTGGCGACGGTTATTGACAAGCCAAGTTGGACAACAAACCTTCTCCTCTTTGACTCGTGTCGTCTGCTAAGTGTTTGTTTATGTATTTTTTTTTTTTTTTTTAGATCTACAGACGTGAGAATTTGGCCATCAGGGCAGAAATATTTATAAGAACAAAAGAAAGGAGCTGAAAAAGATTGAGGATAGAAATGAGGAAAGAAGGGAAGGAAGCCAATGCAGGATGTCGGAGGAAAAGAGGACAAATTGATATGGGAGAGGATTCTAGGACAGCCAGGGTGAATTCAGAGACGAGGGAAGTGGCGCTGTTCGAAAAATCTGAGAAGCCTAGTTTAGTCCAGTCTGGAATGAGACAACCTTGAGGAGGAGAGAAGAGTCACATCGAGAAAGCAAGACCCAAGTCAACAATAAAACATCCAGAACACGCGACAAACCACAGAAAAAAAGGCGATGCGACCAACAGATCAACATGGAGCCTGGGTGACGATGACAGCAACAGATTGTTTGACAGGAGGAGGAGGAATCAGTAAAGCTCTCCCATCTCCTCGGCACGAAGAAACCACAAGGGGGTAGGAAGATGGGGGAGGCAGGGAGTAAGGGAGGATGGCCTGAAAATGGGTGGGTAGGCATGTTTGTGTAATTGTGGAAAGAATCAGGCATTCATTGGCATTGTACGACATTAACTACGCAATTGTGGTGTAAGTGAATATTGCAATGACCATATCAGCTACAATACACATCCATTTTCTCACGTTTGTCTTTTTTTCATGACAGTGCTCAACACACTTCTTGTGTCAGGATCGCCTAAATCAATAACAGTACTTGGAATATAACATCCTTATAATTTATAGTAAACTTAAGGAAATGTTGGGCGTTATTGCCCCACAATGAAGGTCTCCCTGCCAAGTTGCAGAATGGACAAATCAGTGCAAGTTATGCTCCTGGCTGACAGAGGGGATAACAAAGAATAGTTGATATGAATGTAACGATCACATATGGCTTCACAGTCTGCCTTGGTTGGCTGGGTTTTAAACTATCCGGTAATAAAACATGTTTTTTATTTCCTCCTTCTTCTAAGAAGCTGCTTTACATTTGGAAACTCCTCACATTTGGTAAATTCATGGATGTTTTTTGGTCAATATTTTGCACCCAACCTAACTTTTGGACTGGGGTTTTATCTTATTTAGCGATGCTTCTTTGGTGTTTCAAATTTTGTCCTGTGTAGGCCTGTCACGATAACACATTTTGCTGGGCGATTAATTGTCTCAGAAATTATTGCGATAAACGATAATATTGTTTGAAATTTGACAATAATTAGTCATTATTGTCAAATTTAAGAGGAAACGTTTAATTTGTTTTGAGTGTAATACCTTTTTTCAACCACTGGATGGCAGTATAAGACTGTTTGAACTGAAGGATGGATAGTGAGGGAGCGAG
The DNA here is from genome assembly GCF_014905685.2 of Nematolebias whitei. Taxonomy (NCBI): domain Eukaryota; kingdom Metazoa; phylum Chordata; class Actinopteri; order Cyprinodontiformes; family Rivulidae; genus Nematolebias; species Nematolebias whitei. The sequence goes on along the minus strand of NC_056519.1, from coordinate 21,016,951 downwards.
CAGCGTGTCTCTTTAAGAAAAATGGGAGGGAGGCCCCTTGACGTGACATGGGCTGTCTCTCTTGGGTTCTCAAAATGGTGGACGCTCAGTGTAATTTGAGCTCTTTAGCATAGCATTTTTCACACAAAGCATTTAATAAAAAAAAAAAAATCAGTAAACAAGTTTTCAGCTTCTTTTTGCTGAGAAAAGCAACTTTTTACACAAAGGCACGGGTTTCAACCGTAAATTTTGGAGCTTTGACAAGACGGAGGTTTTTTCCCCTGAGGTCGGCCTGTTAGCTTAGCTTGTAGCTTAGCTTCTCAGCTGAGAAGTAGAGAGACACGATGAAACAATAAAGCCGATACATAAAAATGAGGTTGATAATTTTCATTTATCATGCGATTAATTGATTTATTGTTTACTGCGACAGGCCTAGTCATGTGCATCGCCATGTCTGCCTTTTTTGTCTCTTCTTTGAAAGATTGTACTCAGAAATATTTACTTCTTTGTCAGTTTTCTGTGTAATCTTACACAACTCAAACAATGCTACAATTCTCAAGCTTGTTTAATTTTGAGATTGAAGATGGCTTTGAATTAAATCAGCTTTTTACACTGAAAAATCAACTTGCCTCTTAAATTGGACAGTAGGCCTGATGAAATGCTTATGGCTTGTGGTAAACTTCAATAATGTAAATGGTTTAGAGGAGGAAAAGTGGGATCATTGGGGAGGGGTGACAGGGGGTCGAGGCTGAGAAAGCAAGGAGGAGAGAAAAAAGAAAGGTGGGGAAAAGAGATATATAGAGCAAAAAGGAAGAAGCATGTATTCACAGTGACAACAGCCTCAAGATGTTGCAACAGTTCATTTAAATGTAACTCTGCACATACATTTAAAAACAATAAATTCACAGTTTTAAAAGCAGCAGCTGGTTAAAAACAGAATCTGAGACAATGTATTTAGAGTAAGCGGCTCCATTTTTGTCTCTGCCATGCTTTTGTATTACAACACTGAGTCTAACTACATAGCTTTTTAAGCCTCCAATGATACTCTGGAAAGTTTATATGTAAAGCTGCAATACCCATGCCAGGCCAATAGGTGGTGATATCATCTGCATTGACAACAAATAAAAGAAGGACACGCCTGATTAACATTTGTTTTTTTTCTTCCCAAAAACTAAAATATACACCCCATTTCCTCCCAGTATTTATTCAGGACCAATATCAACTTGATCAGCAACGACTTAAAGACAAAAACCTTACTCCATGTCCAAATTAGATGTAGACAAATTGGTAGTAAGCGGTATGTCCCTCGTCGCTGAGGGACCTGAATTGTGAATGTTTGTAGTTAAGATTAGTGTTTTTGGACTGGAATTTAAAAGGGAATATAAACCTTAATGTTATTTGTATACGATGTTTTAGTTCACACTGTGTAGAAGAACAGGGATATATATATACATATATATATATATATATATATATATATATATATATATTTTTTTTTTTTTTTTTTCTTGTCCTAGGCAGTGCAAAGTGAAGGATCCTCGTGAGTGGAGGGAGCAATTGTATCCACGAGCAGGCACAATGGTGGAGCCAGAGGGTGGCCAGTGGTGGCAGTGGTCACCATAGATTAATTTTTGGCCACCTCTGACTCCCCAGATCCTTCAGGGCCACTCCTATCACTCCCCTGATAGGAGCGGCCGTCTTGAATTTTGATCTGACAACCCAGTTTTCCATAGTGAACTTTCTCCTTGATCCAGCCTCACACTAAAATGGAAGTCGGCACGTTGCTTGTTTTTCCAAGTTATTTAGCTCAAAAGACAGACGGACACATATGGCGGAAGCCATCTTGGATTTTGATATGGCATCCCAGTTTTCAAAAGGAACCTTTCTTACAGCTAGAGGCTGCAACACATCAATATGGAAGTGTGCACTTCATTTATTTTTCAAGCTAATGTGCTCCAAACATACACGGATGAAATCAGAAATGTACTTCCAATTCCTCCTTTTCCCAACACGATGGGGGACAGAAAATTGTGTTGTGATTTTTATAGAAAACTCAATACACAAAGCAGTTTAACATCATTTCCTTCAGAAATGTTTCCCACAAGTCTCTACCACATCATGATGCACCAAATGTGGAGTTTAAACAAAATCTACACTCCAGAAAGCATAAAAAAGTAGTATTCCTTCAGTACTGCATGTCGCCCACCACCGTGCACATCTAAGTTTCAAACAAATATTTTTTTTAATGATGTTACTCCTAATACCGTATGTTTCGCTGTTTTATTTTCTTTGTTGTTGTTGCATAATTTACATGCCCTGCAACTTATAGGCCGTAGCAACGTATTTATGGATTTTTTTCCCCATATTTATAAACCAATTTTTGGCTGAGATATATATATATATATTTTTTCATTCAGTCTGACTGAAAAAACATTGAGCAGTACCACTTTTAGCCACTAGATAGAAACAGAGTAGAAGTAGCAGTAAGGCATGCTGTTGTGTCATGTAATAGGTACAGTGTTTCCCCTAGTTAGCTTGCTATGGCGGGGTGCTCATCTCATCCATGATTTTTACTTTTGGGTTGACGGAGTCATGTCTGAGTGCAGCTTGTACTAACAATTTTTGAGCGGGGGCAGGGGCGTTCAACATGAGGGAAGAGGCAATGTGAGTGCTGCCTTTGGCTTTTTAGCTAGAGAGCCTGTATTTTGCGCTGTTAGCTAAGTGGTATGTCAGTGCCGGGTGGGGGTGGGAGGGGCAAGTTCAGTTTGGTAGGCGGGGTGGGGCACCCTGCCTGTATAATGGTAGGGGAAACACTGAAGTAAACGTGACTATAAGGACAAATTCAAACAAGTTCAGAACAACTGGACTTTATTTATTATACTTTATACTTTATTGTTTTTGTCTTGAACTTTTTTGAATTTACCATGTCCTGGGTGACTGAGAATCTTCACCAGCTATTAATGACACGATCGGCTTGCCATAGATGACACCTTCGTTCTGCTCGCTTGGAGCAACTGTCAAACCAGATTCATTTTGCTGTGCTGCCCCAGCAAAATGCAGTAATATTGACCATTAAAGTGCATTTATTAAGTAAAAGTTAAACTGAGACACACCTTTGCTATAATGTTGAGCAAACAAATTGTTTTAGGTGCTTTTCTTGTTAAATTTTGAAGAAACGAGCAGCGTTCCTCGTTCTTTTTTCCTCCCTGTCTGCACGCTCCCGGAGCACCGAGGCAGCAAATACTTTTGAAATACAGCTGATTTGTCCGTTAAAGTCCTTTTATTAAGCAAACGTTAGACTGAGACGCACGTTTACTACAAAGTCAAACAAATAAATAAATATTTTTTGGTAGTTATCTTGTTAAAGTTCGAAGAAATGAACAGCAGCTTGTCTCTCTGCGCGTGCACGCTTACGCAAATCGGGTTTTGAAATGCAGCTGATTTGACCGTCAAAGTGCTATTTTGTGTTTTCTAAATATGGTTAGCTGTGAAAGTCGTCTTGAGTTGTGGTTTACTCAAAAGGCAATCAAACGTAGCTACACATCCAGGTTTTACATTTTGAAAGTTTCATAAAACTCCACCCACAGGTACATGAGATATTTTGCTAATAGACAAAAACACATGGAATTACAAAATAGCCTGTTTTTCATGGCAGTGTGGTAAAAAATAAATAAAAATCAATCTCTCTCTTTGCATTTCTGTGTTCATGCCAACAGCGCCTATATAAATGCATCCTATTTTGCTTTGCAGTAAATAGATAATAATAAAAATAAATAATCAATTGTCTCAGATTGTTTTCAACCAGTCACGAAGTTCAGAGGTGAGTATTGGTTATGACTTTACCGACTACACGACAATGAACTGCAGCTGCAGAGGCCGTTCAGGCAGTTATATTGACATGAGGTGCAGCGAGTCTGGATGGAGGTGAGTCAGAGAGCGACAGGTACCTCTGCTGAGCCCGTCGGGCCCTCGGAGGATCCGGCACTCCTCGATCTGTCCGAACGCAGAGAACATGACCCGGATGTCGTTCTCGTTGCACTTCTTCGACACCATGCCGATGAACAGCTTCCTGTCTTCAACAGCTGGAAACAAACAAACAAACAAAAAAAGTTTGGATGAAAAGGTTTGTTCAAAATCAGATCTAAATGTAATTTGTTCATTTAATTCCAGCAGTAGTTCAGACTCTCTCATGTAGGCTCTTGTGGAAACGTTATGAACAGTAAATATCTTACCTGCTATAGATAGCTTCAGTTAGGAAAAAAGTTATAAGTCTCATGAGATTACTGAGCTAAAGTATTAGGGTGTGACAGGGCGTTAGGGTGTTTTGGTGACAAAAATAATATTAAAAAAAAATGTCATGATGCATGCTCAATAATCCAGGTAGAAGACATCTGGAAGAAGGTCAAAAAAGAGGAATCTGTCCAGATGACTTGATTTAACCATGTTATTTAAAAAAAAAACACTTCCTAAAGTGGAGATAAAAAAAAAAAAAAAAAAATATATATATATATATATATATATAT
>NC_056519.1:20989573-21012349 GCF_014905685.2 Nematolebias whitei | reverse complement strand
ATATATATATATATATATATATATATATATATATATATATTGGTAGATCCATGTAGATGTCACAGCAGATAAAGAAGTTTTCAAATACCTGTTCAAATATCTTTCCTGTGGCTACTATCACTGGATTCATAACATACGGAGCCGTTTTTAACTGTTTTGTCAGGATCTGTCTCATTTTATTCTGATTTTGTTGCTAAAGTTCGATCATGTGTTAAATGGTTTATAACTGAGAGGAAGCTGTAAATTGTGTCTTAAAACAGACTTTTTCAGACAAGCCGTGTTCCTTCTCTGCATTTGGTTATGTTCATGTGGACGATGTTGCCATCTAGTGGCACAGTATGGGCATTTCAGTGTTTTTGTTAGGATCTGTTGACAGAAAAAACACCTCGTTTAAATAATACTAAAAAAAAAAAAAAATCTGGAGAATAGGAGACAACATCTACGAGTTTTCATGTAAAAGCGCTTTGCTAAAGTTTACTTTTTTTTGGTTACAAATGCAAAACAAAGCTATCACACCTCCAGCAGGATTTTAATGACATTTCCATCTGAACAACCACTTAATGTAAATTTTACTGTAGATTTAAAGTTTATAAAATAACATGAAATCTTTGACGCTGGGTTTGTTTTAAATTGGCAGCAATGCTTTTTGTCTTGTTTGCTTTCGGACTAGCCATAAACCCGTCCATCCAGGCAGAATAATATGAATTTTCCAGACTTCATTTTTATATAGTGTTATCTACAAGTAAGTAAGCAAAACTTTATATAGCACTTCTCAAGATAACAATCACAAAGTGCTTCAACAAACAAAATTAAAAAGCACAAAACAAATTTAAGCAAAATCAGATTTAAAAATATGAGTTTTTAGCTGGCTTTTAAAAGAAGCCACTGATCCACTGATCTGAGGGTTTGAGGGAGTTCCAGAGTCTTGGAGCCACAGAAGAAAAGGCTTTGTCTCCTTTGGTTTTCAGTTTTGTCTGGGGGACAATCTGCAGGACTTGATCACAGGACCTCAAAGCCCTGATCGGGGTGTAGGGATGAAAAAGTTCTGAGACATAAACTGATGTCTGTCCATGCAGAGCTCGTCAAGTCAAAACCAAACCCATGAAATCCACTCGATAATGAACTGGGAGCCAATGGAGTTGCTTTAGAAGTGGAGTTATATGACAAAACTTTGAAGATCCAGTCAGGAGTCTACTGCAACCGGTCTAGGGAGGTTTTGGTTAAACAAGAATACAGCGCATTACAAAAATCCAGGCGAGATGAAACACAAGCATGAATAAACATTTCCAATTATGGACGAGAAACAATATGGCTAAGCCTGGTGATATTTAACAGATGGAGAAACAGGAACAAACCAGAGACTTTACATGAGTTTCCAGAGTAAAACCGGAGTCGAAGGTTATCCCAAGGTTTTTAACCGAGGATTTAGCAAAATGACCAAGAGGTCCAAGGATCTGCTTTATCATTACAGTTGTTTTTCTGGTGTAAAGATGATAACTTCAGGTTTTTCTCTATTTAGCTGGAGAAAACTTTCATTCATCTAGTTTTTAATTAAATCCAAACAGTAAAGTAAGATTTGTAGTTTCAAAACTTTATTTGGAATAAAATAAATATACAACTGGATGTCATCGGCATAACAATGATAGGAGATATCCTTAAAGGATGAAAGTATCGGACCAAAAGGGAGCAGATAGAGCAGAAACAGCGACGGCCCCAAAACAGAGCCCTGTGGAATGTCAAAATGAACAGGGCAGGAATGGGATCTGTATGTGAATGTAGCCAAGAAGAATGATTTATCAGACAGGTAAGGTTGTTTTCACACCTGATAGTCCGGTAGACTCGGTTCGGTTCGGGACCAATATTGGTGAGATTTTGTTACATTTGAGCTGGTGCGTTTGCATTCACACTGCACTGTGTAGTCGAGTCAACCTGTTGAACCAACCTGTTCCCCCGCTCGCCTGTGGGGGCACTGCACCAAGAACTACTGAAAGAAACAACACAACAACCTCTGAAGACACTTTTTCTTCTTCTGGAAATAAAACCAAAAAACAGAGTGGCATCAAGTTTTAGCAGTTTTAGGAGTTATATTTTGTCATTTTTCAAAAATGGACTCCTCATGAGCAGAAGATGAGACCGAAGACCATGGAGAATGTTGTTTTTCACACAAGGCAGCTGACGGCTCCATATAAGGTCAGAGAAATGCGTGTTTGTTTACCCTGTGCTGTACTCCACTTCTTGCTTGTGGAGCGGGGCCCGGCCTGTTTACATTCACACTGTACTGCAACCGCGCTGGAGTTCTCTTGTACCGGACCAAGACCTAGGTTTTAGCCCAGGCCAGAGTTCGCCTTTTTATTCCGTGACAGAGTTCGATGGCGCGTTCACACCTCCCTAAACGAACCGGACTTCCTAGGAAAACGAATTAGAGTTCGATTAAAGCGGACTAAACAGGGCTGGTGTGAATGCACCCTAAGAGCTGTTTCAGTTTAATGGAATTTACAGAAGCCTGACTGAAAGTGATCCAGATCTACAAGTAAATCATAATTGTTCATAACCTTTGTACATAATCCCACTAAAAGATTCAAACCTCTCCTTAATTCCCCCTTTTTTTTCTCCTTTCAAATTTTAAACAGTTCAGAGTTGTATCTTTTTAATTTATTTTATGAACACTTACTGACTATTCGTATAACCTAACTCTGTCCACTGAGGCCTCAGTGGTCATTGTGACCCAAGGGTAGCATTGTGTTTTTATTTTTTATTTTTAAATAATGTTTGGTCAGAATTAAATGGGAACTTGTAAAACAAACAGTAAACAGAAAAAAAACGAATTGTTGAGGACGTAAAAAGAAAAAGCTCAAATTTGCAATGTAAGACAAAAGGCAGGATAAGAGGAACAAAAATAAAGGCAGAGTTCATGGATTTCATCACGCCATCAGCGAAGCTCTGATCAGCGTCTCATTAGCACTTCAACGCGACTCTCCTCCTCTTCCACCGCTGACACAACCCCCGTCTCCGGTGCAACGCCGAGGCAGGCCGGCTGCAGGGGTTAACGTCTGAACGCGGCAATATGTGTTTACGTCTTCCCACCAACGTTCCAATGCAATGCTAATCCAATTCATTTTTAATGAGGAAGCTGTCAGCTCTTACCGCGAGGCGAAAGAGATAAGCGGCCGGTTGCACTCTGGGAAATCAATAGTGCACTTGTTTATTTTACTGTTTGCATTGTTTGTGCAGCGTTAAAATAAATAAATAAGTCAAATAAAACATGGGGATACGCCGCAGAGATAAGTGTTGTTTCAAAAAGCTTTAACTCCTTTGTACACAGCGTGCTGTGTGTACGCATCACTCCGGAGGATGATTACCGCACGTCTAACAGCGATGTAATTAATTTACTCTGCGTCAAAGGAGAGCGAAGAACGGAGATACCGCTCGCCGCTGACTGTTTGTGTGTTTTCGGACGAGGCGTGCTGGCAGGCAGGCGGGTGATAAGGCTCTGAGATAATCTGGTTTAAAAAGAAACGTGAAGTTTTAAAGGCAGAAAAATAAAAAAAAAAGACACCTCTCCATTCGCCCTTTCTTCCATCTCCTCCTCTGACTGAACTAATCCACGTCTTCGCAGTCGTTCATCACTGTTAAAGCAAATCTAACAGCGGGTTTATTAAAGGTCGTTACTGTTAAGTGGAGAGAAATGTATCGCGAGCTGAGCTCTATATTTCACCCTTCCAGCCATGAGCGTCTTTATTAGCTTCCACCATCTTTACCCTGACAGTTATGTCTCATAAAGTCGCCATATTTCAGTGGAGCGGGTGATGGCTTTTAAAAGAATTGAGTCTTTTTTTTTGTCTCCTCCTTCAGACCACAGTGACATCGATGGTGTGCAGCCAGAAGTAAACCACAGCAATAAAATCCTACAAGATTAAAACGAACCCCACCGTCATGGTTTTATAGCATCCATTATCACGTTCTGCTCAATTACGCCGCTATAAGGGTCATCGAAACTGCACAAACTCACATTTATTCCACTTAGTAGTGCAAATAAATTAGCTATAATTTGCCAAAGTTTCCGTTATTTGCTACCGATATCTTTATTTTTGCATGACGAGTTAAACAAAAGTCAGAACTGAGGTCCCCCTGCTTACCCAACCGAAATAATCACACATCTGTTTCAATAAGAGTGGCAATTATTTTAATTTTAGAAGAGACTTTTGTTTTTTTAAAGCACCAGAAAAACAATCTTTTTTTGTTATAGCTGAGCGCGTCAGATGTAAAATCAGTAAAATCAGGTTGGCAAAGTGGATGAATTGTTCAGCTAATCTGATAAAACACTTCCAAAACTTTTTGTTTTGGTGTTTATGTCAGATAGAGTTAAACACTTGGGGAGTGGTGGCACAGAGGTTAGAGAAGGTGGGCCTGTGATCGGAAGATCGCCAGTTCAAGCCCCAGTACCGACAACATCAAAAATGTGGGTGTGGTAGGTGAAGCACCCACACCTGCCCCCACCCTCATTCGCCCTACCCTGGGCCCATGAGCAAGGCCCTTAACCACCATGTGCTCCCTAAACAGGTCTCTCTTGAAAAAGAGTTCTCGTGGCTCAATGAGACTACCTGGATAAATAAAGGGTCAATGGATAAAAAACAGTATATAAGAAACAGAATTAACAGAATTAACCAATAAATTAATCAACTAACAGTATGGTGCAAAAGTCTTAAACCACCTCATGTACTTATAGACATTCTTTCCAAGCAGACAGAATTTATGAAGTTTTTCTTTAAACTTAAACTGATTTTTCATAAAAAACCCGTCCACTAATGCACCTGACCATGACAGCTCGGCCTGTCACAATAAACAATAAATCAATTAATCAAATGAAAAATGAAAATGATCAACCTCATTTTCATTTATCGGCTTTATCGTTTCTTCTTGTCTCTCTCTTTCTACTGAAGACACTGGATGACAAGAGGATCGACTCCAGTGCTCTTCACTGACTCCTCCCTTTCTCTTTAAAACTGTCCAAAATCATGTTTTTGGATCATTAAAAGCAGCTAATCTGAGAAGCTAAGCTATGAGCTAAGCTAACAGGACGATCTCGGGAAAAAACCTCCGTCTTGTCAAAGCTCCAAAATTCAGTTGAAACCCATGCCTTTGTCTAAAAAGTTGTTTTTCTCTGCAAAAGGAAGCTGAGAACTTGTTTAATAATTTTTAATTAAAAGCTTTGTGTGAAAAATGCTATGCTAAAGAGTTCAAATCACACCGAGCGTCCGCCATTTTCAGAACCAAAGAGAGACAGCCCATGTCGCATCAAGGGGCCTCCCTCCCATTTTTCTTAAAGAGACGCGCTGCTCGCTCCCTCACTATCCATCCTTTGGTTCAAACTGTCTTATACTGCCATCCGGTGGTCAAAAAAAGGTACTACATGCAAAACAAATTAACAAACATTTCTTCTTAAATTTGACAAAAATTACTAATATTGTCAAATTTCAAACAATATTATCGTTTATCGCAATACTTTCTGAGACAATTAATCGCCCAGCAAAATTTGTTATCGTGACAGGCCTGATGACAGCATGTAAAAGAAGAGGAAAGTGAGGACAAATGTAGAAGATTCAGACCTAAAAAAATCTATTTTTGTCAGATGAACAGTATCTTAAAGGTGTGCTTGTTTTAGAAACAAAGGATGAATACGCTACTGTCTGTCTGTCAAACTGAGCTATCTTTGGTAACTTTCATGACTTTAACTAAAAATACGAACAAAGTGCAGAATGTCTTTGTGATGGGATGGTAACGAAAAGGAAGATGCTCCTTAAAACTGTTTATTTGCTGTGTTGTCTGTAATGTGTCAACTGGTTCATTGAGTTTAGAAGATTTTTTTTATGTCTAAATGGTTCATTGGTCGGAGTCAAGACGTCTGATAAACAAACAAACATTCCTCTGAGCATGATCAGGACAAAGTAGTGTAAATCTAAAGAGGTACTGTACTTTTGATCAGGGCTGTTTCAAAGGGTTATAAGAATATCTGGCGGCTCGGAAGGTAATAAAGTGGTACACTGATGCTCGCTGTTGCACAGGATTTGAATAGTGAATGTTTGCAGTTTTTGAGATTCGTGTTTTTCTGGTCTGGAATCGGACAGGGAATGCAAATAAACCTTAATGTTTTGGTTTTTTTATGCAATACATTCAAGTGGGTAGAACAGAGGCAGGATTTTTTGTTGTCCGAGGCAGTGCAGAATGACAGAGCCTGGTGAGTGGAGGGAGCAATTTTACCTACCACCAGGTGCAATGGCGGAGTCAGTGGGGGTGGCCAATGATGGTCTTGGCCACCGTAAATTAATCTACAGCCACCACATTTATTTGAGGAGACTTTACTTTGAAGAAATATAAAAACGAGAATGCATAGTTTCCTCAAATGATTCCCAATGATCAGAGTGGCCGGTTTGCATGTATAAATAGTGGTGGCCATCTTGGATTTTGATGTGGCAACCCATTTTTTAATAGTGTCCATTTTTACATAGGGATGCACAATATTATTGGCATGGTATTGGCCGATATTAGAGTTAAAATTAAATATCGGACATTGACCATTTCATCAAAATAGCTCATTGATATATAATATCCAAGTATATCTAAATATACATAATCCAAGTTGAAGTGTTGCATCATTTTCAGCCCCGTTTTTGGCATCTGCATTTGGCAGCAGGCCAAACTGACAAAGACCATGTAGAATAATGTATTTTAATTCAATAGCAAAGAAAGCTATGTAGTCTCTGTAAGTAGGTCTAGGGAAAAAAAAATATTGGTATTGGTATCGGCCAAATAAGTTTTAACATATTGGCATATCGGATATCGTCCAAGCACCCAATATTGTGCATCCCTGTTCTTACACCTTGATGCAGCCACACACCAAAAATGGAAGTTGGCACCTCAGTTATCTTTCAAGTTATCGTGCTTAAAAGATGAACGGATGGAGGGTATTTCTAAGTCCCCTCAGCTCCACGATGGGGGACAATAAAAAAGTGAGGGCTGGATCAGGATTCTTAAACACTTTAATACATGAGAATTGGTTTTAAAAATTATTACAACCCAGTTGTGTTTGGACTGAGCGCCCCCCAACCTAGCCTAAAAGCATTACATTATTTAAAAAGACTTCATGAATTTAAAATAATGGCAGATGGCTTCTTTAAAGAAACAAAGACACTTCCTGCAGAGCGTCCCGTCCAACAGTCCTGGTTAGAATGAGAATGAATGGAAGAAGATGGCTTGTATAGGAAATCAATTCAGAACCGGATCTGCGTTATGTAGTTTGGAAATGGGGTGATCCTCTGACTGGGCGTTTGTGTTTGTCTGAAATGGATGCATTGAGTGTGTGAGAAGACGAGCAAGCTCACAGTGTGAGCCGCCGCGGGGGGATCGACTCCGGTTCAGCACGAGGCTAAAACGATTCAACTTTTACTGACCTCCTTCCAAAGTGTCTTAATAATTTATTGCAGATATAAAAAAAAATAAATATAAAAAAATCCAACATTTCCCCTTCTATCTGCTTCAATCTTTCCCCAGTTCCTTGTCCAATCTGCCCATCAAGAAGTGAAAACACACACATGTGAGATCACTTTACCAAGCTATCTCATAAAGGGTTATAGATGTTGTCCTTGTGTGTGTGTGTGTGTGTGTGGGGGGGGGGGGGGGGGGGCTCCTCACCATTAGATTTCTCACTGTCTGCAGGTTTCATCTGAATCGGGTGATGCATCTGTGGAAACAAAAGAGGGACAAAAACAAACCATTAAATATCACCTTGACACGTGCATGAATACAGTGAGGCATGGCGAGCTGCAGAGTGCCCCGGCTCCCTCATGTGCAAATTAGATCTGAATACCATTCAGCAGGAAAATGTCAGCGCAAGGCAGCCTGCTTTGTGTGCTTTATTTTGTTGCTGCTTTGTGGATCCCCAAAAACACGCCAGTCCAGAGGGTAAAAGGTTCAGGATCCAGAAGTGGTTCGTTAAAGGAATCGTAAAAACGTTCCAAGAAGGACAGTCAGGAACAGACAGTGTCAGCTGCATATCTGTGGACAGCCTCTACACCCATCCATGCACCTTCTGCTGCTCATCGGTGGTCAGGTTGAGGGGGCAGCAGGTCCAGGAGGGAAACATCTCTTAATGAGACCCACACCAGAGAGGACATATAATCCTTCCAGCACGTTCTGGGTCTGCCTCGGGATTTCCATCCACTGGGAAACCTCCAATTAGCTGCTCAAACCACCTCAGCTGATTCCTTTCGATGAGGAGCAGCAGCTCTACTCCGAGCTCCCCACCAGTGATCAAGGGCGGCTATGGCCACCATAGGAACATCTTTGGCCACACTTATCACTGCTTAGACCAGGCGGGTTTTACGTTGTAACTTCAAATCATTCGAACAGACGTAACTGTAGGTGATGCTCCATCTGAACAGGTGGTGGCAGTATTTATTGAAATAAAGTTAATGTCACATACAAGCATGAAAAGTGAAGAATATGGGTGGCACTACTTCATTAGGAAATGCTGTTTCCCTCTTTATACATCAGATACAGGATCTGACTTATGGTGTCAAATTTACATTTAATAACAAAAGACCAGAACTTAAATGTTAAACTAAAACTGAATGGGACAACTTTTCTAAACACAGGTAGATACATTTTTCTCCCTAGACTACCTCACATCCTTTGTAGCTCAACCAGCCTCTCTAAGATGTTATGCTATTATTACACCGAAAAAACAAAATATATTTGAGCCTAAAAGCTAACCTTAGCTCCCAGCAGCTAATACTCCCAGTGTACTCGCGGCAACACTGGTTCCTGAGCAGCACGGTCACATGTAGCTGTTTTTTGCTACTATTCCTCTTGAGTGTCCTTTTGGTTGCTATTTTGTTTTGATTTGGAAAAAAAAGAGAAACTTAAATTTGTATATCTATGCCTATTTTATGACTGTCTATTGTTGTCGCTGTTGTCCATTGTTGTTATCACTCTTTGTTGTAAATGAGTCCCCGAGGCTCAATGGGATTAAACTGTCTAAATAAAGGTTGAATGGATTAATTCACTCTAACTTCACATTTTTGGCCAATCACGCACTAGTTGATGCAAACTAAAAGGAAAATAATAAGTTTGCAACCTAGTATCAAAAACAGGCTCTCGGAGCCACTAGAACACATTAAACTCAAAGCCCGCGGGCCAAAACTTGCCCTTGTTAACATCTCATCTGGCTCCCAAGATGATATTTTTAAATGCAAAATAAGTTTGTCACTTCTCAATTTGATTAAAACAAAACTGATCAGTCTTCAATTTAGTGGAGACTTCTCGTTAGACGCAAAAGAAAAATGTTTGGATCGTTTTAGTAATCTTTGATTTTGATGTGGAAAGAGCAACAGAGAACACCAAATGAACTTCTTGTTGATAAACCTGCACGCAAGAAAAGATGTCGGGTATTGACTGAAACTGCCCCGTGGTTTGGACCAAGTTTTTAATTCTGGCCCCCATTTGTTGTTGTGGTTTTACAACGTGGTCAGCGACAAACACATTACTTCACTTCTCACAAAGTAAAAATCCAGCTTTAGGCTGAGTCTGACCACCATACAGAGGAAAGTCATTTCAGCCACCCGTATTCAAGATCTACAAAACATACGATATATAACCAACAAGCACAAACCTTATTTGCTGTAAAATACCTTTAAACAATTAAGAAAATATACATTTTAATTAAAAAAAGCTAAATGTTGGTGATTCATTTGCATATAAACACAACCTATAAAAGTTTAGAACGTTGGGATAGGTATTTTTCCATCTATCTCTTATAGCAACATCTTGACTTGATTTCCATAAATCAGTGACAGGAATAAATTGCTTTTGGAAATAGTTTTACGTATCATTCTTCTTGCTTTTAAAAAGTCATTTTTAAAACCTGATCAAATCCGGCTGATTAATAATTCGGGGTTTCTCAAAGATAAACATAAAAAGACCAAAAAAAACAAAAAAACATTTTCCTTACAAGTATTAGGATTTATGATTGTCCAGACCAGTTTGAAGCATTGACAGTCAGGGTATTTAGAAACACCCTGAACCAAGGAACCAGGGACCGATGGTGTAGAGGAAGGGCAGTCGACTTAGGACCAGAAAGTCGCGGTTCGACTCCTCGCCATGCTCACACGTTGTGGTGTCCTTGAGCAAGACACCTAATCTCTAATTGCTCCCCGGGCGCTTACATATCTACCCACTGCTCCACCTGGGTATATCTCAGGTGTGAGGGGTTAAACGTAGATAACTTATTTTGTCATTGTATGGGAACATACAATGATGACAACACATAGCACTTATACTTAAACACAAGGACGGAACGTGATAGTCGAAGCCGAAGCAACATGAGAGCCGACGGTATGCTGCTTGCAGTACAAGTATTAGTCCGAGTAAGCTACTACTTCTTTCGGCTGTACCCTCTACAGGGGTTGCCACAGCGAGTCATCCTCTGTCATCACTCAAACTACCTCCATGTCCTCACCAACTGCATCCCTGGTGGCCACCCAGTTTTCAAAAGGAAACTTTCTTACACCTTAAAGCAGCCACACACCAATAGGGAAGATGGCACCTCACTTTTTTTAATTTAAATATCATGTTCACAAGATGAAACGGACGGACAGACGGTATTACCAATTCTCCATTTTCCCTTCGCAACATGGGACAAAATTGTATTATTATTATGGGGAAGTAAGGGGGAATTTCAGCTCCACATTTATTAGAGTCCACAGACACTGGTTTAGTCAATACAACATCGCAGCACCTTTAAAATGCAAGTGCTGGTTTTAATTTTCAAAGGCAGACTGAGACATCACTAATTAACCTACAGTGCAGGTATTCAGCCTACCTGAAGGAAGCCCTAATGGAGCTCTAGTGTGCACCAGAAGCAGTTTACAGAGTGCAAGTAGTGTTGTCAGAAAAAATGTCCTCTTTTATTAACAAAAAAAAAAAAAGAGAAAACACTTCAGTGATGAGGAGGCTTTGTCACCTCTCTCAACCTTCTTCAAACTCCCCTCGTCTGTCCCTTTTTTATTCCCTCCGTCTCTCTTTACTTTATGGGAGATTATGTGGTTGTTTGATCTGCGGAGAGACGAATGACAGCGATTCTCCAAATCTAGCCCGGTATCAATCACACTCAGAGTCAAATACCAGCCGTGAGTGAGTGTTTCTCTAGGTGTGTGTGTCCGTAGCAATGTGTATATGTCCCGTCTCGCCCATTATGCCCCTGGGCTCAGTCACACTGTGACAGAGGGCTTTGATCTTCCAATTCTATCACACACCTTTATCCCAACTCTCCCTCTTCTTGCTCTCTTCCTTATCATCTTCACTCTGATATTTTTTTCTACTCACAGCCCTGTCTCAGATGCACACTCGCACACCGACCCACATCTAATCCTTTGATTAGTACCAAAATCAGCCTGACGGGGGCAGTAAGCAGCGGAGGATGACGTGACTTTAAAAGACAAAACGATAAAAATCAAAATAAGGAGAAATAACAAAAACAATGTTTTTGTTTATTTATTTTTACATTTTGTGTTTGAAAGATGCACCAACATAGTTCCAACATAGTGAACAGTGTTTCCCCTACATTACTTGCCTTGGTAGGGCACTCATTTGTGAAGTAATTGTTGTCGTCAGGGAGACCGAGACATGTCTGTGTTATGTGCCGTTTGTACCAAAAGTTTTTCAGCCAGGGTTCGGGGTGGGGGATGGGGGTGGGGGGTTTAGACGGCTCAGCATGAGGGAAACGTGTGCTACCTTACTTTGCTGGCTGCTGCCATAGCCCTACAGAACCTCACTGACCTACACAAGGCAAAGTCGGTGAACAAGGCCAGGCTGATTCTGGCAGATCCTGATCATCCACTCCATGGTGGGTTCAGGTTGCTTCCATCTGGACTAAGGATGCACAATATTATTGGCATGGTATCGGCCGATATTAGCGTTAAAGTTCAATATCGGACATCGGCCATTCTAGTAAAAATAACGCACAGATATAAAAGGCACTGTTTTTGCCTGCAGCAGCAGCATAACGTGATGATGTCACATGTGCCTACCCGATCACACGGCGGAGAGGAGAATTCAAAATGTCGGCGGAGTGGAAGTTTTATTTTTCATTGAGTATGTTGGATTCCAAAGATTTATGGACTACATTGAGCCTCGCTACATTTGTCCCCAGTCTGAGATATTTTTCAGACGTAATGTTACCCGAGTTACAAGCCATCATTTCCAATGCTATTGAGAAGCTAATAGTCGATAGCACGACTTATTGGTTGAGTTTTACCACAGACATTTGGACGTTGTGTTAGCCCCGTTAGCATGATTAGTCTTACAGCACAATGGATAGACAAAAACTTTGAACTTAAAAAGTCTGTCCTTCATGCACAGGGGTACAGAAGATCCCACACTGCAGCTAGAAACCTGGAACAAACCTCCACAAGTGAGACAGCATCACAGTGACTAATGCTAATAAATAACATTTAACACTTTTCATTTAATATAAGTTAAAGTGCTATGCATATCTTATGGCTGTTACTGAATATGTGTCACCAGCTCTTACAGCTGTTGCACAATTTTTGTAGCAAATAAGCCTAAATAAGAGGGCTATGTTCTGACAAAGGAACATATATAAAATATCAGTATCGGCATCGGTTATCGGCCAAATAAGTTTTAACCTATTGGCAGATCCTATATCGGCCAAACATCCAGTATCCTGCATCACTAATCTGATCGCGGGTATCTGCTGCCCAGATGTAGGATGAACAGACTGAAAATCTCATTCAACTCTGTAGCGATCAGGTTTCTCAACAAACAGTGATGATTTCTGTTATTTTAATGTCACAATGTCTTGTCTAGTATGGATGTTTTATGTGCCCCCTGGGGATAATAAGGATTCTTGAAATGTAACCTTTGTAGCTTTTTAGCTAGTACATCTGTATTGTGCGCCGCTAGCTTAGTGCTAGGTCAGTGCCGTTTGGGGGGGGAGGGGGGAGGGGTCTGGTCCGGTAGACGGGGTACTCGGTTTTGTTTACAAGGTGAGGTGAGGCGCCCTGCTTATTTAAAGGTTGGTGACTGTCATTATGCAGGGAACACAAGTAAACCTTAATGTTTTGGTGCAAAATATTCAAGTGGGTAGGAGTTTCACTGTGTAGAAGAAGAGATGCATTTTATTTAATTTTATCTTTTTCTTTTCTGAGGCTGCAAGGAGTGACAGATCATGGAGAGTAGAGGGAGCAACTCTATCCACCAACAGGTGCGTTGATCGAGCCAGAGGGTGGCCAACAGAGACTGATTTTTGGCTACCCCAAGGGCCACCACAATATTTTAGAAAATTACTATTTTAAGCAAAATGACAATTAGAAAGCATTGTTTCCTCATATGAGAGGGTGGTTGTTTTTCATAAATATATGGCAGCAGCCATCTTGGATTTTGACATGGCAACCCAATTTACAAAAGGAATTTTTATGGCAAGATGCAGCCACAACCCACAATGGAAGTTGGTGCCTCGCTTATTTTTCAAGTTTTAATGCTCACAACATGCATGGATGAACAGAGGGCATTTTCAAACTCCTCTCCACTCCACGCCAGGGGACAAACAGGAGACTAATACCACCATTACAGGGCTTTAACATGGGAACCCTAGTTTTAAATACTCTGCACATCTGAGTTAAACAACACTTTGTTACAATCAAACAACATGTCAACAACATGCTCTTGATTGGTGATTACATTTGTAACATACGGATTTAGAAAACTATTTTATGCCAAAATCAGGCACCCACAGCTTCACTAGATTAAAATAAAAATATGATAAGAGGAAGCAAGAAGGGTCATGCACTCCAGGACAGACAGAAATATTTGGCAGCCCTTCAGGCAGTAGTGTCGGTACCGTATCAGTAACACAAGGACAGATGCAGGGACATGGATGAGGCTTCTGTGAGCATGTTTGTGTGCTTTGTGTGGGCTGAAGCCACATCAAACAGAGGAATGTCATGTCAAAGCAAACCTGGAAGTCACATCAAGTCAGTTCTCGTTAATCCATTTCAAAGTCGGTCCTCTACAGACAAAAACAAGGGGAAAAAAGGAAAAACACAACAAAAGGTATGACAGCATCCGCAGTACTGCCGTCATTCACCCCTGAGAAACACTGACAAAAGATGCCATGCACATATACACATACATAAATCCACCCCCCACACACAAACAGCACATGTACAAAATAAAAAAAACTGCATCTGGCTTTCAGGCGTCTCCTCTTGGGTCTGTCTACCCAGAAGGCCCGGCGAGTAGCAGAACTGTCGACATGTTTGATCTTGGCGAGCCCCTGCTGAGGCCAACAAAGCAAGACTCTCCTCCGCTATCCCACAATTCCACAGTGCTGTTTCTTCCTGCCTGGTAGGCCCACAGCTGCAGTCTGCCATTCATTATGCACCCAGCGGGAACTCTGCAAAACTACTAAGTCCTCGCTGCGCTCAGCCTCATAAAAAAAGCAACAGAGGACCGAAAACTTAAAGCCATGTGTGTCGACTTGAAGCTGCGCTGGCAGTTTTGCTTAAAAAATATACATGTCTCGTCAGCAGGCGGCAAATCTACTTCCTGTTTACCTGCTGCATCGGTTCAGCCCTCTAAAATCCTCCTTTTCAGACAAAGATGGTTTCTTTGGGAAATCTCTAATTGAAGTGATTTTTATAAGCACTATAAGCCATGGCACAGTAATTAATCACAAGATTTAAAAAAAAGGAAAACCGTGCTGAACGTGTTACAGGGCAGCTGTACAGTTAATAACAGAAAGCCAAATTTAATGTAATTTCCTGACGTTTGATTATAATGAAGTTAAAGTTTCTCCAAGCTTTAAGGGGCTTATTATCTGCTCGTAATGCATCTGCAGTGCACTCCAAGTAAAGTGTCTCCATTTGTTTTCAATCATCCTCAGAGCACTTGAATTGCCTTCTTATAAAACGGCACAGCGTGTTTCTTACTGCCGGAGTCGCACTGCCGTAAAATACATGTTAAATGCATACCTTTGAAAATCGATTAAGATTTAATTTACATATTAATGTGCAACCTGAGTCCCCGCTCACACTTGTAATAATGAGCTGCTGGGTGTTGTTGCTGTTTAAGAGCTACATGTCTGAGAATAAAAGCTGCTCTACAATCGATGCGAGGCAATAAGTTATTTTTAACACGGTATAAATAGCTTCACTTATTGGGATTTGTTGTTCTTGTTCCGCAGCTATTGTACTCGGAAAGCTGTAGTGATTTGCAGTTCGATTATGTCGAGGGACGGGATTAGATTCTGTGGAAACTGAATCAAATCTAAAGGAGCGCTGTTAGATTTATACTGGTAAATGTTCTGTCATCCAGGTGGTTCCAGCAAGTTCGATAAAATGCAACTGGATTCTTTGTTGATTTTTTTTTTTTTTGCAATTTAAGTTGGATGAGAAGCAAAATGTATTAAAATCTTCAGTTCTGCATATAAGTCATACAGCACCAAAGAGAAAGACTGGGCCTACAAAGTCCTTAAATCCTAGTCTGGATTGCCTGTTAAATCAAACCTGCCCAGGTTTAATCCATATAAGATCTGATAGGACACCAACTGTAATCTTGCCTTAATCAATAATGTTTTGGTGTTGCTGATAGAGAAGTAAGCTTTAATCTTTTGGCAGGTACATCTCCATCTTCTACTGCTCATCTCTAGTCAGGTTGCAGAGGCAACAGGTCCAGAAGAGAAACCCAGACACCCCTCTCTCCAGCGACCCTCTCCAGTTCCCAGAGCTGGAGGCGTTCCCAGGCCAACGATAAGACA
This sequence comes from Nematolebias whitei, assembly GCF_014905685.2. Lineage (NCBI taxonomy): Eukaryota > Metazoa > Chordata > Actinopteri > Cyprinodontiformes > Rivulidae > Nematolebias > Nematolebias whitei. The sequence goes on along the minus strand of NC_056519.1, from coordinate 20,996,517 downwards.
ATCCCTCCAGCGAGTTCTGGGGATTCCTCGGGACTTCTTCCCAAAAGAACATGCCTGGAAAACCCTTTAAAAGGTAAAGAAACATCTTAACCACCAGATGCCCGAACCACCTCAACTGATCCTTTCTATATGAAGAAGCAGTGGCTCTACTCCAAGTTCCCAGCAGATGGTGGCGCTCCTCCTCCTATCTATCTCTAAGGCTGACCCCAGCCACCCTGCAAAAGAAGCTCCTTCTGGCCACTTGTATCCTGGATGATGTTTCTGGGAAAACAGCAGCTGTAAAATAACATATAGCCTACATAATTTATCTTCAAATACTTCTGTAAAATGCTCACATATTGATATTAAATGTATCTCATGCAGGTACCGCTTTGAATTCAAAAGTTAACACTTGGTTGACCTATAAGAGCTACCCATAAGAGGTTAAGTCACTTTGGAGCAGTGGGCAGCTATTTAGGGTGCCAGGGAGAAATTGGGGATAGAGTGTGCTGCTCAGAGACAACACGAGATGTGCAATGACTGGGGATCAAACCTGGGACTTTTGGGTCCCGACTTGGCTGCCTCTGCACCATCTCAGCCTCCTACATCTACAGAAGAGGTGCTTAAATCTCTGAGCTGCTCAGACCATTATTCACTGATGTTACAGCAGAAGATCAAAGGACACATTTCAGTTCCCAGGGTACATGTTAAAGTACAAGTACATATGTGTAACTAAAGCACCAATGTTTAGCATGAGTACTACAGCTGAACTCTATATTGATTGTTTTTGCTCAGTCGTTGCAATAAAAACTAAGAAAACACTGAGCAACTTGATTTGTCCAAGCTGAGGTTAAGTAAGATTAACATCCAATCACCTGGAGATCTTCCTGTCGGACTGAAACCATCAGGTCTACATTATACCAGAGGAGACTGCAGGCGGCCTGGGTGGATTTGATGACCTTCCACTTCCAGGACAGGAAAGTGATGCGTCATTCTGTCGAACCAGCTGATGAAATGTCACTCACCAGCCCCCCTCTCCTCCTTCAGTCCCTTCTAGCTTTTTTATCTTAACATCCTCATCCAGTGCAAGCAACCTGACCTGCATCAGCCATCCTACCCCCCCCCCCCCCCCCCCCCCCCCCCCCCCCCCCCCGCCACCCCCCCCGCCCCCCCCCCCCCCCCCCCCCCCCCCCCCCCCCCCCCCTCCAGTCCCACTTCCTAGCTGGCTGTTCAGTACCTCGCCTGAGTGTGCCAATTGCAGGAAACTACACTTCCTAAATGCAAGCTGCTGCTTCAGATTATCTCCTAGTCGCCGGCTCTCACCTGCCAACGTCTTCCAGCAATGCAGTGGTGCTTAAAGGGTCAGGGGTCTGCCAGTTCTGGAGCCGGTGGACTGACTCCAGGTTCATGTTGGGTGTGCCGTGAGTGCGTAAAGAGAGAGTCACTGTGCATCTGTGCATCTTGTTGCCAGCAGCTGGCACCCTCAAAGAGAGCTCACAGGACTAGCGAGTCAGAAAACACACTCTTTTGATTCATGTGTGCCTGGCTCGCACGTTTTCATCCCCACAGAAGGCAGACACACTCTGCTTCTGCCCTCCCACCCTGCTGAAGGTGTGACGGTGAGCCGATGGGTCAAAGTCAGACAGATGGCCCTCACAGCCAGGATTTAATATCGATGACCGAGACCGTACGGCGGGCCACACAGAGACACACCTTAAAGGGGGAAAAACACCAACCGAGGCGGAAAGCTACACGTATGACCTCCAGACGATAATTATCAGGAAGATGGAACAAGATACGGAGAAAAAACATTTTAGAAAACACTCACACAGAAAACTGCTTTTATATCTGCCTTTCTTTCTAACATTTCTAACATCTGTATTTTAAGTTGTTTACATATTTATTGGGATTTCAGGACATAAACAGATTTGATATATTGGCTTATTTTTTTTAGGTTTCAAACAAATTGTGAGGAATTTAAAAAGACCAATTTTCAAATAATGTTTTTATGTCAAATTTTAAGCCACAAATCAGCACTTCAAAAAATATATATAAATAAATAGACAAAATAGTCCTATTTTATTTCTACTTGTATTCAAAAAGCATTTTAAAAGGAGGTTGTTTCAAATGGCATATACTAGTCTTAGTAAAAAAAAGCATTTTCTTTGAAAAACCTAAAATAAAATGCAGGCTGTTGGCAGAACTCTCTTACGTATAGACCTGTCATGATAACAACTTTTGCTGGGTGATTAATTGTCTCAGAAATTATTGCGATAAACAATAATATTGTTTGAAATTTGACAACAATTAGTAATTATTGTCAAATTTAAGAAGACATGTTGGTTAATTTTATTTTGTGTGTAGTACCTTTTTTGACCATCAGATGGCAGTATAAGACTGTTTGAACCGAAGGATGGATAGTGAGGGAGCGAGCAGCATGTCTCTTTAAGAGAATGGGAGGGAGGCCCCTTGACGTGACATGGGCTGTCACTCCATCCTTTTTTTTTTGGTTCTGAAAATGGCACATGCTCGGTGTGGTTTGAGCTCTTTAGCATAGCATTTTTCACCCAAAGCTTTTAATTAAAAAAAAAAATCAGCGAACAAGTTCTCAGCTTTTTTTGCAGAGAAAAACAACTTTTTACAAGAAGGCACGGGTTTCAGCCATGAATTTTGGAGCTTAGACAAGACGGAGGTTTATTCTCGAGGTCAGCCTGTTAGCCTAGCTCGTCGCTTAGCTGCTTTTAATGATCCAAAAACACTATTTTGGACGGTTAAAATGGCTTTTAAAGTAAAAAGAGAAAGGGAGGGGTCGGTGAAGAACACCTGAGTTGAGTCTTTTATCATCCAGTGTCTTCAGTAGAAAGAGACACGAAGAAATGATAAAGCCGATAAATGAAAACGAGGTTGATCATTTTCATTTATCGTGCGATTAATTGATTTGTTGTTTATTGCGACAGGCCTACTTATGTACTGAATAAACCTTATTCAAAATCACCCTCATAGACAATTTTGATTTTAAAATTACTTAAATTATTTTTGGTAGCCTGTGAAATCACTTTAAGATTATGTATTCACAAGAAGAATTTCAATCCTCACACAATGTTTTGTTGTTTGCATGAAGACAAACGCTAAATACAAACAAAATGGGAAAACCCACTCACCATTTTAGTGACATTTCACAATCAACAAGACGCAAAAATTACGAAAGCATTTTTTTTAAAGAATTGTTTTTTGAAAAATGAAGGGCGGCTAAAGTGTATGGTCAAACTCAGTTTCAGTAAAGTTTAAAAACAGGCCTTGCCTAAGATCACCTCTGGTTTTAAGGAAAACACAATAGCAGATATACACTAGTTGTGTGTTCCTAGCCTAAAAAAAGAAAACCAAAAACTTTATACAACAAACATCTCTTATGCAGTTTAACGCAATAGCTTAATTTATTTTAGTTTTTATGTAAGTTTTCTCCCAATTTGTTGATCTGCGTTAATATGTTGCAAGGAAAAACACAATAAATGCTACACCACTAGTTGCGAGGTTAAACTAGTGAGCTTAAAAGCTAATAAAAGCAGCATCAACGAGCTGAACATGGATTAACAGGAGTATTAGCCACTGTTCAAATGTTAGCATTATGAAACGATGTACTGACAGTAAAGTACAAGTACACAGTGTATATAAAATGTTTGCTGTTAAGATCATTTTTCGTTTTTGTGCTATTTTTGCAAAGCTAAAGCAAAGCTACAACTGAAGCAAAACTACAGCAAAAGCAAAGATTAAAAACAAAACGACTGCTCGTAGTGCTCGTCATAAACTCAACACTTATCTATTTTTAACATTGTATCATTTAACATCAGTCACACTTTTAAACATTATTCCATTTTTTACTTTTAATGTCAAAATCATGAGGAAAAAAAACTTAATAGTTACGTATAGAAAACTTTTTTACTGATTACTATTGCTACTGTATATAATTATGACTTCAGAACTTAAAGAAATTACAGACCATACTTTACAGAAACTTTAAAGACAGAAAAAAGCTATTAACGTTTGAAATTATGTCTCTCAAGGAAATGTTGTCTGCAGATCTACAGCTTTCACTGTAGTTGCAAACCAAGAGTTTACAACCAACTCTTATAATCTTAACAGAGATAAAAGGTGATTGTATCAATTCAGCAAACAAACAAGTATAAATCAAACTGTCCTTTACAATATCCTCTGTTTAAGCAGCAGTTAGTCTTAATTATCCCCACTTCATTTAGTTTGATAAACAATTAACCCAACGCGAGTGTGAGCAGAATGATTGAGGGATGTGATCTTGGTTTTGTCGCGTCTCCTCTCAATACAAAGTGTTTATCATAGTTACCCTTCGTTTACAGCACCCACTTTTCTTTCCCCTTTTCTCACACATCAATATCTTTAAACGCTGCCACCAACTTGCAGAGAAAATACGGGTTTGGAACAGGCGATTCGCATCTCTTGAAATAAAAATGTGCCGTTTGGTGGATCGACGAGGGTCGCCTCCCTTCATCCGTTTGCAACGACATTTGGGTTTCACGACAGCAATTACAGCCTTTAATTGAATTGATTTCAATAATGAGCCTCTGTAATGACACTGTCATGTGTGTGATGAATGCACCGCCATCGTTTTCCATGGACTGACTGGGCTGTGGAGATAAGGACACCCCGTCAATGGTCAGCTGTCTCTGCACAGCCTTCTTATAAACCACATGTCTGAGGTCTAACCCTTCAGTTTGTTGCGCAACATCCTCCAGGCTATGAAACATAAATGTTTGATGACACCCAGCTTACTACAAGGTAAATTTAATATCCCGCACTGCAGTATTTATGCTCTTTTGGGCTTAACATCAATGAGTTCCCACATCCTAAGGCGATGATGGCAGTTGCGGTGGTCAGGTTTCATGGGAGCTCGTCAATGGCAGTGTAAGTTACCGAAATCTTTAAAAGGGCTGAAGAGTAAATCCGCTAGTCTATTAGTCAGCGTGAGCTGCCTCTTCCCTCCTCACTGCTTTCGGCTTGTTTGCTTCTTATGTCTTGAGTGGAGAAAGCTATTGTGATGGCGCAGCGATATGTGTAATAGGCTTGAACAAACAACTCAAATCGACTTACAAGCTGGCACACAGCATTCCTCCTGTGGCTGCAATACTATCAGCTGTTTGAGCACTAAAACACACTTCAACCAGACAGAGCAGCCGATAGGAACAGTGGATGCTGAGCGTCTTTGCATTTATCTTGCATCATTACGACCAAGAATTTGTTTCGATTACATTCAGGAGTTTTAATTAATTGACTTGTTGAGGAATGCGTCCAAGTTTGCTGAAAAGCATGGATGGAAAAAAACAAAACAAAAAAAAAAACAAGATTTTGCTTTTGTTTTTGCGTAAAAGTAAACATGATTTACTTAAAATCCAACGAAACGAACAGCAAGCTGGGTGGCTAATTGGAGATTTAACAGCCAGTTCGGTCGTGTGTAATCGCATCCATTCAGTGGAAGGTACAGTAAGAGACCACGAAAACATGCACCATAACACATGAATACATGTTGATCGTTTTCTACAAGCACACAGCATGATTTCTGAGAAAAACACTGACCAGGAAGAATAAAAAATTCAATAACAACTGCTATGAAAGCTTTATGTCTGCTTGTGGTTATATTTTTTTCTTTTTAAATAAATTTAGGGAGAATATGTTAAGCCTTTTTTTTGTAGTTCAACCACTGATGTTGTAGCCTAATATTACTTTGTGTGACAATAAACAACAAATCTACCGGCTTGTTTGTTTATTTTTTGCATCTGGCTAGCTTGTCTTGATTATGTTTGATATGAAACTTCAGCTTGTTCTAGATTTATTTTATTTTATTTTTTTAATATAACAAAAATGGTATATGTTGGGGAATTTTCCATCAAAGGTTATGGCTGTTTTGTTATTATCTCTGCCCTGAGAACAAGAAGCCTAAAACAAGTTGAACCATCTCCCAAAATCTTCCTCTGCCCATGAACCATATGTTTGTGTAATTGAAGAGTGCTGTGTAAGAAGACTGAAGCTGCCTTCTAGGACACCCCCTGAACTAGGTTGAGCCCTGAGTTGAGAGGAGTATAAAAGTGAGCAGATAATGCGGCTCGTGGCTTTTTCTGCAACTGGGTTTCATGCGTATACATAGGCCTGTCACGATAACACATTTTGCTGGGCTATTAATTGTCTCAGAAATTATTGCGATAAATGATAATATTGTTTGAAATGTAATAATTGTCAAATGTTATAACAAATGTTAATTTGTTTGTTTTTTTACCTTTTTTAAAAACCTGATGGCAGTATAAGACTGTTTGAACCAAAGGATGGATGGATGAACAGCGTGTCTCTTTAAGAAAAATGGGAGGGAGAGCCCTTGACGTGACATGGTGACATGGTGACATGGTGCGGACGCTCAGTGGTTTGAGCTCTTTAGCATTTTTCACACAAAGCTTTTAATAAAAATGAGTAAACAAGTTCTCAGCTTCTTTTTGCAGAGAATAACAACTTTTTACACAAAGGCACGAGTTTCAACCGTGAATTCTGAAGCTTGACAAGACGGAGATTTATTCCCGAGGTTGGCCTGTTAGCTTAGCTCGTAGCTTTGCTTCTCAGCTTAGCTGCTTTCAACAATACAAAAACGCAATTTTGGATCAAAGGGAGGGGCCAGAGAAGAACACCGGAGTTGATCCTTTTATCATCCAGTGTCTTCAGCAGAAAAAGAGAGACAAGAAGAAACGATAAAGCTGATAAATGAAAATGAGGTTGATAATTTTCATTTATCGTGCGATTAATTTATTATTTATCGCAACAGGCCTACGTATCTATCTATCTATCTATCTATCTATCTATCTATCTATCTATCTATCTATCTATCTATCTATCTATCTATCTATCTATATATATATATATATATATATATATATATATATATATATATATAT
>NC_056519.1:20988515-20989563 GCF_014905685.2 Nematolebias whitei | reverse complement strand
TATATATATATATATATATATATATATATATATATATATATATATATATATATATATATATATATATATATAGATATATCTATATATACACACACACACACATATAATATATATAACATTATGCTTAGTTTGGCTTTAAAACACTAATTTAATATTACAAATAATTCTTATTTTCTTATAGTGTGCATATTTGTATAAAATGTATATAGATGTAACATAATTGGAACCACCAAAGTTCATGCTTAATAATCCAGGTATAAAATCCAACAATGTTCAGTCAGGTCATCTGGACAGAAACTGTCCAGATGACCTGACTGAACATTGTTGGATGATTGGAACCCTTTCAGAGGATTTTACAGGTTACATCTTAAATGAGACCTTTACCTCAGGGTCTTTCCAAGTCCAAAGAAGGTTAAATGAAAGAGGAGACAGTGTAAAATATATTTCTATTCTATTGGTTTGAACTTATCTATATTTCTGTAGCCTCACTCGTTCAGATCAAATATAAATACATGTTGGTGTAAACGTGCTGCGTCCCCCTCCTCAGTTTACTCAAATTATCTAAATCTTTGGAAAGTCGTTAAATGGAAAAGTCGCCAGAGGAAAGTCAAACGAGTGAGTCCAATGAATATTTAAAACAGGCAGATTGGGCATTAAAAGTATTAGCCTTTCAAATAAGTTTGTTAAAACTGGGGGCTTGTTTACAGCTTGTCTGCATGAAGGACCACTTGGGATCTTCTCCTTCTGGACACCCAAGATCTGAGCGATAAAGTCAAAAGATAAAAATGAGTTCAGAGCCAACACACACCATGGTTAAAAACATTTCATAACAGGGTCTTCATTAGATATTAAAAATGCTATTTATTGTGCATGATAGAAAATGTACGAACTATTTATTTTAAATAAAACTGAGCTATTGAGATGTAAGGATATACCTTGAAAAGATTTATAACTAAGGTAAAGAAACACTGTATTTTTTTTATAATGTGAATTATTTTCCTTACATTATATATATATATATATATATATATATATATATATGTATATA
>NC_056519.1:20971451-20988115 GCF_014905685.2 Nematolebias whitei | reverse complement strand
GCTCACAAAATAAACAATTTAAATATAAATACGTTATCATTTTAAATAAACAATCCATGCTGCATGGATTGTTTATTTAAAATGTTACAGTATTTAAATTTAAATTGTTTATTTTGTGAGCAACAGGTAATGAGTGTGATTGCAGCCTGGCACATGTCATGCCAGTTTACTGAACTTGAACATGAACTTGGACTACTGTATCACTACTTTGTGGTTTTTCACTTATCGTGGGTGAGCATGGTCCCTAACACCCACGATAAACAAGGGACCACTGTACTCCTAAATATTCCCAATATTAAAGGTCCTATTATTGCACTGGTCCTTAGCACACAATATAGCAATATAGCAATAGCATTTCACCTTTTCAATGCACCTTCAATTTAAATGCTTCAATGTTAACATTAGGAGCTATTTACTTATTGCAAGAGGCTTATTTATCATTATCCAGATCAACACAAATGCAGGTATTCAGAAATTGTATAACAATACCATCAGTGACATTTAGTATTGAAAAGTATTAATGTTTGGATTTTTTTCTATAAGCACATTAAAATAAATGTAGCGATAGCACTGATTTATCACAGAGCCTAATACAATAACCTGGAGGCTAATGCTAGCATGCTAGCTCCAGAAACAAAGAAGCAAACTCACTAGTTCCCACTTTTAGAATACACAGTCAGCTGAAGGTTTTTTTGTTGTTGTTGTTGTTTTCACAAACAAGAGACATCTAAAAGTCGAGAGGCATATCAGTCAGAAATGACAACTTGGGCGTTAGCTAAAGGGTTTTCAATGGCTTAAAGCCTACCTGCAGCAGCTAGCCTCTCACACATAGCCTGGTTGTGAGTGTCACTGCACAATCTGTTCTGGAAGCCTGATCTGTACCGTGCATTCAGCTCTGGGCACAGGAGAGGTGCGCCCAGAATGGTCCTATATCTTACAACCTGTTTTAGAAAACCATGGTATTTATGAAACATTTCAGTCTGGATTTAGAACCCGTCATTCTACCGAATCAGCCCTGTTAAAAGTCCATAATGACATTTCCATGTCCATGGATGCAAGTGTCCCGTTGTTCTGGTGTTGCTGGACCTTACAGCTGCGTTTGACACAGTGGACCATGCTGTCCTGTTGTCTCATCTTCAACATTATGTTGGAATATCTGGTACAGCTCTCAAGTGGTTCACTGCCTATTTGACGTTCTCTGTCATGCTGGATAATCTGTCTTCCTCCACTGCCCCCTCTCTTGTGGTGTGCCACAGGGTTCTATTCTTGGTCCTGTCCTCTTCTCATTGTACATGCTGCCCCTTGGATCAGTGATAGCCAAACATAATTTTTCTTTTCACTGCTATGCTGATGATGTACAAATTTATTTACCAATGAAACATAAAACCAGTAACCTTCTCACACCTTTCGCTGATTGTATTGCCGACATTAAACAGTGGCTTCATCGTAATTTTTTGTTTTTAAACTAAGGAAAGACAGAATGCATCTTCTTTGGTGATGATGTTCCCTGAAACTTAGGTGCTCTGACATCCAAGTTCAGACCTACAGTGAAAAACTTGGGGGTGACATTTGATAAGGACTTAAAGTTTGATAAACAAATATCCTCTGTAGTCAAGGCCTGTTTTTATCAGTTACGTCTTTTATCCAAAGTTAAGCCTTTTTTTAAATCGTTCTGACTTGGAAAAGGCCATCCATGCTTTTATAACTTCAAGGCTCGACCACTGCAATTCCCTATATGCAGGAATCTCCCAATCCTCCATTAGACGCCTGCAATTGGTCCAAAATGCTGCAGCTCGACTTTTAACCAACACCTCCAGACGTGAGCACATCTGTTTTATTTTCTCTCCACTGGTTTCCAGTTGATTTTAGAATTAAATTTAAAATTGTATTATTCACTTTTAAAGCTCTCAATGGTCTTGCCCCACTATATTTGACTGATCTTGTAGCTGTCCGTAAATATAGGAGAACACTGAGATCATCTTACACATTTCTACTCTCTGTCCCAAAATCCAACTACAAACGATGGGGTGACCGGGCCTTTTCGGTTGTCGCACCCAGACTCTGGAACCAGCTACCTCAGGACTTGCGCTCCAACACTGACATGGATCATTTTAAATCTAATCTTAAAACCTTTTTATTCAGGCAGGCTTTTAAAACCTAGTAGGTCTTTGACAATCTTGCTATGTTTGAATTGTTTTTGTTTTTAACTGACTGATTTTTAATTCTTGTTTGTTTTTAACTTCTGTACTGTGCAGCACTTTGTGCACCTTTTAGATGCTGGAAAGGGCTCTATAAATAAAGTTTGATTGATTGATTGATTGATATCTTGTAAATGGTAAATGGACTGTACTTATATAGCACCTTTCTATCTTTTCAAGATACACAAAGCGTTTTACACAACAATCTGTGTCCTCATTTACCCATTCATACAGCACTCTACTATTTTTTTTTTTTTACAAATAATAATCAGAGCTTTATCACATTCATACACTGATGGGACACACATCAGAGGCAATGAGGGGTTCAGTGTCTTGTCCAGCAACACTTCGGCATGTGACTGCTGGTGGAATCGAATCCCCAACTCTCGCATTGGAGGACGACTGCTGCTCTAAACACTCAGCCGCAGCTGCCCTAACGAAGAGGAGCTAGTGCGCATGTACAACTTTCAACGAGGTTCCCCGGAGTGGAAATACATCATCAATCAGAGACAACGTTTTTGAAAGAAACAACTTAATTCATCATTAACTATAAAATATTTCTTACACTACAAAAAAAAAAAATACACACATTTCAAAATATTTTTATTTTATTATATCTATATATACTTATAGAATCAGTTTTGTATTGTGCGTTTCCTTGACTGATGTATACCTGGATTATTGAGCATGGACTTTTTTGATTTTATTATACCATTTTAATTTAAATTTTAATGTCTTATTCACGGTAATGTGGTGAGGCGGCACCCAAGCACCCTATTGACAGCCACCACTGCCATCCATTTGTAGAAAGGTCATAAAAGAGTAACATATTTCTGGTTAGACAGCTTATTTTTTAATTACTTCAAATGGAGGAAATAGTTTAGTTCTGATTTGAATTAGCCAACGTCTGGTTTGAGCAAGGACAAGACTAAAATAGGATTTTGCTGTCCTAAAACGGAAATATTGTCAAAAGTTTTATATTGGTTCATGCAAATGTCATTATCTAAATTTAGAAAGCACTAAAGTTTCTTAAAGCACTGTTTTTTGTAAGTGCACATATATCAATTTAAACTTTTGTTGCAACCTAGTGTACTTTTAATGCAGAAACATTTCTGCTGGAATCACTCAAAATGATCAAAAAGGTAAAGGTTTCTAAAACAGACTTTCAAATGTCAAGATTAAAGTTGTTTAAGATGCGAGAAAACCAACAACCCGTGCTAACTCCTACTCCAAGCGGGGCTAATAGCTAAAGTCCTTCACTGTAAATAAACTGTTTAAAGCGTCATCCACAACAGGCAGACTATCCACACAGCACCTTCTACATCTAAACTCTTCATGTTCTATGAACTAAACTGGTCCAGATGAATAAAACACTCAAAACAAATCCAACAAGAGTACGGCATATTATACTTCTGTCAACAAACAGCCATCTATAGTGATGACCCAGACAAGCAAAGTCCCCTTGTATAACCTTTGACCTTGATTGATAAATGGGGAAAAAATATATTTTTTTACTTAGGCCTTGTTAGTGCATCACATGACAGCGCCACAATTTCCATCTTCTGGCAAAAAAAGAGACAAGTTTTTAAAACACAAGCAGGGTTTCTTTTAGGTCACTTGCCTTGGCAGGGCGCTCACCTCTTCCATGATTCTTGTTGATGGGTGTTGGGGGTGTGGAGACGGAGACATGCCTGTGCTAGCTTTTTAGTTAGCGCGTCTGTATTGGGCATCACTAGCTTAGCGCTACGTCAGTGCCGGCAGTTGTCGGGGTGGGGCGGGGGTGAAGGACATTTCTGCTGACAGGGCAGGGTGCCCTTCTTGGGTAACGGTAAAGGAAACACTGACAAGATTTAAAATTAGTATATTTTTTGTTTGTTTCTCAGCTTGAATTCTGAGAAAAAAAAAATGCATAAAGATTTGAATTCTCCACCTCCACTGTGCATCAGATGCTACTGTATCTGTGGTTACTGGTTGAAAGAAAACAGGGTCAGTTTTCTTAAATCTCAAAAAGAAAGCTGACTTACTTTCCTCATATAAATTTATCTAAATCCATTACTTTCAAACTGACAGCCAAAACACAAATCTATTTTTTTTAACCTTTCTTCACGTTGATTTTTAAAACATTATTATATCAAGTGATTCTCGTCTTAAAAGCTGCTTAAATAGTTTTAACTGTTAGCCGTGTTTCATTGTTGTGCCACACGGGTAAGAAGTGCTCATTTATACAGACTGTTTCTGTTTTTCAACTTTATTTGAACTTAATTTTTGTAAAAATCTAAATAAATAAAAAACCTTAGTAGCTCTAATAAACACTTAGGCCTGCAGAGTTAAAATTCCCAATCATTAAGAAAAAGCACACAGGCTGCCTTCAAAGCCCGAAGACGTCTGGGTTTTAAGACCACAGGGCCTTCTGCATGAAAGAAAAGGATTCCTCACATCACTAAGAAGCGTAATGCACATTATCGCTTACAGTCCATGCTTCTGTTTGCAGCTCTGTCCACTGACATGAAATAATAACGCACTGATTAAATGACTTGTGTCTTTGGATTGTAAATTGCTGCTTTTAAACCTTAACCCTGCCTGAGATCACGCTTGCTTTGATGAGCGCCTTTGATGTGTCTTCGCTTGTGCGAACACACGCAACCTTGGGTCTGTATTCTGGCAGCGGAGCGTCGCTAATTATCTTAGCAGCAGAAAGGTAAGGGAAGCAGGGGCGTGTGTGTGTGTGTGTGTGTGTGTGTGTGTGTGTGGTCTCCGTGCAACGGGAGCTTTTAATGAGGCTCGCACTTCCTATCAAGCTCGGCAAATGCTCTGATCCGCCCACGAGGAGGACGGGACTCGAGTGATCGCGCCTGATGACGCCACCCCCCAAACGCGCACGACCATCCCGATCAACCTTGCCCCCCCCACTTTCTACCTAGCTGCTTCGTTCTTGTTTACCATCAGAAAGAAATATCCTCGAGTAAATCAAAGCACTTTTCATCCTTTCTCATATAAACAAGGAGAAAGTGCCAAGACGAGAAGATGGAGGGATTGAACAGGACGAAAGACACAACGGGATGTAGAGCGAGACCCGAAAGGAAACAAGGATGAAAGAGTGAACTTCTCCAAGCTGGAGGGCGCTCCAGAGGACACAAGCTAGATTAGCCCCCCACCCTCCACCTACTTCTTTCCATGCGTCCATCTCGCCCCTCCTTCCTAAGAGCAGGCTTCAGATGGGGAACAAGCAGCCCTGCGGCCCTCTTGATGGGTGTCTTGTGCTGGGTGGGTGGTTATCGGGGGAGATGAGGGGCATTTAGACATCTGTCAGCCACTAATGAAAGAGTTCAATTTAGTGGAAAATCTAAAACAACCTTGTCTGACGGGCAGGCTGACAGCTTTTAACTCACCGTGTGTTGTTGCCGTGTGTTCGTCTCAGCGTGTGAGTTTGAGTGGATCAGGAGGGGGGGGAATTATAAAAAAAAAAAAGGTGAAAAGAAAAGAAAAAAGTAACGCTATAAACTCTGCCGAGGCAGATTTTTTCCTGTGAAGTGTGTTAAAGCCGCGCAGGAGCGTGAATCAGCCTGTGCAGCAGGGGTTGGGTCTTATGGCTTTAAATCTCTCCAGGGGAGCGGGGCATGTTTCCCAACGATAGATGGGGTATGGAAGGGGTTGTGGAAGAGTGTGTGTGTGTGTGCGGAACAAAAAAAACAGCATATTTAGAACTCAGTAGTGCTATTAAGAGTTGCAGAGATGAACAAAAGGCTCTCCAGGCAACATAGCAGACAAACACACAGCCACTTTGTCTCCACCCCCCTCAACCTTCATTAGCGTCTCATTAGAAAGAAGTTCAGTGAAAGCTGTTGCTGTTCTTCGGGAAACAATCTTGCCTATTTGTCTTCAATGAAAGGACACTATTTGTGTTTGCCATGTGAAAAACTCATTATTTTCTTCTTTTTATTTTTTACTTTTATAGATTAATCCACTGGCTGATTTAGACGCCGTGATGCCTAGTGACGGGGCTATTACTGAAGGAAATGGTCAAAGCAAAGGTAGTTTTATTGACTCGGAAAATAAGAGTGGTTGGATTCACGATGGTCAGCAATTACAACGTCTGAAAGATGAAGGTATTCTACCATAGCATAGACGTTCAGGTACAAAACAGAAGCCTGCGTGCAGCATTATATTTTAGACAATACCTGGGTTTTACAAGCGATTGAGAACTATATAATTTAGCACCAATCCGTAAACAGAAAATATGGTTTAGCTCCACATATATAAAATAACACCATTGCACAAGCTTTTGAAGCATTAACGTGTGAATTTTGCTCCTTGTTTTTTACACATTCAGACCAAACACAACATAGTTGTGTGTTTTGGCGCAGTCTACACTGTTCCAGGTATTTTAACAAACGTTTTACTCTTTGTTTGATTAATTTTTATTTTGTCCATGTAATTTTAACAAAACACAAACAGTCATGCATGGTGTAAAAAAAACAACCCCCTCCCACCCATCCTTAGCATAGCCAAACATCGACATGAACCTGAAACAGAGACATGATACTGATATTAAAGCCAAGAGAAGCGCCCCCTTTTTTCTCACTGCTGTGCATGTTTAAGTTTATTTAAGCAAATAGGGCTTAAACATTTATTCGCAATTAGCAATTTGTTAGATTATAAAACCATGATGGTTTGAAGGGACCAGCCTGACCGGTAAGGATATTCTGGGTTCAAATTTGAAACACATGGTCTGTTTCAGTACATCCATACATCTGTCCATCTGTCTACCAACCTCCCTAATTACTACTTGTCTATCCATCCATTCATTTACCAATCTACCTTCCTACGTTACCATCTATCATCCATCTACCTACCTGCCTGCCTGTCTATCCATTTATCAATCTATCCAACTACTTGTCTGTCAGTCCGTCCATTCATCTATCCATCATTTTTCAAAGGGTATGCAGTTTGAGTCCATCCATTATCTTTTACCTGCTTCTTCCTTTTCAGGTCACGGGTGTCACTGGTGCCCATATCTAGTTATCACTGTGTGAGAGGCGGGTGTTATCCTGGACAGGTCTCCAGTCCATCACAGGGACACAGAGACAAATGAGGCAAACAACCATTCACTCTCTCACTCACACCTAGGGACAATGTATACCAGTCAGCCTAACATGCATGTTTTTGGTCTGTGGGAGGAAACTGGAGTACCTGGAGAAAACCCACGCATGCACAGAGAGAACATGCAAACTCCATTCAGAAAGGCCCCCTGGCTGGGATTCAATCAGACGACCTTCTTGCTGAAAGGTGGCATCTCTACTAGAGGTGGGCGATATGGCTCAAATATAATATCGTGATATTTCAGAGCATTCTGATGATAACAATAAATTTTGTGATATAACAAAAAAACAAATCATAGTTATTCATTTGACAAAATTAACTTAACATGTTGCTTTGCAGTAAAACATAAAAAACTAAAACAACAAGGGTTACTTTTACTGAAATTACTTTATTTAGTAAAGTATTCATTCTCCAAGTATATTAAAAAAAATAAAAATGATCCTTCTGTTATTTAGATTGAAAAAGTCTGTACAAAACATAGATCAATAAATCCACCACAAAAACTAAAGTGCAGGTGCAGTTTCCCAAAATAACTAAATAAAATGGATCTGTTGAGCATAAATGTAACATACAATAAAATATATGTCGTCTTTAAATGAACTATAACTTCCAGAACTTGTAACAAGGTGATCATCTGACCCTGAAGCTCGTGGTGTTTCTTCTTCCTCTGTTCCTGCAGGAATGGATCATTTCTCTGATGCTCTGTCTTTGATCACCTGACTCTGTTCTTGCTCCATGGACTGTGGAACTAAGACACAGCTGAGCTGAGCGTTGTTTGTTTTTAGCTAGCTAGTATTGTGCGCAGCTAATTAGCGTTATGCCTGTACCGATAGGGGGGTGGGGGTGCGCAGTTTGGTTTAGTAGTTCGGCACGCTTGGTTCTGTAAACGGGGCGAGGAGCCCCGCTTGTATAACGGTAGGGGAAACACTGACGTATTCACATCATAAAATTAGCATATCATGATATAATTTATCTTTCCGGGCAAGTTTTTTTTTTTTTTTTACTGGTGTTATTATTATATTTGTGGAACAAATGCAAACTGGAAAACCTTAACGATGAGCGCAGGGTTTATCTGGTAGTTTTGACAAAACCTTACAAACACATATATTAACGTTAACGATGAACAAGAGCTCTGTCTTATAGGAAACTACGTTCAAAAGGAGCATTTAAAATTCAGGACAAACGTAAAATAAATAAATAAATGTTAGCATAATTAAAGTATTAGGTGTCAAATGTGAAATGTGTGGCAGTGATGATTGATACATCTACAATATGCATTTTTTTGTTTTTATAATAAAATGGAAGCATTTCAAACGGTAACATTTTGTCTGTCAGTCTTGATTAAACATTCAGTCAAATTCAATCATATTTTTATTGGATGTGATTAACTCCTGCACATGTTTTACAAATCTTGCTTTTTTTTTTTTTTTTTTTTTGTATTGTTCTTTTAGAAATGATGTTTAGTGTCAAAATCTGTTTGTCAGATTAAAGTCAGAATAAATATCTATTTACGGCATTCAACTTAAGCAGATGCATCGCAACTTGAGCATGATGATGGGATCAAAAGCTATTTAGTATTGTTAAACCAATAGAAAATATTTTTAAAATAATGTTTGCTGGAGTTAAAAGCACTCTGATGATCTATTGTTTTGACGTGCTTCGTTAGGGCACCAATGGCAGGTCAAATTTCACTCTAGAGCAGGGCTATTTAACTCATTTGCTCAGGGGCCAGACATCCAGCAGTTATTGTCATTAAGTAAGTTGTTTTTATGATTTAAAATCTAGTTTTATTTGAAAATGAACCCATTGGTGGGCCGAACTGAGCTCACCTGTGGGCCTGATTTGGCCCCTGGGCCACCAGTTGAATAGCCCTGCTCTAGAGAATTCAAATATTCACTCAAGGCAACTTTGTTATTCCTCAAAAAATTTAAACGTCCAAAATATGTTGAATAAAAACTGTTGCTGGTTAAGACAGTATATTACTGGGCTGTGACTGTTGGACTAGCTGACCATGCAAAATTACAAGAAAATATAAAACATATAAGTTCTGTGTGTTTATAACAAGAATGTGGCTGTGTTTTGTGTAGCCAATTTTTAGAATCATAGCTTATTTCTGTGTGTACAGTAACCAAAACAGTATTCACACAGTATTTGCTTAGTCAGTTCAACCCACATTGTACCTGCCTAAGTCTTCTTTGTACCCACTTTGGTAGCCACACTCAAGTTCATTTACTGGAGTACATGCTTGAAATAAAGATACACAGATTTGGACCTGTTTTTGCTCATTGTTGTCATCACTGGTGTGTTTACACTTGGTCTTTCATGGTTGTAGCCTCAGGTGTTTTCTATCTTTAAGTTGTTGTCTCACTGGGCACAAGTTGGTGAATAGAATTCACGGGAAAGTCTTTAGAATGTCTAGCAACGTTTACGGTAATTCTCAGATTCCTCTCAGAGGCACACAGTCCTGCCGCTTGAGTTTTGAAGTTTTTGCAACCAATTTGTCCTGACAATTTTTAAAAGCTGGCTGTTCAAAACAAAACCACATGGCTCACCAGTTGTTTGGACACACTCAAAATTCAGGGAAACTGCAACAAAAAAAATTCACAATTTACCTGCAGTTCTGAGTCACGGACTAGAAACTGGCTAAAGAAAGAATAGGACCCACAATAAACATGAGTAGAAAACAAAATTCAGCATTTATTTTTAGTTTTTATTGCTTCAACCAGTTAAACAATCACTTGACAAAGGACTAACCACTGGCACAGTCTTCGTCGACCTAACAAAGGCCTTTGATACCATGAACCATAATTTACTAATCTCAAAGCTTTCATCGTTTCATTTTTCAGAACGGTCACTGTCTTGGGTTCAGTCATATTTAAAATATTGTGAACAATGTGAATTCATCAATAATAGTAAATCTTTTTCTCAAAACTGAAACAGGGATCCCTCAAGGAACTATTTTAGGTCCCATCCTTTTCAGCCTGTATATTGGTATGGTTTGGTATATAGTTTATTCATTTAAAAAAAGTACAAAACAATTCCATAACAATATAAAAAAAGGATACAAAAGATTTAAAATGAAAGGCAGCAGAAAGAAGAAAAAATCTTATTATATCTGCCCCTTTTTTCAAACAATTATTTCAGACATAATAATTTTCAAGTAACAAAACAAAATGAATAACTCTTTCTAATTTTTCTAATTCTAATACAAAACACACACTAAGCTACTTCATATATTTTTTTTTAACAATTCAGTTTTGATCTTTTTCTTAAATGTGCACATTGACTTGGCATTTTTAAAATCACTCTCTAGACCATTCCACAATCCAACTCCTTGGATTGAGGTAGACCTTCCCTTCAGACTAGTTCTGAATTTTGGTTTGACAAATATTTCTATCCCCTTAAGATTGTAACAACTTTGTCTTTTAATAAAATTTATTTGGATATTTAATGGTAATGTGTTATTTTGAGCCCTATACATAACTGATAAAATACTGTAATCTACTAAATCATGGAACTTCAATAACTTCAGTTGATAAAATAATGTGCTTGATGCTTGATATTAATAGTCTTCCTGAAATTTGTCCTGAAGTTAATTTGCAAATGTATGCTGACGACACTATCATTCACGCGTCAGGTAAAAGTAGTGTTGTAGTCAGTGAAAAACTGAATAACAGCTTACAGAAAATATCAGGGTGGATAAATGACTCCTGCTTAACCCTTAATACAAAGAAAACTAAGTGCATTTGCTTTTCAATTGAGAAAGCTCCATCACAGTCCCTGCATATTCAAATCAACAGGGATTCTATTGAACAAGCATCACAGGAAATATATTTGCGAATAATTTTGGAAGCTCAGTTAAATTTTAAGAGCCATGTTGACAAAATCTGCATAACTGTTAGAACAAACATAAATTGTATTAAAATAACTAGAACATGTGTGACACTTCATTGTGCAGAGACGTTCTTCAACTCAATGATTCTTTCACATTTGTCTTATGGAGCTACCGTCTGGTCACACGCTCACCAAAACTACACTTAAACCATTGGAAAGTCTCTACAATTGGGCCTTGAAAGTTTTATACCAAAAGTTAATTAGATTTCATCACTGTATTATTTTAGTTAAGTTCAGTATTCTAGAATTTTCTAATTTTTTTAATTTTTTTTTTTTTATTGATTTCCAAATACTTAAATGTACTTGCACCCAAACCATTAAACAATTATACAGAAACTGCAGGGCTACAGCAGATCTACCAGAGCGGCTTTAAATGGCGACTGTAAGGTTCCTTTTCGTAGAACCACTTTTGCTCAAAGTGTTCTCTCTGAAAGAGGATCCACACTTTGGATCTCACTCCCTGTCAATTTAAATTCTGTAACCAAATTCAATATGTTTAAAAAACAAACTAAACTACGGCTGTGTCAAAAACAGCATTGCATTCATGCTTAATGCATTTCACTAATTTTTTTAATCCATTTGTTTTAAGTGTATGACTCTTTTTATGTTGTTAATATTATTTTTTTAATTATTTTACTGTTTTTATCACCATTCCACTTCCTAGTAGTATCTTAAATATTCTGTTTATATCCCATCTATCTATCCCATCTATGGACAAGTGCTGCAAATTAGCTCACACCATAAGCACCACGATACAGACAGGACTGCTGCTTTATTCAGTTTGTCTATGTCATTGTGTGTTAGTCCCTATCAAATAAACTTAATAAATAAAATAAAGCAGCACATGGTTTCTGTTTAGGACTAGAAGGAAAACCCAGTTTCCTAACTGTCACTATGACAGACAGGTCAAACGCAAACAAACACTTTTAGTATGCATAAACTCCCATATTCACACATTTGGTGTATGCATTGTCTGAAAGGTTGACAAATCTTTAGTGGAGACGGCAGAGAAAGGATTGAGTTATGTGAAGGCAGCGGAGGAAGACAAAACGCGCAAGCAGAAATGTGTTTGCTGATATTTTCGAGTTTGTTTCACCTGGAAATAAAACATAATCCGCGAGGCTTTTCTCTTTTTGCCACACTTCCGAGAGCCATACAATAGATTCTTCATATAAATTACACATACACTATAGAAAAAAAATAAAAAAATAAACTGCAGCCACTCAGCTGTTACGGCCCCAAACCAACATGGCTCCTGCTCGGCACCGGTAATACTTTTTCACCTTTTTCTGCAATTTGGGCCCTATCCAGTTTACCACTCTGATTGCATCTCTTCCTGTTAAAGTGCCTTGGGTTTGGAAAGAGAGGTAGAGCAATGAAGGGGAAGAGAGCCAATGCAAACATTGTTCCACTGGCTTTTTACAAGCCATGAGAGTGGGAAGTTAATAAGCAGGTATTGGTTTTTAACGGCTGCCCGTTTATTGCTTTGCCCTCGGGCGTGCAGGAGCTCTGTGCTCCACCTTTTTCCTGTCCATCTGCAGATCACCTTTGCTAATCTGCAGCTCAATCCCGCCCCCCTCTCTGCATGCATTCCTTTTGTTTTCACGTGTCTCAACCGGCAATTAGTTCTGAATTCTCATTAACATGTTTTTTTCTTTCCGCTCCTCCCTGTAACCTTTTCAGCCTTGTTTTATTTGAATCTGAGCTTGAAAAGAAGAACTTATGAACAGACCTCATCAATTCTCTATTATGCCTCTATTGATCTGCTGGTTTTCAGACACATGCTTGTGAGTCAACTGTATTTACCGCTGCTCTTCAAGCACCTGTATATTTAATTTAAAGCCATATTTGTCAGTCAATACAGCACAATCTGATATTTGAAAGTCAGTTGTCTGGCTGTGACATGATGAATGTAGTGCAGGTTTAATTACTTACATCTACTGAGCTGTTGACTGGTGTTACTCTGCTCTCTACGGTTTTCTATCACGAACAACAATGAGTTTACCGGAATCTTACCATCTTACTCCACAGCCTAAAGAAACCTTTTATTATATATCGTTTAATCCTAATTGCTGTATTATTTGTATTACAATAGTTTGAAAAATGGGCAGCACGGTGGCGCAACTGGTAGAGCCTTCTTTGCCTCTCAGCGAGAAGGTCGTTGGTTCAAACCCCGGTCCAGGGGCCTTTCTGGGTGGAGTTTGCATGTTCTCTCCGTGCATGCGTGGGTTTTCTCCGGGTGCTCCGGTTTCCTCCCACAGTCCAAAAACATGCATGTTAGGCTGATTGGTAACTCTGAATTGTCCCTAGGTGTGAGTGAGAGAGTGAATGGTTGTTTGTCTCGTTTGTCTCTATGTGGCCCTGTGATGGACTTGCGACCTGTCCAGGGTGTACCCCGCCCCTCGCACAGTGATTGCTGGACATGGGCACCAGTGACCCCCGTGACCCAAAATGGAATAAACGGGTAAAGAAAATGGATGGATGGATGGACATAAAACACATTAAAGGCAATAGTTCCCAAACTTTTTTTTTTCCTGCTGGCCCAAGATTTATTAAGCAAATGTCCCTCCTCCCTTCCTTGTCCCGCCCAGAAAAAAAAGCTCAACACATGGCGCAAAATTAAGCTAGCATAGCATAACTGTGCTACAAGCTAGCATTAGCGTACTATACATTCAAATATAACCTAATGTTGGGCTCAAACAGGCCAGATAACATTCTGTAGTCAAAGAAACAGCATTCCTATTCTCACACAAGTACATACTGTATATACAACTAATAAACGTGAATAAATAAAAAAATATATTATATCAGGACAGCATCACACATTTTACCTACAGTTAGCCCGGAGCAGCATACTGTACGTCTCTGAATGCGTCTGGCTACTGACCTGCTTGGGGTGCGTTCAAGTGCAGTAGGACATACTCACCGCTCTGATTAAAGAAGTTACTACTAATACAAAAAAAAAACAACAACCTGATTTACTTAACAAATCATAACTGATTTGGTGAAATTTGATGCATTGCTTGGAGTAATATTATTAACCTGTTACATTATAGTGTACAAGCATTATTATTACTGTAATTTACAGACTATATATAAGCCTCTACTTTTTTCACACGCTTTGAACACCACAGCTTATACAATGCTTCGGCTAATTTATGTTGGGTTTTTTTTTGCCACCAAAATATTTATCATCGTCTCACCCAGGCGCTCGCATAGCTGCCCAGTACACGTCTCTCTTGGGGGGTAGCGCTCAACGACTTTCTGGTAGACTACTGTATTTTTTTTTTTTATCAGCCGTGTTACATGCACTGTTCAGAAAAAAAAAAACACCGTATCTGTGCGTGTTACCAGTACGTATTTAATTAAAAGTTTTAAAAAATATATATATTACTGTGTAAATATATCATGTTACATTGTGAACACCCACGGCTTACAAGTGCAGCCTATTTGTGTAAAATTTTAATTTTCTTTTTACATTTAGTGGGCGTGGCTTATATTCAGGTGTGCTCAATAGTCCAGAAATTACAGTATATTTTTTTCTTCATTTTTTTGTCATGCCCCAATGGCTTTGTCAGTAGTTAGTACCTTACCAGCTATGACATAATAGATTATGTAGAAAGAGGCAAATGAGAGATTGCTCCAGTCTTGGGAATAGTGATTTTTTTTTTTTTTGGTTGTTGCTTGTTTTGTTGTTTGTTTTGTCCAGGATGACCATGTTTAAATAGCGGACGTGAATCAACAGTATCTCATCCGCCTTTTTTTTTTCTCTCGCCTTAGCAGACTCATATTTTAGCTCCATGTAAACACTCCTGGGCTTTCTCTGCCCTTTATTTGTCTTTTCTCGACTTACTCCGTGTATGATCCAGAAGAAACATATTGGAAAAGTAAAATAAAATACTGGAATTTTTTTTTTGTATGTTATTTTATTTTACTATTATATGTATCCTTTGATCCTTGGTGAATATAGAAGAGTCAAATAAAGCCTGAAGGCCACAATCAAAGGATGAGTAACTAGTTTCAAATAATTGGATTTTCTTTAAATTTACATTTCCAGCCTAGACTCAATCAGTGATGAGGCAATAAAGCAGCTAGGTCTTCTGAGGAGAACCTGTAAGCAGCAGCATTGCTGAATCATGTGTTTATGAGCATATTCCTGATTTTGTGTGTGATTCTGCATGTGATGAACCATGGACACAGGCAGTCAGATGTCAAGCTAAATTTCAAGTTCAATATACTTCAGTATACATACTATGACATCACATGCGTCACAGTATGGTAGAACTGAAGGGAGCTCTGCTTCGACTTGTTCTGTTTTTGTTCCTGTTGTTTTTGTTAGAACTTTTTTTGTGCCTACACTGTGCACACATGCTGCAGATATGAACGCAATGTACTTTTGGAGTTTTGTGTGTAGCTGCCTTGCCATTGTGCCATCACGGTTCTATTCCTGGCCCCCTTCCAGGCTCAGGCTCCAGACTGTCATGGCGGCCATGATCCTCCATCAGCCTGCATGGACCGAATTCTTCAAAACAGTTAGGTACCGCGGGGAAACCTTGGATGTTCTGTGTCTGGAGGTTCTGGAGGGCAGTTGCAGTCATTATTATCATCAGATTGCTAATGGGAGCTAACAAGACCTGCTAACACTGCTAAAAAGACCACGCTGCTAACAGAACCACTCTGCTAACAGGACCACTCTGCTAACAGAACCACTCTGCTAACAGGACCACGCTGCTAACAGAACCACTCTGCTAACAGAACCACTCTGCTAACAGGACCACACTGCTAACAGGACCACTCTGCTAACAGAACCACTCTGCTA
Source organism: Nematolebias whitei (assembly GCF_014905685.2). Lineage (NCBI taxonomy): Eukaryota > Metazoa > Chordata > Actinopteri > Cyprinodontiformes > Rivulidae > Nematolebias > Nematolebias whitei. The sequence continues at coordinate 20,972,104 of NC_056519.1, read as the reverse complement.
ACAGGACCACACTGCTAACAGAACCACTCTGCTAACAGGACCACGCTGCTAACAGAACCACTCTGCTAACAGGACCACACTGCTAACAGGACCACACTGCTAAGAGGACCACTCTGCTAACAGAACCACTCTGCTAACAGGATCACTCTGCTAACAGGACCACTCTGCTAACAGGACCACTCTGCTAACAGAACCACTCTGCTAACAGGACCACTCTGCTAACAGAACCACTCTGCTAACAGAACCAATCTGCTAACAGGACCACTCTGCTAACAGAACCACACTGCTAACAGTATCTTGCTGCTGTAGATGTATTTTTGCTTTTTCACTTGTGGTGCCTTGTTCTTGTATTTTTGCTGCATGCTTTGGTATTTCTTGTTTTGTTTTGTTTTTTCTTTGATGGGGACGGAGTCGAGACAGTTCTTCTTGTCCTGAGCATGTAATCGCATTGTTGATCTTGTTTTGATCTGCATATGACAAATAAATCAAACCTACTTACCAACAGACTCTACGTTTAGCTAAAGGAATCTTATATGGAAAATAATATATAGACAGTAATAATGAAGTCATTGATATTACTTTTTTTATTTCCGTACTTGTTTTTCTATCCATCCATCCATCCATCCATCCATCCATCCATCCATCCATCCATC
>NC_056519.1:20964090-20971441 GCF_014905685.2 Nematolebias whitei | reverse complement strand
ATCCATCCATCCATCCATCCATCCATCCATCCATCCATCCATCCATCCATCCATCCATCCATCCATCCATCCATCCATCCATCTATCCATCCATCTATCTATATATCTATCTATCATCTATCTATGTGATGGGTTGTTTGTGTTATGTAAGACAGGTTTAATAGATTATGTATGGTTCTTGAAGGCAGCTACAGGGACAGCAACATGTTCAAAACAAGTGTACACATCATATTATACTTCATTACACTTCAATACCAATTGTATGATATATTGCACTGTATTGTAATGCATCACACGGTCTCAATATTTCACTGTATTCTAGTGCATTGTATTGTATTGCGCAATAGGGGAGTGGTGGTGTAGAGGTTAGAGAAGGCCAGCCTGTGATCTGAAGGTCACGGGTTTGGCCCCCTGGACCAACAGCATCAAAGTGTGGGTGGAAAAGGTGAAACACCCACAGCTGCTTCCACCCTCGTTTGCCCCACTCTGGGCCATTCAGCAAGCCCCTTAACCCCCACCATCTGCTACCCCGACTGTCCTAGATAGCAGCCCTCTGATCCACACAGAGGGCTGTGGTAGCTCGATGGTCAGTGGCTGCGTCAGGAAGGGCATCCAGCATAAAAACAATTGCCGAATCTTGGTGAAAGTTAGTTCACTGTGGCGACAGGAAGGGAGAAGCCAAAATGAAAAGTATTATGTTGCACAACATAGTATGTATATAGGTATTTATTGTATATTTCATATCTAACTGAACTGTATATTGAGCATGAACTTAATGTTTTGAACCACTTTGGCCATGGCTGCCTAAGAGGAGTTGACGGGGGAGAGGGCAAACTCCCGAAACCATCTTATTACCAGAAAACTGGTTTGTCCACTATGTGAAGGTGCTACTTGTGGGACTAAGTTTGTTGTGGCTCCTGGGACTGATGATGTCTTGGATGAAAGATGAAACATTTCATCAAAAAAGAAACCGTCCAGAGGACCTGACTTAACTTTGTTGATTTTTTTACCTGGATTATTGAGCATGAAGTTTGATGTATTGTGCAGTACTGTCTTGCATTGCATCATGTTAACTTGTATGTCATTGTATTGAACCATATTGTATCACAAAGCATTGTATCATATCATATTTCACATTATATTGTATCTTATAAGTGCTACTATCAAGTTTTGAAAACAGTATTTTTTCTTGAAATTATAAGATAAATCCAACACATTAATTTAGCTCTTCTGTTGTAATAATTCAGACATTTTAGCATCTAAAGTACCATGTAATTTGTCATTCGGTGAAAACTACTGCATTCTTTTTAGTCAGTTAACACAATGAACAAGCACAAAAGTGATAATACTGCAATAAACCGAGAGTGGTATCTACCAAACTGATTCTTAAAACCAAAATGTACGTATGCGAATATAATTGTGCATCAACTAAAACGCTAATTATGCCCAGAAAAGATGAAGTGAAAAGAAAAAGGTGTTAGTGTAGAAGACACTTTCCATAATCCAAAACCTGCTTCTGTATGTTCCCTGAGGGCTGTTTCACACCTTCAACAAGGGATAAGTGACTAACTCCAAACATGCAGAACAACCAAATTTACCATACTTATTCCATGACCAATTAACAGAGCTACTCTGAGCAAAACAATTGGCCGGATTTGGTTTCCAGCGTCCAGCTCATGAGGGATTCACAGCATCCACCTTGTCCTGCCCAGGAGGCCTATCCACTGATCCAACAGACAGAAGTAAGACAGCGCAGCCGCTCAGCTGAGAAGATTCCAGTTAACTGGTGCAGCCAAGGGCAGAAGCAAGGAAGCAGAAAATGAAAGGAGAAAAAGGGATCCGGGGGCTTTTAAAAATCCACCAAGGGCTACAAATGGGAGACTGCAAGGAGACAACATCCTACTCCCTCAATAAACCTATTTCTTGGTAGACATTTTGATTTGAAATAGCAGGACAAGCACAGGTGTTTTAATGTGGGTTGAATCCTTTTATATATTGTATTTTGCATATTTTTTTTTAAAATCACATTTATGTAGAGGGGTATGGATATATACCCATTTAGGGGTATAATATTTTTGTGGCTTTTTTTCTCTTCTGGGGTCTCCACAGCAAGTCATCCTCCTCCATCTTACTCTGTCCTCTGCATCCACTGTCCTCACTCCAACTACCACCATGTCCTCTCTAACTGCATCCATATATCTCCTCTTTGTCTTTTTCCTGGCAGCTGCATTTCTAACATCCTTCTACAAATATACCCACTGTCCCTCCTCTGGATAAGTCCAAACCATCTCAGTCTGGCCTCTCTAACTTTACTCCCAGTTGTTCAACCTGTGCTGTACCTCTGATGATCTCATTCCTAATCTTATCCATCCTTGTCACTCCTAAGGAGAACCTCAACACCTTAATTTCTGCCACTTGCGGTTCTTCTGTTTTTTTGTCTATGTCTCTTTCTCCAAACCACACAACGTAGCTGGTTTCACAACCTTTGACTTTTGCTGACACCTTTTTATCACAAATCACTCCTGAAACTTTTCTCCATCCACTCCATCCTGCCTGGACTCTCTTTTTCACTTCTTTACCAGACTCCCCATTTTCCTGGACAGTGGACCCCAAGTCCTTGAAGTCCTGCACCTCTGTGGCCTCTGCTCCTTGTAGCCTCACTGTTCCACCTCCTCCCTCTCATTCACACACATGTACTCTGTCTTACTATGGCTGACTTTCATTCCTCTTCTTTCAAGTGCATACCTCCACTTCTCCAAGTTCTCTTCCACCTGCTTCCTGCTCTCACCACAGATCACGTCATCAGCAAACATCATAGTCCATGGGGATTCCTGCCTGATCTCATCAGTTAGTCTGTCCATCACCAGAGCAAAAAAGAAGGGGCTCAGAGCTGAGCCTTGATGCACTCCCACCTCCAACTTGAAGCTATCTGTCACTCCTACAGCACATCTCACCATATTCCTCAAACATGTCCTGTACCAGTCTAACACACTTCAGATTTCCTCATGCAATACCACATCTCTTGCCTCAGCACCCCTTTGTATGCTTTTTGTAAATCCACAAAGACACAATGGAGTTTTTTTTACCCTCTCTGTACTACTCCATCAGCATCCTCAAATCAAAGATGGCATCCGTGGTGCTCCTTCTTGGCATGAAACCATACTGCTGCTCACAAATAGTCATATCTCCTCTATGTCTAGCTTCCACAACTCCCTCCCAGATCTTCATTGTGTGACTCATCACTTAATTCCTCTGTAGTTGCTACAACTCTGTACATCACCCTTGTTTTTAAAAATGGCCACCAGCACACTTCTTCTCCATTTCTCAAGTATTTTCTCACCCTCAAATATGCCATTGAATATTTGCGTCATACATAAACCTCACTGCCATCTCTCCAAGACAATTCCAAAACTCCACAGGTATGTCATTCATTCAACGTTTATTTATACAAGTTAATCCCATTGGGCCTCGGGGACTCATTTACAAAAGAGATCTGGTCATTAGGTCCTACTACCTTCCCCTTCTTCATTCTTCTCAGAGCTTTCTGGACTTCACCCTCAATAATCGTTCCCACTTCCTGGTCCACAGTTTCTATGAACCTCTACTCTTGTTTCTTTTTCATTATCTTCATTCATTAGCTCCTCAAAATACTCCTTCCATCTTCCCATCACACCCTCCTCACTTGTTAAAACATTACAATTCCTATCTTTAACAAGCCTAACCTAATGCACATCCTTTCCAGCCTGATCCCTCAGTCTCACCTATCAGTACCATTTAGGGGTATAATAATATGAGTATATCATAGATATGCTCTGTATGCAAAGGAATAGTTTTAACTGTTTGCAAAACTCCTTTGACGAAACTTGTTTCCAGTCAGTAACATGGGACTTCTATTCAGGGGATGACAACCCCACTATGGTTTCCATGATCTACAACCAATGGTTGGAAAGACTCTAGTGTGAATGCTGCTACATGATAAATAGTTGTATTTTTCCTGCAATTTTCCACAACCCCTAGACTTTCTCCTAATAGGAAGATTCCTGAGCACACATCACGTCAGGATGCATTTATGATATTGTGTTTGCTCTAGATTGTTTCCATAGCATCATGACAATCATGGTCATGAGGTCAGTGTATTCACTCTTGCTTCAAGGTCTTGAGAACCATACAATGCCAGAGAGGTGCTCCTACATTCTGGATATGCCGCCTTGCTCCAATCAGGACCTTGATGCAGTGCCCCCACAATAATAAACCACTACATGCAAGCTACAAAAGTTCTATGCATGTTCAAAACCATTGTGGACACGTCACTAATGGAAGTCCACTTGATTCTTAATTTACCCCTGTTGACCTCGACAGAGCCATGTAAATAAAGATCACTCAAGTTCTGGCTGATTTGTTTACACTGTAGCAGAGTCATCTTGTCCAAAGGTGGTCTTACCAGCAGCAATGGGTATCTTCTCAGTTTTGAGAAATCCTCATTAATGAGTTGATTTCCAAAAACAATTCAAACCTTGAAAATTTTGTAACCAATATCTAACAAGGTTGAGTCAGGTCCTCTGGACGGGTTCTTTTTTTGTTGAAGCATTGTCTTTTATCATTTTTAGTTCTTCATCTCCTTTGGATAGGGGGAGTGGTGGCGAAGAGGTTAGAGAACGTGGGCTTGTGATCGGAAGATCACCAGTTCAAGCCCCTGTACCGACAACATCAACAATGTGGGCAGGGTAGGTGAAGCACCCACACCTGCCCCCACCCTCATTCACCTTACTCTGGGCCCTTGAGCAAGGCCCTTAAACCCCATCTGCTCCCTAAACAGGTCTCTCTTGAAAATGAGTTAGCCTTCCAAATGTGACGTTCTCTTTAATTCTTCAAACTAAGATTGCTCTGACTATGGTGACTGGTAAGCTTAGAAGTCCTTCACAGAATCTAAACATTTCCTTTTTTTTATGTTATAGTAAAACCGTTTTTTTTCCCACCTCTGTGTGTGGCTATACCTGTCACTAATAAATAGATGTTGTTTTAGTTTTACATAGTTTCACAAACCAATACTTGGTCTTAATAGTGTTATTTGTAAAGTGAGAAACATCATCAGCAAAGTTTCACAACATTTTTTGCAAGAACAATGATCAAAAGCAAGACTACTTGCTTCCAGTAAATTCTCTTGGAGTAACAAACTTCTTTTTTTTTTTTTTTTCACCTATCACTGATTTCTCACACAAACCCAGTTTGACAGTCGGTTGCTCACCTGCTTACCCCGTCGGTCACTCACACTTGCAAATGCTTTGTGACAGCACCGATGCACTCGCTCGTGTAATCACAGAGACATATACAGGTTGGGGTGACGGTGCCTTAGGCCACTGCTGCGAGTGTGTGATTAGAGGAGAATCGAGGACATACACTCACCCCTGTTAAGGTCTTTATGTTATGCAGTGCATTCTGGGCTTCAAGAGCAGCTTTCCTCGTGTAGAACGTGACAAAACAGCAGCCTGGGGAGAAGGAGAGAAAACAGACAGAGAGGGATCAGCATGAGGCGCAGCAAAGAGCATCTTCCACATTTATCTGCCTGGTATCACCTGTCGACACTGGCAGACACAGCGTGAAAGTAAAGGACCAAACATCCAAGCTTTTGGATTTGTTTCAACGTTTGATGACTGGAGTTCCCAAAGTGTGCACACATGAGAGAGACGCGAGAACAAAGACAACAAAAAGACAGAAGGAAAGGTGGAGGAACAAGTTTTCTCCCCATTAATCATCAAGTAATCTGTGAACGATTGCTTTATTGCCCATTAACAAAAGAAAGCAGTCATTAACGTGTTTATTACTCATGTTTATGGAAGTGTTCTGCAACCTGTTTCTGGTTTTGATTTAGTGATTTGCAGGTTAAATACATTTCTGATTTGCCATGCTAACACTTGACTAAATCTGGACAAAAAGATTGTTTAAATATTTCAACAGTCTTTATTGTCATAATCGTATAACACAATGAAATGAGGAATGCAACAAAGTTGCTGAAATTTAACATAGAGCTTAAAACAGGAGTTGTGCAATAAATAGAAATACATAACTGCTTAAGACTTGCAGACAAATGCTTCAAGAAATTATTGTACTTACTCACAAACACAGTGTTGCATTGGTACTTGAATGCAAAAATAAAATTAAGTGGAAGGGACAGAAAAAAGAGCAGGATTTTGTGTTTTCAATGTTCGGTTTAATGCAAGCAGTGACATTTTGTTGATGTGAGTGAAAGTAAAGGATTAGTAAAGACTTTCTCAGATGAAAATTCTTTATTGGGTCTTTTGTGCTTGAATGAGCTAAACCATCATCAGTATGCTTCCTATATCTATCATATACAATGTCACATCATCTGCATAAAGACATTCAACACTTGCTCTTGTCAAGGACGGACGTATTTCTCCTTCTCTCCCTCTCAGCTTTGCTTTGCTCTGTCCTGTCTGTGAAACTGCTTAGAGTCTCTCTTCTACAAATTCTCAGAAACATAATTCTGCTTTGGATTTGGTCAGTTGGTTCCTCAACACAATTGAAAACATTTCTTCGACGAGAAGACAGGCTTTAGGTGAGCCTATTTGCCCTGTTGGCATGCACGCAGCTCGATATCTCATCGACTTGGAAGATTTGATGACGTGTCTATCTCTGGTGCCATTTGTGGATGTTAAGGACGCATATATAATTGGATTTATGATAACTGGTTTCAGTTTTTTGGATTCGGCTGGTTCCTGGTGTATCTACAATCAAGGAAGTCGTCTGCAGCAAATTTGGATCTGGTCATGCTGCTTGCCTTTTACGATGGCTTGGTTCGTGCCTGGAGCACCCAGACTCAAATGCTTTTGGCAGGATGGATCAGATCTCGGGAAATACTCTCAGGTACTGTCCATTGGTGTGACCATTTGATTTGGACGCTTTGGAACCAAGTGGACTGATACAGACTCAAGTTACAAGTCCATCAAGTTATTCCTGTCCCCAAAACAATCATGTTTATCTGAACTCGGCTCCCTGACTGGCCATGACAGGCCACCCTATCTTAATTTGCGCTGTTTGTACCGTCAGTTTTCGAGTGGCGGGGGTGCGTTCAGCGTGAAGGTTCAGCGTGAAGGAAGAGGCTGCTTTTAGCTTTTTAGCTAGTGCACTTGCATTGCGAGCCACTAGTTTAGCGTTATGTCAGTGCCGACAGGTGGGTGGGGGTGGGGTTCGGTAGACGGGGCGCTCGGTTCTGTTGACGGGGCAGGGCGCCCCACTTGTATAATGGTAGGGGAAACACAGTGATTTTATCTGAACTCTGCAGTGCCTCTGTGTGTTGTCTCTGGACACGCTCACCACCCTTATGCCCCCCCCC
>NC_056519.1:20932801-20963990 GCF_014905685.2 Nematolebias whitei | reverse complement strand
TATCATGCTGTTGACCTTCAGCCAAAGATTAAGAGCATGTTAGGAATTTGTTTCGTCTCCAAATCCTATGTGTCATTTTTCACCACTTTTTATTGTCTGTCCAAACAGGTCTCACTTGTAAACGAGTCTCCGAGGCTCAATGTGATTTATCTAATTAAATAAAGGTTGGAAAAAAAAAAAACACTAATAAAAAACAGTACTGCTTATACACCTGTTGACAAACTACTATGCGATACAACAATTTATAGCAAAGGACTGGACAAAAAAATATCTTGTATGAAGTTTGACCTTGATTTGTGACCACACAACACTCTGTTTAAAGAAAATGCACATGGTTGAAGTGTCATTAAATTATCTTGAATAGATCAGGAGTTAAGGGTGGGACAAGATAAAGTTTACAGACGTACAGTCGGAAATTATACTGTAACATGTCCGTCTTTGACAGGTGTATAAAAAGGATTGCTTTATTTATGACAACATGATGTTAACATTGTCAGACATGTTACACAGGAGGGATTTTATTGAAACTATCAAAGTTTTTATTTTGTATAAATCTACAACTACAGACAATTTTGGGTCAACCTACTGTAAGATGGTTGCCCAAGCTAAACAACCTTAGCAAAACACAAAAATGGCTATATTTCAGTCACTTATACAGATTTTGAGCTAAAACTTGATGTGGTAGTAGCCAAGACGTACTCCATGTGCTTTACATTGAGCAGCCTCTTAGTGGTGCATTCACACTAGCCCTGTTTAGTCCACTTTAATCGAACTCTAGCTTGTTTACCTAGAAAGTCCGGCTCGTTTAGGGAGGTGTGAACGCGCCATCGAACTCTGTCATGGAACAAAAAGGCGAACTCTGGCCCGGGCTAAAACCTATGTCTCAGTCCGGTAGAAGCGAACTCCAGCACGGTTCAAGTACAGTGTGAATGTAAACAGACCGAGCCCCGCTCCGCAGGACAAACAAACACGCATTTATCTGACCTTATATGGAGCCGTCAGCTGCCTTGTGTGGAAAAACAATATTCTCCATGGTCTTCTGTCTCATCTTCTGCTCATGCTAAGTCCATTTTTGAAAAATGACTAAATATAACTCCTAAAACTGCTAAAACTTGATGCCACTTCATTTTATTTTTATTTACAGAAGAAGAAGAAGAAGACGTGTCTTCCGAGGTTTTTGTGTCGTTTCTTTCAGTAGTTCTTGGTGCAGCGCCCCCACAGGCGAGAGGGGGAATAGGTTGGTTCAACAGGTTGGCTCGACTGCACAGTGCAGTGTGAATGCAAACGCACCAGCTCAAATGTAAACTAAAGATCATGAATATTGGTCCCGAACCGAACCGAGTCTACCGGACTATCTAGTGTGAAAACGACCTTAAAAGTTTTCATTAAATGTTGGTAAACTGGTTTGTCTGTTACTAAAACACCACATGAATCACCAGATCAATTTTAATGACATTCTCAGAAATTAATAAGTGAATGTGGATCTATAACTTTTAAAGTCAACTATTTTGAAAATGGATGCTACAGCTAAGCTACAACTCTGATATATCCAATTGAAATTGGGTGTGGTTGTAGGTACAACTTTTTTCCAATACATGTTTGCAGCACCAACACATTTTCTGAGCACTTGCAAAATTCCATGCGTGTAATGGCTCCAATGCTATCACTATTCATCATAAAACAATCTTAGTTTAACCTAAAACTTGTGGGTCATTTTGACCCAAGGGCAGCAGAAAGGTTAACATTTTGTGCATGAAGGTGCAGAATGAGATGGCTCAGGGGTTGCTTCTAGCTCTCGGGCCATACACCTCCTGAAGCAGGACTGAGGATCTACCCAATATCAATGGTGTTTATGAATTATTTTAAGAAATATGCCTATGTTTAAAGGCCAAAAGCAACTGCCAACACTTGGAATTTGAACCAGTGCTGCATGAAACATGAGCTGACCTCCAGCCACAGGTGAGTTGTCTGCTCTGGCTTAAATGTTTTCACCACCGCTGCAGGCTTGAAACTGCTGCCTTCCGTTTTGTCCATCTGTTAATTTAGCTGTGTATTTATTTGTCCAGAGATGAGTGGTTAGTGCCATTGTTTACATCTGCTTTGTTGTCCTCCCCATTGTGTTTATGACACAAATCAAATCAGTGTGAAAGAGGCTGACTGGTTGTGGGTTTGTTGCCCGTATCGCCGACGTCAGTCCTTATGACACTTTGCCCTGTGGTGCTTCTTAGTGAAATCCAACAGTGAGCATCTGGAGCAGGTTTAGCCCCAAATCCCAGAGTCCCTTTGATGAGGCTGGGAGCGTAATGGATCTGAATTCCTGTGGTGTCCTGTGGGTGCCAGGGGCTGTTGAATAGCTGGCCCTTAGCCTAGCATCAGCAACGTGATTGGTGTTGTGATCTGGATGATGCAGTGCCTGTGTATTATTGGGGATAGCACTCGGCTTGGACTTTCTTTCCATGACCCCCAGCGTGAAAGGCAGCTCGTCGTGTCACTTCACTGAACTCAACACTTCAGTTATCAATTTACCACCAAGAGTTTAACACCAGCTTTTTATTGGCTAAGAACCGCGACATAAGGGGGGAAATTAGTCGTGACTGAGAGACTAATGCTGGGTAGAAATTATACAGTTTAGTTCAGAGGGGAATCTAACAAAGGTATTTCTCAAAATACTGTTTTTACCCCTTCTTTTGAACAAACAGTAAAAAGGCCCTGTTTAAACAAATAATTGGATAAAATCAAAAAAAAAAAAAATAGTTAAAGCTTTTATAACATTTTATAACTGACATTTTTAGGTATAAAGAAAGGAAATGATAGGAAAGCCCTTCCAAATTTCCAGCACTTGCAGTGTAAAGAAAATATAAATAAATGGGCTCCAAAGATAGGGAATTTTAAATAATTTACAAGTATAAAGCCAAATTTTGCGTACCTCCACTGGCTTTATGGTTGCCATTTGAGACATATTTACTTTAAACCATTTACTTCCTGCACGCCTGGTGCAAAGTGGATGTTATTCAGATGGGGGTCCTTTAGCTTTCTTTCAGTTTGGTACACTATAATCCCATCATAACTCCAATTGCACCTGTTTTCAAGCTTCGCCCCCTTGTGTGTGATTTGCAATTCCAATAACTGAGCTTGAGCAGCTAGATGCACGCCAGGAATTACGATTCCATTGGCATATCTGAACACCGGAGTGTTAGCTCTTGCCATTAGCATTAGCGATTCTGACGGCATATAATGTGCAGGGGGAGGGTTGTGCGCTAGCCGCCATGCGTTGTGATTCCTGAGGTGTAGCCGGGGCCTGAGAGCCATGCAGCATGTGGCGGCTCGTCCCAAGTGGTGGGCTGTCAAGATGAGGATCAAAGAGCAGAGGAGGAAACCTCACACACACATTTACACACACGTATTCCCCACGGTGTTTCACTTCCACCTGTTTAAGAGTCTGCACAGTTGCTGCAGTAAGCCATGGAGTGACGCGTTTATCTTAAGAGTCTGTGTGCGTGCGAGCTTCCTGTTTACACATAAACACTCCTGCAGTGTAGCCTATAAAATGCAAGAAGAAAAAAAAAAAGTGCTGCACATTGGCATAAACGCTTCTTCCGCCGATTTGTGTGTCTCCTTTCTTGCAGCACAAACATTTACTTGAAGGCAGAGAGGGCTCGGAGCGAGGAGATTCGCTCTGCTTGTGTTGTTGAAGAGGGACTCTCAGAAAACACACACCAGAGACGTGCACACACAAACTCAGAGCAAGTGTAAGAAATCTATTAGAAGCCGGTGTGTGTATGTGTGTAACAGAAGGGGGTGAGACAAGCGGAGAGGACACGAGGAGGAAGGGCAACCAGAAGAAGAAGAGGGAGCGCGGAGGTTGTGAGTGGAATAGAGAGCAGAGGAGGGAGATGCTGGTTCATAAATGCTTCATGGCTGCTGAATGGGGGCTTTTGACTAAGTGAAAATCCACGCCCTTCACCTGTCTCTGTTGAAGCGTCTCGCCTCCTAAACAACAGGCCGACCTTGTCTTTTAGTCTGGAAACAGCAGAGGTGTTGAGGAGCTGGAGGGGGTAAATGTAGGTTTATGAGGGTCTCATTTAGATGGTCTTCTTACCATTTACTGCTGAGAACGTAGCTAAAAGACTGTTTCTAAGCTTCAAGTGTCCTTGAAGAACACCCTGGGATGATGTGTGATGGTGTGGTGTGCTGGTTGCATGGATGAGAGTTGAGAATATACAGCATGAGCCATCAAACCATCCCTGATAGCATTAAAAACGAGCTTTGGATGTCTTCAACTGTTCCCAAACATGTAAGGTTCTGAGCAAAGCTGCATTATATCAAAATCCTGCCACAATTTGGACTTAGGACTCTCAAAAGGGTTATCAATTTTTTTGGTATTGTAGTACGTTGGTGCAGCACGGTGGCTCAGCTGGTAGAGCCTTCTTTGCCTCTCAGCGAGAAGGTCGTTGGATCGAATCCTGGCCGGGGTCCTTTCTGGGTGGAGTTTACAAGTTCTCTCTGTGCATGTGTGGGTTTTCTCCGGGTACTCTAGTTTCCTCCCACAGACCAAAAACAAGCATGTTAGGCTGATTGGTAACTCTAAATTGTCCCTAGGTGTGAGTGAGAGAGTGAATGGTTGTTTGTCTCTATGTGTCCCTGTGATGGACTGGAGACCTGTCCAGGGTTTCCCCTGCCTCTCGCACAGTGACTGTTGAATATAGGCACCAGTGACCCCCATGACCTTAAATGGAAGAAGCGGGTAAAAAATAATGGATGGATGGATGCAGTATATTGTTGTTGTTACAGGTCCTTGAATCAACAAATCTAAAGTCATGATATTATATATAAAAATTAAAAACAATTCTGTAACTTTTATTTGTTTAAACTATGCTGCAATTTTCAAGTAGGACTCTGATAAAATGTAAAGTTTTTAGATATTTAAAAATAGAACTTTTTTTTATTTTTTATCTGAGGTTGCTTCGTGAAAGTGACAGGTCCAGGCAGGAAGCCAAGACATCTCTCTCCCAAACAACACTCTCCGCTTCAGGTCACAAGGTGTTAACAACTACTTCTGGGTCTGCCTTGGAGTCTGCTCCCAATAGTCTGTACCTGGACAATCTCCAGAAAGAGGGGTCCGCAAGGTATTAGTTGTCCAAACCACCTCATTGCACTCCTTTTAATACTCCGTTCACACTATGAAGGAAGCTAATTTCAGCTGCTATTATCTATTGCTCCTTTGGTAATGATTCATCTAATGGTTATAGAAAAGAGCTGGTTTGCAAATGAACCAGTAAATCCAACAGACCAGAGCAATGCTCTCAGTACTGTGAATAAGGTCTTGATCTGCCGATTCACCTCCCACTCCATCCGGTCTTCACTTGTGAACATGATACTCATTTCTCCACTTAAAGCAAAGATTCACCCCCCAGCTCAGATGGTCATCCGTGGTATGGCAAGCTCTCCCATGACAGATTGGACTCAGGGTCTCACTAGAAGAAAATCCAAGACCCTGATGGAGGAAGGCTACAAGAATAGGTTAGCTTGCCAAGAACGGTGAAACTAGGGTACTCTTTTGAAGCCAGAAAAGCATCCCACCGTGAGCACCTGGTGAGTTTGTAAAAAGCTACCTGTCTACAGTATGCAACATTTTTCAGTCAGGTCATATGACCAGTTTATTTTTTGTGCTGAAACGTTTCGCCTTCGGTCCGGAAGGCTTCATCAGTCAAGGAAACACACAACAAAACTGATTCTTCCTCCAAAGTGGAACAAACCAGTTCTGCTTGTGATAAGATGGTGTCTTTGGTACGCCCCCTCCTCCATTGCCGGCCCTCTTCCTTGTTGACAGTCTTGTCAAACTGGTTGAAAAAACTTGTTTAAAAAAAAATAAAATAAAATTAAGTGTTAATCTTGTTAAATTCTTGCTAAAGTCCTCCCCTGCACATTCCCGCAGCCGCCGTTTGGCAGCCAACCACTTTTTGGTACAACACCGGCCCATATTTCCGGGTTGTCAGCGGTGACACATAATAGATGTGACTTATACGGCAAAGTGGCATATTTATGGATTTTTCCACTTTATTAGAAATAATTGGACTGATGCGACTTATAAGACGGTGCGACGTGTATGGCGGAAAATACAGTAGTTAGATAACAGGCCAGATATTTCAGTTTTGTTGTTTTGAGTAAAAAAAAAAAAAAAATCAGCTTCTGATTGACCAAATAAGATCCAAGTTTAAATCCCATAAGGGGCCAATAATGAAAGATTCAACTTGTCTGCTGGATTCCTTAGATAGAGAACTTTATGTATGTGAATGTTTCTGTAAAGTGCCCTGAGACAACTTTGTTGTGATTTGGCGCTATATAAATAAAGTGAATTGAATTGAATAATGTGACAACCTTGGACTGCAGTTTAAAATGAATGCAGCAAATGTCTTGAATAATCAAGGCTTTACATAACAAAGCTCACTGAGGTCCCCTCTGCAAGTCTCACCAGACTTGGCTTTTATCGACACCTTCACAGGTGGAGGAACTGAGGGAGATAAAGCCCAAACACCAGGAGAAACCTCTCACACTGCATCACAAACACTGAACTCCTGCACACGAGCTTCATTTTCTAATCTCACAAGACAAATCATGCATGCACTTTGCAAACCTGAGAGCACAGTGTGCAAATGGCCCTCGATTTTTCTTCTCCTCAGCTGGTTTTGTTTTACATACCGTTGTTTTTCTGACTCTGATAAGAAGTTACCATTCTGTATTCAGACTTGGACTTAAAATTTCACAGCGCGGTGCCCTTTCTGAGCACGGACGGCAGTTTTATGGTCAGATAATCTTGTTCGAGGCGCACTATCTGCAGTGCAAATCAAAGAAAAGTGCCCGACACCAGAAGCAAAAGAAGCAGAATTGAGTCGAGCTGTGTCAAGCAGAAGGAAAATATATATATTTAAAGTTCTTAAAGATTTGGTGAGTGTGCTGAGCATCAAGAGCAGCATCAGATTCTGAGAGGATGATGGAAATACCTGAGCAGCCAGTCGAGACATTTTAGATAATTTCTGGTGGTCCACCTCACATCTAGGCTGGTGCTCCCATCAAACAACGTACGTTCTTTTTCTAAGTGCCAGTCGTTCATTCTCTCGATGACTGTCGAGCTCGAGTGTCCGAAGAACAGCTTTAAAGCCTGAAACCCTGCAGCGATTAATCAGAGCAGAAGTTTCAGAGGAGAAACAGCTTCAAGAACCAAGAAAGTCCAGCTCTGTTCAAGTTCTGAAGATTACCAGGACCTGGATGACCAGCATGGCCACCATGGGCACGTTTCTGAAACTTCTCACAATGGTAATGGTGCCATTTGTGTCAAAAGTTTTTAGACCGGTACCTATAGGAGCCGTAATGTATGAAGTAAATGTGAGCGTATCTGAGCATTTAAAACCAACAGAAAACAAACAAACAAACAAAAAAAAACCTAGTGTTTTTTCTGTTTTTTTTTTTTTTGCACACACTGGTTAAAAAGAGTTATTATTTTGTTTCAGAACTCAACATTTGAAATAAAGTGAATCTTAAAGAGGCAATATTTTGGTGTTTTGTCAAATGTGTGGAACAGGGCAGCCTGCAAAAAAGAAATAAAAAAAATAAACAGATTTGCAATGCATTTGTTTTCCAGAATATACTTTCAAATCCTTCTGTTAATTTTAATCATGCAATTTTTGTAACCTAACTTTAACTTTAATGGCTGATATTGCAACATAATTTGCAACAGGAAGCAGAACCCTAAAAAAACCCTTTCAAACAATAATAATGAAAAAAGATCAGTGGTGTGAATGGGAATCTAAGTTGTTCTTTAAAACCAGGTAAACCTGCAGACTCATGCAATGAGGATGGAGAATGAACCCGATGTATGAAGAGAAGTAACTGGAGTTAAGCTGAACAAATACATACATGTGTTGCACTGATGGATTCTGCACTAAATCTGTATTAGCAAAAAACTTTCAGTAAGCAATGAATTTAAATTATTTGATCAGTCCAGTGAATAAAAGTCCCTCAGACTTTTAAAGATTATGTAAATAAATACTAGTTGCAAACAGTCAGAGCCTTCAAGGTTTTTAATGAAGGCTCTGACTTTGACCTAATAATAAAAAAGTAAAAAAAAAAAAAAAAAATCCATACAAAAAATCTACACCTTACCTTATTTATAATGTTACAGTGGAGCACAAAGTTGTTTCCATGTTTTCAGTCAAACTGTGCGTTGGAATAACTTTGTGATAAGAAAAAATATATATTTTTTAATCTATTCAGAATAACCTGTATTTGTTTTTTTTTTGTCTCATAAGCTATTAAATAAGAATATTAAAAACAAACAAAAAAAAAACAATCAGATTCAGGATTTGGACTTCCCCACAGGAGTTAAAGTCAGAGTCAGAGTTTCTTTATCGTCATTCGCACCTCATGTGGTACATGTGGTGGAGCGAAATTATGTACACAGGGTCCCAGAAAAAGTATTCACACTGACTTTCAGGCTGATTTAAGTAGGAAGAACTGTATTTTTCAGCCAATAAATCACTTTTTTTTTTTTTTTACATAATTTGCATGTCCTGCGACTTATACACTGAAACTTATTTATGTTTTTACCCCATATTTATAAACCAATTTTTGGCTGAGATATGACCGCTTTCATTCATTCTGACAATGAAAACATTGAACACAACCATTTTCAGCTGCCAGATGGCACTCGATTAGTATGGCATGTCATTGTGTCATGTAATAAGTAAAAGTGGCCATTAATGACACAATCGGCTTGCCTTCATCCAGCTCCAGGATCATGCCTGGAGCAAATGTCAAAAATTAGACTGAGACACACCTTCAATATAATTTCGAGCAAACAAATAATTCGTTTTAAGTGTTATTCTTGTTAAATTCATGTTGAAGTCCTCCGGTGCACACTCCCGAGGTCACCATTTGGCAGCCATCGATTTTTGGCACAACACCGACCCACATTTCCAGGTTGTCAGCAGTGACGCATAAAATATGCAACTTATATGGCAAAGTGACAAATTTCTGTTTTTATTTTTTAAGACATATTTGGACTGATGCAACTTATGTATATATATATATATATATATATATATATTATTGGGCGGCGCAACGTAAGGTGGAAAATACGGTAACTGTAGCTAAAGCAAATCTACAGCTTTAACCTTCCATGATAATGGCAATAAATATTAATACAGTGGTAGAACTATTAGAGGTTTTTGCAAGGCAGTTACTTTAAATATATATATATATATAAAAAATAGACTTTAATAAATAAAAAGCACCCAAAAATGGAACATTTTGGAGTTTTATCAACCCCACATTTGCTAACTATTCAGTTAGCAGCTGGGAAGGATGCACTCAGCCGAATGGAGTGGAACGGAAAAAAAAGGCCAAAGGACTTAAAAAAGGTGCACAAAAACATTAAAAGAAAAGAGGTCATCTAAGAACACCAGTCACCATAAAACCTAGTGAAAGGTTCCTTGGTAACTCAAAAACAAATGTTATCGCAGGTGTGGGTCACTTTGTACCCATGAACCCAGTCTCCAACGTGTTCTGGAAACTCCTCATTCAGAAACCTTTATCACTTCAGCTACCTGACTTTATATTTGAATGTAAGTGATTACTAGTTATGGATTACTCATGTTGATTTTCATTAAAGTCCCAGTATAAACTGTTGTAAAGCTTTTCTACACTTCACCTCCTTAAACTTTTTCTACAGTTGCGTATAAATAAAGACGACCTCATAAGACGGTCCAAGAATATCTCCCTCTTTCAAACTGAGCTATTAAAGCAATATTTGGAGGTTTTAGGGAATAAAATTATCTTAGTCTTAATTTAAAAATCTACATAATTTAATACAAGAACGTGTTAAAATCATCTTTCCTGGTTTATTAAAGCTCCAGGTTAACATTGTTGTCTGAGCTCGACTCAGCACAGACTGAAGCTGAAAAGAGGCCCTGCAAACCAGCAGCATGGGCGTCTGGTTGTTAAAGGTTAAAAATAAGGGAGGTGGTGGGGGTTTATCACAGAGCTTCACCCAAAGCCCTTCCACCCGAGGCGGGGTACTCACACCGAGTCACTTTTTCTCCCTCCATCACTCCAGTTCCTTTTGACCCCGGGGGTTCCACTCAACCGCTGACCCACATTAACTACAGCAATTACGGTTCACATGAGCCTCTGGGTGGTGTGGGATACGTCCTACATCAATTTCTATTATCCCATCCTGCCCAATACTCAATGATCCCCTTCTATTCTCAGTGCAGACCCTACTGCGTATAACTTGTGTTAAAGAGTGACAGCAAACGACAGCGCAGTAAAGAAAATATTTGTACCAATGGAGGAACAGTGAGGGGATGAGAGGATAGACAGTACAGTGCCCCTGATAGGCGTTTGGCTGACGTTCTAATCCTGTTAATGCAGGACTCAGCCCAGCTCGTGGCACTTCACAGATCTACACAATCCGCTGGTTACTTTGGTGGAAACGCACCAACATCACCCCTCTTCCAAAACCGTCCCGCACTCTTACCCCTATCGCTGCAGAAGCAACGCAAGCGCTTTCTGGAAATTAAAGCCAAATCCTGAACGACCTCCGAAGCAGTGGCGTGTGGGTGAGGGGGGGGGGGGGGGGTGTCCAGCTCGACATCTTTGCTTATAACCAAGCAACTCTTTGTGTCGCTGAGGCATGCAAAGGAATAAACAAAAAAAAAAAATAAGGCAAAGATGAGCTCTAAATCCACTCACACACAAAGGTTTCCATTAAAAACCACCTGCAGCTGCTCTCTAATTGGGCCTGGCTAGCCGACTGAAAAAGCTAACGTCTAGTTAAGGCAATATAATTGGCCGCTCTGGTTTAGGAAAGAATGAAATAAATCAGTCCCCCGTCTCAGGTCGGCCCCATCTCAACTGAATCCATTAGAGCAGATAATTGTCTTGGATGGAGAAGCGCTCTCTCAGCGTTGCCATAGCCGAGCAAGAGGAGGCAGTTGGCGTGCAGAGCGGATGGCTGCCGTTGGACGGGGAGTCGGTCCATAAACGCAGCATCAGAGTAACCCGGGCGGGTAGATTTTGATCTAAGCACTGATCAGAAACCAGAGGCAGAAATCTGTCTGAATGTGTTTGTCTGCCGGATCAAAATCATGCCCCCGATATTCACCAGATTTATGTTTCATCTGTTTTTAAGCCAAGAGAAGCGACGGCCAAAGATTTACCTTAGGTATCCTCCATCATTGGACTGATTTCACCTTTGCTTTTATAATGAAGACAACTATTGCAGAGGATTTAGACAACTTTTGTTGCTTCTATGTTGGTCTGTATCACAACAATTTCAAGTACTTTGATGGTGTCTGAAACAAAACCCTGTGCCAAATGGGTTTCTTTTGTTTGTGTGTGTGTGTGTGTGTGTGGTGGGACCCCTCAGGGCCATCTATGCCTTTAGAGAAGGCCTAAGACTTCAGCACATATACAGGTCCTTCTCAAAAAATTAGCATATTGTGATAAAGGTCATTATTTTCCATTATGTAATGATAAAAATGAAACTTTCATATATTTCAGATTCATTGCACACCAACTGAAATATTTCAGGTCTTTAATTGTTTTAATACTGATGATTATGGCATACAGCTCATGAAAACCCAAAATGCCTGTCCCAAAAAAATAGCATATCATGAAAAGGTTCTCTAAACAAGCTATTAACGTAACCATCTGAATCAACGACGTAACTCTAAACACCTGCAAAAGATTCCTGAGGCTTTTAAAAACTCCCAGCCTTGTTCATTACTCAAAACCACAATCATGGGTAAGACTGCCGACCTGACTGCTGTCCAGAAGGCCATCATTGACACCCTCAAGCAAGAGGGTAAGACACAGAAAGAAACTGCTGAACGAATAGACTGTTCCCAGAGTGCTGTATCAAGGCACCTCAGTGGGAAGTCTGGGGGAAGGGAAAAGTGTGGCAGAAAACGCTGCACAACGAGAAGAGGTGACCGGACCCTGAGGAGGATTGTGGAGAAGGGCCGATTCCAGACCTTGGGGGACCTGCGGAAGCAGTGGACTGAGTCTGGAGTAGAAACATCCAGAGCCACCGTGCACAGGCGTGTGCAGGAAATGGGCTACAGGTGCCGCATTCCCCAGGTCAAGCCACTTTTGAACCAAAAACGGCGGCAGAAGCTCCTGACCTGGGCTACAGAGAAGCAGCACTAGACTGTTGCTCAGTGGTCCAAAGTACTTTTTTCGGATGAAAGCAAATTTTGCATGTCATTCGGAAATCAAGGTGCCAGAGTCTGGAGGAAGACTGGGGAGAAGGAAATGCCAAAATGCCAGAAGTCCAGTGTGAAGCACCCACAGTCAGTGGTGGTCTGGGGTGCCATGTCAGCTGCTGGTGTTGGTCCACTGTGTTTTATCAAGGGCAGGGTCAATGCAGCTAGCTATCAGGAGATTTTGGAGCACTTCATGCTTCCATCTGCTGAAAAGCTTTATGGAGATGAAGATTTCATTTTTCAGCACGACCTGGCACCTGCTCACAGTGCCAAAACCACTGGTAAATGGTTTACTGACCATGGTATTACTGTGCTCAATTGGCCTGCCAACTCTCCTGACCTGAACCCCATAGAGAACCTGTGGGATATTGTGAAGAGAAAGTTGAGAGACGCAAGACCCAACACTCTGGATGAGCTTAAGGCCGCTATCGAAGCATCCTGGGCCTCCATAACACCTCAGCAGTGCCACAGGCTGATTGCCTCCATGCCACACCGCATTGAAGCAGTCATTCATGCAAAAGGATTCCCGACCAAGTATTGAGTGCATAACTGAACATGATTATTTGAAGGTTGGCGTTTTTTGTATTAAAAACACTTGTCTTTCATTGGTGGGATGAAATATGCTAATTTTTTGAGACAGGCATTTTGGGTTTTCATGAGCTGTATGCCATAATCATCAGTATTAAAACAATTAAAGACCTGAAATATTTCAGTTGGTGTGCAATGAATCTGAAATATATGAAAGTTTCATTTTTATCATTACATTATGGAAAATAATGAACTTTATCACAATATGCTAATTTTTTGAGGAGGACCTGTACAATGCTAAATACTAATTATTTTTAATTTATGATTTGTTTTATATAAAATATATATTTTCAATGTAGTTAATCTTATGTTTTGTGAATTTATTTTATTTTTTGTGAACTCCTTTCCAGTTGAGCAAGAAGCTTTTAATTATTGAAAATATAGTTATCCAATCAGAATCCTTCAGACATACGTCTCCAGGCAGAAACGTGTTTGAAAACCTACTAACACTGCTAACAAGACCACGCCGCTAATAGTACCATGCTGCTAACTGGACCATGTTGCTAAGATAACCTCACTGTCATCAGAATCACTCTGCCAGTAGGACCAAGCTGCTGTAGATTTAGTTCTTTTTCACTTCTGACTCATTGTTTCTGTATTTTTGTTGCATGCTTTGAATAAATCCCAGTTTATGTTAGGTTAGTTTATGTTAGGGCTCGCATAAGGCGTGTAAATTATAGCCGAACAGAACCAATGAGAATCGTGCTGCTGCTGTTCGGTGTATTGTTTTGCACTATTAGTGTTTAGCGTATATCTTAGATCTTTTAGCGCACCGTTGGACATTCATTTAGTGTGCATCTTAGTTTATATCTTAGATCTTTATTTACTGTTTCTTTGTACATTTTATATTTTGCTATTGGCGGATGTAACTGGGACTCTGTACATAATTTCATTCCACCTCATGCACCACATGTGATGTGAGCGACAATAAAGAACATTGACTTGACATTACGTCCTAACCGAAACTCGTAACGTCACGGTTCGCCACTGCTCAAATGAAATGTAAAATCTTTCAGCTTTAAGGTTGTTGTTGTGAGAACACTGTTAGTCTATGCCTTCTAAATCATTTGATAAATATATATATGTAACAAAGACAAAGGCTTTTCCAGGATCTAATCACAACAAATTAAACGTATTCTTGTTCTAAAACATAGTCTGTTTTCAAATAAGCACTGTATAAGGACATTGATATTCATAGTTATAGTAATAATACTAAACACTGTGGCAGCCACACCTCACTGACTTTATAGCTCTTTTATAATGTCACTGCACCTGTAGTAATAATCTCTGCAACCCCTCAAGGGCTTTGTCAGCCCAACATGTTATTTTAAGACACTTGGTGACTTGACTGATGTCGTCTTTCGTCTTGGGATAAAAGTTCTCCTTTAGAAGTGCCAGGAGGAGCATTATTTGACAGAACGTACTGGCTCCTATTTTTAGTTCATGTGCTCACTTGCGTAGTTTACCAACGGCTCACAGTAAGAGTGGAGTAGAAAAGGGAGAGATTCTGACAGCTCTGTCCTGGTCTGTAATGTCAGCCTGATCTCAACATGAAACATCAGACAGACAGGAAGTAAAAATGACTGTTTTCACGCTGACGGACAGCTTGGTTTTGTAAAGAGGTTTTGACTCGTAATTGTTTGTGCCAGACAGATGTGTGTAGATTTGTATACTGTAGATGTTACGGTGGTTTATAAGGCAAACTATGACGTTGTCATAACTTTAACCAGATACCCCTCAATGCCGTATCACGATGCTAGTGGTCTGGCCACCGAAACCTAATTATTTATTGATTTATTGATGATAAATGATCAAGTAGCAGCTTTCTAAAGTGGATTGTTCTGGAAATGGAGGTGACGTTTCAGCAACAGACACCAGCGGTAAGGTTTAGGAAAAGTTTCGGATCGATGCAACCAAAACATTTTCAACTGAAACATCAAAATGCATCAAAGTTCATATTCAATAATCCGAGCAATAAATCCAACAAAGTTAAGTCAAATCCTCTGGATGGGTTTGTTTTGTTGAAATGTTTCGGCTTTTTTCCAGAAGACTTCATCAGTCTGAGGAGCCACAACAAACTCAGTCTTATAAATAGCACACTCACATAGTGGACCAACTTGTTTGATGGTGAAACGATGGTTTCTGGAGTCCGCCATCTCCCCTGTCGACTCCTCTTACACAGCCATGGCCAAAGTGGTCCAAAACGTCAAAGTTCATGCTCGATAATCCAAGTAAAAAAATCCAACAAAGTTAAGTCAGGTTCTAACCCTAACCAGTTGGCTCACTATATGAAGGTGTTTGTTGTGGCTTCTCAGACTGATGAAGTCCTTTGGATGAAAGACGAAATGTTTCAACACAAAGAAACTGTCCAGAGGACCTGACTTAACTTTTTTTTTTTTTGGTTTTGTTTTTTGTTATATGATTAAGTTTATTTATTAACCTTTATTTAACCAGGCAAATCCAATAAATATCACAGATTTATTTTACATGTGAGGACTGGGCCTGAAGGCATCCTCACCTGCATGTTTTTGGATTGTGGGAAGAAAACCATCGCAGACCCAAGAACATGCAAACTCTAGCTCCCAGGTCCAAACTGGGGATTGAACCAAGGACCTTTTTTTGTGTGAGGCAACAGTGCTAACCTTTGATCTTCCGCGCTGCCCAATATCTAACCAACGTTTGAAAAACAACTGAGCTCATTCTTCAACAAGTCTGTGCTGAACGTCAAAATCTGGCGTCAACCCCATTGATTTGTTTAAAGGAAATATTAGATTTTAAAATCAATGATTGAAATAGGGATGCTACATGCATCAGCAGCGTGTGTATCAATTCTGAAGTTGTTACGCAACCGGAGCAGATAAAACGATCATCTCCCACGCTTGTTTCAGCTAAAGTTTACTCTCAGTCTTGATGTGTCCCGCCTGCTCCGGTGCAGGATAGCACTTCTGCAACAGGAGGTAAGAACTGAAAGAAGAGGAGAGAAACAAACCCTGGTGTTGACCTGTTAACACTAGTGTTGATATGATGAGATGCCAACGCTGGTTTTAATAATATCAGTATTTGGGTAGTTCGTACATCCCTCCAACAAGCTGAAAATAAACAAGTGACATGAGCAGTCAGTTTATGATCAGACTGCAGACATGTATGAATTCAGTTCTACATGTGCAAGTGTCTGGGTCTACAAATAAACATCCATCCATCCATTTTTCTTTCGCTTATCCGGGTTTGGGTCGCGGGGGTAGCAGCCTAAGGGAGGCCCAGACTTCCCTCTCCCCAACCACTTGTGCCAGTTCACCTGGATTATTTATTATAAATAAACAAATAAATAAAACCAACCTTGGAGTTGTGACATTCAGACTGCCAAAAAATAAACAAGACATACACCAATGTCCCCCGTCACTGAGGATTTGAAAAGTGAATGTTGTTTTCGAGATGAGTGTTTTTCTGGACTGGATTTGAAGAAAGAATGAAGTAAACCTTAATGTTTTTGGTGGAAGATATTCAAGTGGGGAGGAGTTGCACTGTCTGGAAGAACAGAGGTAGGCTTTTCTTAATCCACCATCAGGTGCAGAGGTGGAGCCAGGGGGTGGTCAATGGTGGCCTTGGCCACCATAAATTAATCTTCAGTTTCCGCAAGGGCCACCCCAATCATTTGATGAAACTATACTTTTAAGCAAAATAAAAACTAGAAAGCTTAGTTTCCTCAAATGATAGGGGGTGGCCAGTTTACAAAAATAAATGGTGGAGGCCATCTTGGACTTTGTCTCGGCAACCCAGTTTAAAATAGTGACTTTTCTTAAGCCTATACAGACAAATATCAAAATGGAAGTTGGTTCCTCATTTATGCTCTCAACATGAATACATGGACAGACAGTCAGAATTTCCAATTCCCCCTTTGTTCTGCGACGGGGGAAATACAGGGTCACATATAGAGAAAAAATAATCTGTCCATCCATCATGTACACGGGGCAGAGATGGGGTAGAGGCAGGGCAGCTGACTCAGGACCTGAAAGTCCCAGTCTCGATCCCCAGCCATTCCCACATGTCGTGGTGTCTCTGAGCAAGACACCTAATCCCTAATTGCTCCCCGGGAGCTTACATAGCTGCCCACTCTCCACCTGGGTGTATCCCAGGTGCAATGGGTTAAATGCAGAGAACCAATGTCACCATTGTATGGAAACATACGATGATGACAACACGTAGCACTTACTTACATCTCATGAGATTTTCTGATGCAACATCCATGCCATAAAAGTAAAAATAAATAAATAAATAAAAGGTCCTGAAAACTATGATTAGGGAAGAAAATATAGCCAGGAATAATAATAATAATAATTTGGAGACCAAAACCTTGTACAGTCCTGAGAGTTTTCAGAGTAGATTTATAACTTGACTTTAAATTTCACTCCCAATCGGTTTGTTTAGGACACTTTATTTTATCTTAATATACATAAAACAGCAATAAAACACTACAAGTATGCAATAATTGTAATTAGCAGGTCTATGTTCTGACAGAACATAGTCATAAAATCCTAAAACGTTTTATTTTTTTTTTTTTACATTTTAAACTGAAACCATTCCTCACCTCTTATTTTGTTTTAATATAACTGTTTCCTGCAGGACAGATTGACAGCCTCGTTTATTATGAAGCGCTTCATCTTTACATAATAATACTTGTAAATGTTCCATTCAGTCCAAGCAGCACATAATTAGCAACCCTTATGGCTGACTTTTTTTTTATTGTTTTGAATTATTTCCAGGTCATGTCGTGCATGCACTAAGAATCCTGTGCAGAATAGAGGCACTTAATGAAGACATTAAACTTATTGTGTGTGTCTCAGCAGCTCATGTGGACTATGCTGTATCATTAAGATAAATGACATATCACAACTCCTGCCAAAACACACACACACACACACACACGCAGCAGAAAACCCGTCATGGAGCTTACGTTTGTGTTTTAGCAGGAGGACCATTTTCTGTTTACCCCTCTGGCTCTCCTTGTCTCATTCTCTCTTTATCTCCCTTTGTATCTCTATCTCTCTTTCAGCACAAAACGGTGAATTGCTCCATTTCTCACTCACTATCTTCCTCTCCTGCTCATCCAGTCATCTGGTTATTAACTCCAAACACATTAAACCAACACCAGCGCCCCGACGGTCCCCAGACTGTCCTCGTCAGCAGAAAAACACACGCAGCCTCAACACACTAACCTGGGTCAAACGGACTCGGCAAACTAAATTCTGCAGGACGAGCAACTGCACCCGGACCAAACACTGAAATCAAATAGTTTACTCAAGTTTAATCCAAACTAGAGAAATTGTATATCTTGCGAAAATGCAGTGTGAATGCTTATTGCTGAAGAACTTGCTGAAAAACAGCTGAAATTAGCTAAAAAAGCATGCTGAAATGTAGCTGAAATGGAAGAAGAAGCCTAACTTAATAGAAGTAGGCAGAAAGAACATATATTTGCTAATTTAGGCTTAAATAAGCAGAAATTAGCATAAAAATTAGGAAATAAGCTAAAATAAACAACAACAACAACAAAAAAATGCTGAAAAGTACTGAAAGAGTAGAAAGAAGCTTAAACTACCAGAATGAAGAGGAAAGCAATTAGGAGCAAAAAACAAAAAAAAACAAAAAAAAAAAAAAACAGTGGAATGAGCTGAAAAAGCTAAAATTAGCATACAAAAGCTAAATAGTAGCTGAAATAGAAGGAAAAGCTAAAACTAGCAGAGAAAAGCTGAAAGGAGCATAAGAAGCTGACATTATCAGAAATAAGTTAATTAGGCTGAAAGTAGCAGAATTACCACAAAAAAGTTGAATTTATCTGAAAACAGCTAACATTAGCTAAGAAATGCTAACAAGATAGTTAAAAAGATAAACCAAGCTTCAATTAGCAGAAGATAGCAGACATAACATGTTTGTCCAGTTAGGATGAGAGAAGCAGAAATGAGCAAAGTGGGAATTATCTGGAAAAAGCGGATTATAGCACAAAACAGCTGAAAAGTAGCTAAAAAAAGCACAAAGAAGATTAGGTTACAAGAAGGAAGTAGAGCACATTTCAGCTGCATTAGACTGGAAAAAGTTTAAATGGGTGCAGAAGATGTGGGATTAGCTGAAAAAGCTAAAATTAGCATAACACAGCTAAATAGTAGCTAAAATGGCACAAAATGCTGAAACTTACAGGAATATGGCTGAAATAAGCAGAAGGAAATTAGAAGAAGCAAAAAAAAATGTAATTAGCAGAAAGAATCTGAAAGGAGCACAAAAAGGCTGAAGCAAACAGCTAAAATTAGCTGAAAAATGTTTAAATTTGCAGAAGGAAGCTGAAAGAAGCTGAAGCAGAAGAAAATGTGAAAGGAGCAGAAACAGGTTGTAAACAGATCTTAAGATTTGAAGGAGGTAAAATGAGCTCAATTAATGTTCTATGAGAAAAACAAAAATGGCAGCAAAGGCTAAATATTTCAAAAAGCTAAAGTTGCACCAACTACCAAAAGTCATAGCAGGATTGCCCTGAACGAGCTGAACGTTTTGATTTATGAGTTGTTTAAATAGTTTGAAAACTGTGGAACGAGAAAGATGCTGAAAAACTTACAGAATAAAAATGGATCACAACAGAGTGAAAGCTTCATAAACATTCACACGATAACGTTTTGGTATTGATTATCTCGTGGGGGTTCCAATCAACTGAAACAGACTAACAACGGTCATTTGAAGCTTCCACACAATGAACGGCTGTAAGATATTATGTTTGCTTAAATAATTTTATTTGTGTCAGACTGGAGCAGCTTCACTAACAGCACTTCATTCTGTCATGAAGACCAGATGACGATGATGATGATGACGATAAGACCGGAGGATTACACTGATCCACAATTATCTGCTCGCCGGTTTGACGTGCAAAACTGTAGCTCATCCAAAGCTCCGAGCGAGTCTTACGATTAGCTTGTGTCTTCAGAGTTTTTATTAATCATTAATTTATTCTTAGTCGCTCGGTGTTCGTCCAAGTCGGGTTTAAAGTCGCAGCTTGCAGCTCCGAGTTGTTGGTTCAGTAAAAACAGAAAGCAGGTCTACATTCAGGCCAGAGTCCTCTGAACATCAGTCAGCAGAAGACTGGGTCGGGTGTACAATCATCAATGATCAGAAGAAATGTAAACTTTATAAACTGTGATCATATTTTAACGTGTTTATTCTCAGACATATCAAAGGAACAATTACTGCTTTACTGCTTCTAAATTTCTACATATTAGACACAATTAAAAAATAAGAAGTTATTTCAGCAAGGCGGGTGACTTTTTGTTTTAGGGCTGATCATACATTTACAATTAAATGACCCAGATTAATTTAAGGAAGATGTTAAGACATTTATTTAGCTAATAATCAAGTGAAAATGCACCTCCCTCCAATTATCGTCCCCCTTTTTGCTCCAGTAGCATCTCGTCAGCTGGCTGACTTAAAAACTAAACAACGTGTCAACTTTCGTTTTGGTGTGTGGCCGCACCTAGATGGAAGAAATGTCACCTTTTAAAATTAAGTCGCCAAACCAAAATCCAAGATGGCCACCACCATCTATATTTGTAAACGAGCCAAACCTATCATTTGAGGAAACTACACTTCTTTGTTTTTATATTGCGCACAACTATAGTTTCCTCAAATGACTGGGACGGCTAAAGATTAATCTCTGGTGGCCAAGGCCACCAATGGCCACCCCTTGGCTCTGCCACTGCACAATGCAATTACTCATAATTATTGATAACATTTTTATGGTCTGACATTTTGGCTTTGATTGGTAAAGAGTTTATGTATTTATTTATGTATTCTATTGTCTTTCAGTTTGAAACTGTTACAAATAATTGGCACTAACATTAGTTTTTAATCTATGAATGTGATGTATGTTAGTACACGTTTTATAATTATCTAATGCATCAAACCCATTGTTCTCCATATCGTCAGGAGGAAGCCATAATTGTACTCACACGGTAAAGTTAGCTGAGTTTAAACACAGTCAAGTGTCTTTAAGTGTCCCTATATCCATCAGTTCACTGTAAAAAATGTCAGTAAAATTTACATTAAAAACTGGCAAATAGCAACAGCAAAATATAGTAAAATACAAAAAAAACATATCACTGTAGTACAATGCATTACTGTAAAGCATAGGAATATTTAAAACAAGTAATTGTAACAATGTATTAACTGATGAATTAGCATAAAAAAGTTCAAATTACAGTAAAAATACTGGCATTTGTAGATGATAAAATGTTAAATGTTCATGTTTTAAATGTACTTTTCCATTGATTATTCTGTAAAATTAATTTTTTATGTATTTTTTTTACAAAAAACTTGTAATAAGAATAGTGAAAATGTGTTTGTTTACAAGATAATATGTAAATTTTGTTTAGTAAAACTGCTGAATTTATGGCTCTCACTATTTTACAGTTTGTTTATCGCAGACTCGCCTTATCGCAGTTTTTCAAAATAAGACTGGACATGACACACAACTGGCTGATTGATGGATGAGCCGCACGATCAGCATGGACTTTTTATTTAAAATAAATTATTTAAAATTATTTAACACCTGCTGCAGCTTTGTGCAGCCCACACTGCAGGATAAGCTTCCTCCTGCAACTAATCAGCTGATATCCGTGCAGAGCAAAGAAGTGGGCGTGGCCGAGAGCGCTTGCAGGTGGCCAAGAGCAGAGGAGGCAGAGAGCTGTAATCATGACATGCTGTGCTCTTTTAGAGCGTTTAGAGTTAAGAAACATTGTTTAGAACAGGGGTGTCAAACTCACTTACAAAAAGGGGCCAACATTAAACCCCTTTTCAAACTAAGGGCCAGTTTCAGAACCTGCATTAACTCAAGTTAGATACCCAACATTTTTTCTTGATCACAGGTTCCTCAACAAGAGTTTGATTGGTCTCATTTGACATTTCTGTTGCACTTTTGACATCATAACCAAAGTTACTGAAAAAAATTAAGTGAAAAAGTATTTAACGTTTCACATATCATCTCAGGGACCAGATAAGATGTCATATATATATATATATATATATATATATATATATATATATATATATATATATATATATATATATATATATAAGGGATGCACAATATTGGGTTTTTGGCCGATATGCCGATATGTTAAACTTATTTGGCAGATAACTGATGCAGATACAGACATTTTAAATACTTTCCTTTGTCAGAACATAGCCTTCTCTCTTATTTAAGCTTATTTGCTACATAAACTGTGTAACTGCTGTAACAGCTGGTGACATATATCCAGTAACAGCCATATGATATGCATAGCACTTTGACTTATATTAAATGAAAAGTGTTAAATGTTATTCATTAGCATTAGTCACCTGTGATGCTCTCACTTGTGGAGGCTTGTTCCAGGTTTCTAGCTGCAGTGTGAGATCCTCTGTGCATGAAGGACAGACTTTTCAAGTTCAAAGTTTTTGTCTATCCTATGTGCCGTAACACTAATCATGCTACCGGGACTAAAACTCACCCAACAAGCTGTGTAATCAGCTATTAGCTTCTCAATGACGTCGGAAATTGACGGCTTGTAACTCGGGTAAGTTTATGTCGGAAAAATATCTCCGACAGGGGACGATGTAGCGAGGCTCAACGTGGTCCATAAATCCTGGGAATCCAACATTCTCACCAACGAAAAATAAAACTTCAACACCTCCGACATTTTGAACTTTCCTCTTTGCCGTGAGATCAGGCAGGCGCATGTGACGTCATCGCATTGTGCTGCCGCTGCAGACAAAAACAGCGCCTTTTATATCGACGAGTTATTTTAATGGAATGGTCGATGTCCGATATTGAACTTTAACGCTAATACCAGCCGATACCGATACCATGCCGAAAATATTGTGGATCCCTAAATATATATATATATACTAAAGTAAAATACTACTTACTATTTGTACTACTATTCCTACTTCACGGTTTTTCCACTTATTGGGTCTTCAGGGTACAGATCCCCACAAAAAATGAGGGATTAATGTACTATGTAAAACTACATGTTCACAGTATTTTTTTTTACTAAATTTCTCTGGCAACCCAGCTGCCAGTTTTATTTCGTAAAAAGTACTGATCTTTTTACAGTGTTCACCGTGCACTGAAAATTAAAATGTCAAAAAAAAATATCCAGCATTTAAGTTTGTGAAAAATAAAGAATAGAACATTAAAGTTGTTTTTTTTTCTAGTTTGTAGACCTGATTTGCAAACAGCCTTCAGTTTTAAAAATTAACTTTCCTGGTTTTATATATTTTCCTCCGTCTCCTCCAAACTACAGACTGGATTCTTGGCGGATGCAGACAGAAGGAGGCGACCTGCACACGAGCCTCGCCGTGAAAGGCGAGATTCATTTGCATCTTCACAGCTCCAGGAACGCTAAACGGAGTTACACCATCTAAATATAAATAAAATCTATAAAGTTCCTGCTGATGCAGAGAAAAAAAAACATGGGCAGATACAAAGTTTTACACAAAAAACTTGATTTTGGATATTATACAAAGCTAAAATAAAAAAAAAAAAAATAGTTTCAATGTGAGAAAGAGATGATAAAGCTTTCATTCAGCAGGCGTATTTTCAGTCAGAATAAGTTGTGTTGTTGAGGAAGCTCCTTCTTCCATCCAGCAGATGAACTTCGAGCTCCAACAGGATCCATCTCATCTTCGTGTTTAGCCTCAGCAGTCCTCTGTGAGAAATGAATGTTGAATTTCTGCAGTCAATTAATGCTTATCGTGTGTCGTGCTCTTTTTATCTCGCTGTTGATGTACTTTTTGTTTAGGATTTGCTAATGAGGATACAAACAGAACAGAAGGAAACACGTTTATTTATTTGTTTTTGCAGCTGCAGCCGTTAAAACTTCTTCTTCTCAGTCTTGGTGCGACTAACGAGCCTGTTCCAGTCCAAATTGCTACTTTGTGAAAAAAAGAAACGCATCTCTGGGTCGACGCGAGGGCACCCGAGTGGGCTCATTTTCTCCCCGAATGGCCGAGAAGTTTTTTTTTTTTTTTTTATAAAAACAACGTGGAGGCTAATTTGAAACAAACACATCGAAGCAGGAGAGGCCACGTTGCTCCTGACGCCGGAGAAATTTCAACGATTGAGAAGGTGCAGGCAGCTTACCTAACGAAGAGGAAAAACAACAACAAAGCTGCAAGCCGGTGCATAACGAGGCCTGCACGAGCCCAATCAAATGCACACTGCAGCTTGCAGCAGAGAGGGGGAAATGGTACGTTAAAGGGAAAACTACGAGGCGTACGGAGAAGGACGGTCGTTTGGAGCTAAATGAAAGGAACGATAGGTGGCCGCGCTCCCTTTATCCAAACGATGAGTGATGCTCTGCACTCGTCAGCCATGAAAACAACTCATTCCAAGCGTGGTGAAGATGCAGCAGGAGGCTTGACGTGAACTGATGGACAGGGAGTTTTTTTTTTTTTTTGGTGTATGGGGGGGGCTTCTTCCCATATGACACAAGAGGAGAAAGAAGAGTCAACTCAGCATTTGAATAGTGAATGTTTTGTAATGTTTGTAGTGAGTGTTTTTTTTTTTTTTTTCTGGACTGGAATTGAACTTGAGATGTAAGTAAACCTTTAAGGTTTTTTTTTTGTGTGTGAAAGATATTTATCGGAGGCACTGCAGAGTGGTGAAACCTGGCAAGAGAAAGGAGCAATGGTGGAGCCAGGGGGTGACCAATGGTGGCCATGCCCATTATAGACTAATCTTTGGCCACCCAAAGGGCCACCCAAATCATTTGATGAAACTGTCCTTTTCATCAATATAAAAACTCGAGACATAGATTCGTCAAATGATCAGGGTGGTCGGTTTACATGTATTTATGGTGGCGGCCATCTTGGATTTTGACCAGTTCTCAATAGGGACCTTTCTTACGCCTTGATGCAGTCACACACCAACACGGAAGTCGGTACTTCACTTATTTGTCAAGTTAACCAGCTTATAAAATGAACTTAGCAGACAGGGGGTATTTCAAGTCCTTTCTCTGTGGCGGGGGTCAAAAACTCACAAACACAAAGCACTAGACACATTTTTGGAGGCACGAATGACTTGATTCAGATCTCGGCAGAGTATGACTCATAATCAGAGGAAATCCAGAGATGACAAACAAACAAAAACGAAGTGAGAGGCTGATTAGGGTGAAGGCGCAGAAATGTGACGGCTTCAAGCGTTGAACAGTGTTCCTCTCCAACAACAACAGCACCGATTCTGCAGATATCTGAGTGAATTCAACGCAGGAATCATTAAAAAAAAAAAAAAAAGATGAACAACAATGACTAGTCCAATTTTGGAGTTTTAATGAAACACCAAGGTCGGCGAACCAGAGCGAATTAGTAAAAAACATCTAAACTATTGTCCTGTATGGTCAGTGACATTAACATCAACACTTGTTCACCATCTTCTTTTAACAATACATGTTTTTAAGAGTGTGTAAAGTTCCGCTACTTAAAGAACCATCATTATTTCCAACGTATTTATCTGTGTTAGAAAATTTAAATGGACTTTGATCACCTTCCATGTGCTTTTCCATCACATTGTCTATTAAGGGACAGTATGTACTAATAAAATGGACTGTATGCAACCGGGCTGCCGTCCTTTACACCCCTCCACTCCTCACTTTCATACTGTTTTATTGTACTGATTGTATTCATAGAGTTTTATGACTAGAGGTATTATCTTTAAATGTATCATTTATACAGTATATATTAGGGATGCACAATGTTATCGGCATGGTATCGGTATCGGCTGATATTAGCAATAAAGTTAAATATCAGACATCGGCCATTTCATCAAAATAACACCGATATAAAAGGTGCTTTTTATATAAATATATATATATATATATATATATATATATATATATATATATATATATTTATTAGGTACTGTTTTTGTATGACAACCCAGTGACAAGGATGCCTGCAGCGACAGCACAACGTTATGACGTCACGCGCGCTGTTGAGTTTAGGTTTGTGAACATTTATAAATTTGCACTGTTTGAGTGTTGTCATTGTGTTAGAGAGAGTAAAGGTCATGAATACATTTGACATTAAACATAATCCAAGTTGAAGTGTTACATCATTTTCAGCCCCTTTTGCCATCTGCATTTGGTAGCAGGCCAAATTGACAAAGACCGTGCAGAATAATGTAGTAGCAGATAAAGCTCTGTAGTCTCTCTAAGTAAGTGTAGAGGGAAAAATAAATTGGTATAGGTATCGGTTATCGGCCAAATAAGTTTTAACATATCGGCCAAAAATCCAATATCGTGCATCCTTAGTATATATGTATTTAAACATGTCATTGTAGTATATTTACTTAAGGTTTTATCCATCGTGTGCAGCCTAATGGGTTTTCAATAAATTGCACCAACAAAACCAACACTATGCACCTTTTCAGATAATCTACTGTAAACTTTTCGGTGTCTTTAGGGACTGTTTTGATGCAGATTTAGTTTTATTTTGCATATATATATTTTTTAAATAAACATTTGTGTTTAAGATCTAACAGAATCCAAAACAATTCCAAATCCAAAAACCACACAAAGCCAGGCTCATGATCTTTGATTACAGTGGTTTTGTCAGTATTTGGACATTTCCCTCCATCTTCCAACATGTTGCACATCGACTTGTTCAGCTTTTAATGTGCAAACTTCAAAACTTTGAGTCTTACAGTGTTTTCATGTGATTTTTTTATTTTATTCCTCATGTCCTTGTTACACTGAAAACCCAGATAAGAGCTGAACACTTAAATATTTTTAAAGCTCCATCTTGTTTTGTAGGATTGTCTATTTTTAAATAGTCAAGGCTTTTGTTTGTTTGTTGGGAAGATAAGTATTTATATGTTAATTTCTGTTAAACCTCCATTTTTAGTCTTTTGAAACTTAAATCCAAGAAAAAGAGCGTCACAAAAGCTGTTGAAAAGCTTAAAACTAATCAGGCTTAATATATTTTCTGTATGTTGCTATCACACTAAGATACTTTATTTTCTTCTGTATGTTTTTTCAGCACTTAACTTGTTCCACCATTTTTGTTTTACTGCAACAATTCATATATGAAAACGTTCAGCTCCTTAAGCTCGTTCCTGCTCTAACTGTAGATATTTGTGCAGTGTGTACTGTTTGAAATATTTAGCTTTATTAGCCATGTTTTTCTCATAATGAATAGAGCTTCAAACTCTGTGCTGTTTAAAACCTTTTATTCCTTATTTCAGCTTTTGCTGTGGTTCAGCTTTTTTATTTTATTTTTATTTTTTAGATATTTTTAGATATTTTTCAGATTTTTAAGTTCCTTTCAGCTTCATTTTTTTTTTAATCTTCAGCTTCTTTCTTCCTTTTCAGCTATTTTTTTAGGCATTGTTCTGTTAAATTGAGCCTTTTTTGGTAATTCTTTCAAATAATTGAAACTTTCTATTCTCTTTCCCACCATTTTTAGTTAATTTTAGCTTTTTAAGCTTTCGGGTACTTTTCTTCAGTTTATGTGAGTTACTTTTTTTTTTAAATTGTTTTGCCAATTAAAAAAAAATAGCAATCTATTCAGTTTCTTTGCCTATTTCAACGTTTTCTGCTCATTTCTGCTGCATTTAATCTCTATTGTATTGCACATGTATTAATTGTTCGGCCATTTACAAGCAAAGACTTGGCCTCTAAATGGCTGCTACGCATCCTTTCATAAATAGAAGACTTGGTTTTTAACTGGTGAAATACATTGTATGCCAGTCAATAAATTATTATACAGCAATACCAGTGTTTCCACTACCATTGTACAAGCAGGGCCCTGTCAACAGATCTAAGCCGCCCTGCCTACCAAACCGAACCATCCTCCGTCGACAACAGCACTGACGTAGTGCTAAGCTAGCGATGTGCAATACAGACATGCTAGCTAAAACACTAGAAAAGTAGTGCACTATATCACTCATGCTGAGCTGCCTACACCCCCCACTCAAAAACTGCTTATACAAACAGCGTGCAACTAAGACGTGTTTCAGTCTCCCAGAATATGAACACCTACCCCCCCCCCCCCCACACACACACACACACACACCGGCAACATATATTGAGGAACAAATGAGCGCCCTGCCAAGGCAAGTAGAAACATTGAACACAGCAATCCAAAGCAACAGCCTGGACAAGAGAAGCAAAAATAAGATGTGGCCTTGATATATGACCTTGATCTTAAAGGTAGGGGGATGTAAAGTATATGCAACACACTGCCTAGTGGTGGTACAAATGTATAGTAGGTTTTGTGGAATTATCTTGAGCGGATCAGAAGTTGTAGTCTGGACAAGTAAAGCTCTTGTTTTAACTTTGGCCTTGACCTTGACCTTTAAGCTGGGGTGAAGTTATGGTCGAGACAAGAGAAAGTTTATAGTAGACGTATGAACGCACTGACGGAGACTATACCATAAAACGTCCTGTCTTCGACGGGCGTATAAAACACATAAGCAGAACAGCGGGAAAAGCAAAACAAAAACAAACAAAAAAATCATATACACACAACACACACAAAACACTTAGCTTGTTAACGTTAGCATGTGTGTTAGCACCTTTGCTCTGTGGAGGGTTCTGGCTGCGGTCTCGGAGAATGTTGATCTGGTAGACGGCACCATAAGGCTCAAACAGCTCCTTTAACTCCTTCTCTGACCACGAGCGAGGGATCTGGCCCACGAACATCTTGATGGCATCCGGGTCTGGCTGGTCCGAATGCTCCAGCGCCCCGTTCATCTTACCGGCTGTGCCGTTACTGTTGGAAAAGTGGAAGAAGACCATGTTAAAATAAGGTAACCCCAAAAAAACAGCAATAGCTCAAACATTCTGGTGGCATTGTTCAATATCAACTGGAAGTGTCAGCGGATTATGTTTGGTGTCAAAGACCTCTATCCTTAGAAGTGTAGTGAACCAGATGACCTCAAATCTACCAGATGGACAGAGACTGTTATTTTCATTGATCTGAATAAGTCTGGGCCATCTGATGAACTTTCTTTCTTGAATTAATCAAGCAGAAAAGACAATCCTCTATAATCATTACTGTTTTACAAATGTTTTGATAATCAAATTGTGTTAGTTCACTCAATGCTTCACAGGTTGAAAAGAACTACTCATTTTTATTTTACATAAACAGTAAGTAATGATTTTTATTCCTCATTCCAAGAAGAAATCACCTGAATAAGCATTCCTTGATTTTCTGTCTGAAATGAGCAAGCTGTCGTAAGTGTGTGAAAGGTTGGTTTTCGGTCAACTAAAATGTTTACCGAGAAAAATGTCATGTTTAAACTTTTTCAGAAGATTACCAAGAGTTGACTCCACGAAGTCTGCTGTTGCTGCAATAATCTTTTCTGTATGTGAAAACAAATTTCATTCTCTGACCTCGACCGTTGATAAACACCTTACGTCAAAACCACTCCTCTTTCTGGTCCTTCCACGAATCAGAAAGCTCTAAATTGAACAGGAAGTCGACCCAAATAAAATGTGGCAACTTCCCAGTTCATGTTAGACCAAGATTGAGATTGAGAGTGATATGGAGTTCCAAGATTGAGAGTGCAGCCGGTTCAGAAGAGAACTAGAGTTATGAAGAGTTTGGAGTGCCGAGGATCCAGAGACGTGTTGGGATTATAATTCTGTTTTGAACTAACCACGCACGACTCTCCGAGGATTTTAGCTGTGCTTAACGGAGGCGCTGGAAACAGTCTGAAGGATGCTTACTGAGCTGATCTATCGTCAAACCAGGTAAAGACTTCTTCTTCGACTAAAGTGTACCGTGGACAGGCTGAGGACCTGACGGAGCGTGCAACTTCTGGTCAAACAGATTAAATTCCCTCACATATTTCCTCTGTAAGATAAATCTCAATTTACTCTTAAACTCACCTCTCTCTCATAAATCAGTACAGATATTTTTAGAAATATCTGAAGCAAAGTCCTCAAATCACCGCCGAGTGATTTGAAGTTCATTTTCAGTGAAACTGTCTGTTATTATTTTCATATTTTGCCAAATTAATGTAAATGTTTGATGTTAAACTTTGATTCTGAAAATAAATGACTCCATTCATTTGATGGGTCAAAGATAAACAACGTCTCTCGTTACATTTCTGTTAAATTCAATGCACGGCATTACACAGTCAGAAAAATGAAGAACTCGTGAATATTGTATGCATATATAATTCATATATTTGTCATACAACAAGTGACACGTACCTCACGTGACTCACTACAGAAGTATAGTAAGTATATAGTAAGTATATATTATTTATAGTCGTGGAGGAGTATAAGAACTGGGAATCAGCGTAATAAGTATTTACGAAAATGTGTTTGTAATTCTAATTAAAAAAACCTTTTGTTGACAATGACCTGTGGTATATTACCAAGATTAGCATTTAAGAATATCATAGTCAAAGCTGGGATGGTCTGGAAACATATCAAGGGTTCAAACCCCTTCCACCCAATAGAAATAGGATCCAATGTTGCACCGCACTGTTTACCGTCTGTTTTTAGATCCAATATATACCAATATAACAATGTTAATTGGTTGAAAGAAAATTTTTGAACTTTAATGATGATCATTGGGTACTAATAACTGCCAAAAATCAAAATAACAATTTAATTAATAGTCTTAACGTCTAAGGTTATTCTTTATTTAAAGTGCATCTATAGTTTAAAAGGTATTCATTGTAAACACTTTTCCAAAGAAACGAGGTGCTTGAAGACTATACATGTTGCACAACAGATCAACATACATTTACCACTTTTCACTTCACTTATGGGTTCCCTACTGAGCAAAAAAAGCCTTTATTCCAAGAAATAGACCCTATAGAAGCAGTTATATCTATGTGTGGTAGTTTAAAAGCATAAATAATGGTGCATTTGGACATTTCTTTCAAGACTTTTTTTTTGTCTAATTTTCTAAAATAACTTTGAGTAACTCTAATGGCATAAACACTTTCTTTTAAATGTGCACATGGTACAACTGATCAAAAGACACAATGATATCAGATAATGCCTTGTTGCTAGGCAGGTTTGGTTCTCGTCTCATATTTCTGTCCGCCCAGCTAACAGGTCTTTTCAGTGTCAACTAACATTATTTCAGCAGACATAATCAAACCATGCTAAAAAAATAAAATATCAGTTATAGGACAGCAATTTGCAGTAATTTTAAATAATTGCATAGTGTTAGACCTGTGACAGGAGTAAAACCGGGTAAATGTCCAAACCCCCCCCCCCCCCCCCCCCCCCCCACACACACAACACAAAAAAAAAAAAACAAAAAAAACTAGATATTTCTATTTCCCCACATAGAAAACCATGGAGAAG
>NC_056519.1:20925820-20932701 GCF_014905685.2 Nematolebias whitei | reverse complement strand
AAAAGAAAAGGTATTTTAAATGATTTTTTTTCTGTATTCATAAAAGAACACGTTCAGGACTCTATCAAATAATTGGAACATTCAATAACCACAAAAGTGAAAAGTCGACAGAGATCATGTATGTAGAAACATGAGAAAATATCTCAAATTAGGGCCATGGAAGCAACATCACCCCAGATGTAAAAGCCTCTAAAACCTCCTCACAGACTCAGAAAGTCACACTGATAACATTTCTAGCAGCTCCTAACTGCCAGGAGCTATAGCTTTCAATTCCACTTTTACAGTCGGATATCCCCAAAGCTAGTGATTTCTATACATACACTGACCTGACACATCAGCAAGCTGACATTTCACTTTGATGCTAAATGTGGATTTTTGATAGAGATGTGGCGATGGCTCTTCAGAGCGTCAGTAACTCCACACTGAAGGTCCTGAGTTGCACTCAAATCTTATTCTTCCACACAAGATACAGAAGTGGAAATCCATTCTGAATGTATGTGCAGCTGCTAGCCAAGGTGCTGCACGGGTAAATGTTTGTGTTCATGAAAGGATGCTGGATGAACTGCATGCTGCATGTTAATGTGGCGTTTTTTTGTGTGAGGGATTAGGTTGTAGAACCAGTGCAGTGAACCTCCATTTAACCGGACGCAGATGCTTACATGCCGATCAGGCTGGTTTTATTTCAACATCCGGAATGAATATAAAATAGAAGTGAAGTGCTTTGGTCCTTGTATCTTCACAAAACACACTTGCTGGACTGTACGTTTGTAATGCTAACCCGATGGTCGCCTTTCTTTGGTCGAGTTAAGATGAATAAAGAATTTCAGCAGTAAGGCCTGATGGACATGAGCAAGGCAAAACATGACTATGTTTGAAGGACAATCAAATGGCTGCAAACACACACAAACACCTCTGCCAGCAAAGCAAGTGGTCTGTAAGATGCATTTCGATTAAACCAAAATCAATGGCAATGCTGCTTTACCTTTTTTTTTTGCTATTCTCAGCATTCGGGAGACATTGCATTATCTTAAGAAGCAAAAAAAAAAAAAAAAAGAAAGACAAATCCCAGGCTTGGTTAGCTGACAGCACTAATACCACATTATAAAGCTCAGCAAGTGAAAAGGAGTAAGAGTGAAGGGAAAAAGCAGGGGTGGGTGGGTGCAGAGACAGATGTAGAGAAAGACTGGGAGGGAAGGGAAAAAAAAAAAAACATCCAGACCTTTGAACGCGAGCCATCCATCTTTTGCAAAAAGAGCCAAGGCGCTCAGCAGAAACGCCCAATTCTTTAAAGGACTTAAAGGACATGTCAAATAAAAACGCCAGAACTGAGGAAGGAGTCAACGAGCCAAACCGTACTAACAGTCCTCAGGGCAATAACAGCTCCTCGCTAAGCTGTCCGATAAATCGCTAGGGCCTTGGCGCTGAGGTAGTCCAGAGGGTTGTGGCTGAAAGGGAGAAAAGGAAATTAGGGAGGCAGGGAGGGAAGGGCAGTGGTGTTAGCAATTTGTTGCTTCCCCCTATTACAGGATGATGACTAGACACCTAAACGTCAAAGACGGCTGAACTGGACAAGCCACAGCGGTCGCTGGGTTCAGACTGCTGCACATCATTCCTTCGCTTTCTGACATGTACACCCAGCTGATATGTGTGTGGAAAAAAGGACAAACCCCTTATTGTTTGGCATTTGTGTGAGGCTTGTGGAGCCTGAGCAAGTTCACGGGGGTAGACGATACAATAGCCAGAGTCAGAGGAGGGCCTTCTATGTCCGGGAC
Organism: Nematolebias whitei; assembly: GCF_014905685.2. NCBI lineage: Eukaryota > Metazoa > Chordata > Actinopteri > Cyprinodontiformes > Rivulidae > Nematolebias > Nematolebias whitei. Next base: position 20,930,929 of record NC_056519.1, on the reverse strand, counting down.
ACAGTTGGCCATTCACCCTGCCTGCTAAGACAATGAACAGATCCCACACTGGATGCCGTAAGGCGTACAAATGCTCACAGAGCTTGACTTGTGTACATGGCATGTTCTATAGTTATCCAAGGTGGTTGGGAGTAGGTGACTCTTCAGACAACGAAGGAATGAACACCCCTATGGACAACATTGACAAGGTGATATCGGAGGCACTGTGAGCTTCGTTGTGTGCGTGAAGACATTTGTAGAAATGTGTGAAACTCAACAGGAAAGTGTCCTCGGGCTCGGATTAAGTTGTTGAGTGGATCCACTCCTGCCACGGCCTCTCCATCTGCCTCCCTCTATCCCTCTTGTTCCCCTTTTTTCTATCTCTCCCTCTCAATTTGAGCCAATTGTTTGTCTTAATGGCTTAAGTATTGCTTCCATCACTCTAGTCTCCCTGCAGCATCGAGGCCATGACTGAGGGTTGATCTACACTCAAACTGTGGGCACGTATATGCGCTCAGCTACAATGCAAAGAAAAAAAGTGGAGACAGGTCTTTGAAGTAGCTGCTGAAAGCTGTTACTGCCACAGCTGACACTTACATTAGACAGGAGGCTTGTTCAAGCTAAAGCTGGACAAATTGACCACAAAACCTTCAGCTTGTTATCCTGATGCATGCTCAATAATCCAGGTAGAAAAATCTAAAAAAAGTTAACTCTGGTCCTCTGGACATTCAAAAAACCAAACTTCAGCTTGTTATTTATTTTATTTACAGTTTCCAAAAGAGGCAGTTTGGAGTTAAGCTAACGTTCTTGGCTATGAATCCCAGAATACTTGAACTCATTTGCTTGAAGCAAAAACTCAGCCCGACCCAGAAGAAGATATTTTTTTTCCCAACAGTGAACCATGTCCCAGACTTAGAGCAAGCCATATATGTTCCAACCCTCATTTATGATCATGATGAAAATAACAATTCTAGATACAAGCAGCTGAGATGAGCTTCCTTCTAGGGTCGCTGGCTTCATCCTTAGAGTGAGGATCTCCCTTATGTAGGCAGCGCTCAAAGTAGAGCCACTATTCTTCATGCATCAAAGAAAGTTTGGGCAACTGATAAGGATGCCTTCAGAACACCTCTTTAGAGTTATTTTGAAAACTTTCCACTTGGAAGGGACAACAAAGGTAGACCCAGAACTTGCTAAAATGATCATATTGCTGGAAAAAGGGTTGGACCAATTACCTTTGCCAGTCATCCATTCATAAGTAAAAGAAAACTGACTGATATATTATTGGCTGGTTGGTTCAATGGATTGCTTGGTGTGCGGTGGCTGGGTGGGAGGGAGGATAGATGGATTGAAGGATGGATGGATGGACTATGACTAGTCAAATTGGGGCTTATTCTAGAGTGGATTTCAGTCATGGGAAACAACTCAAACCTACAAAAACTACAACAACAAAACAGTTGAAGCTAAACCCTTGTTATATTTTATTACTACAGTGAAATCAAAAAGTTAATCAGCCTGGGTGGTTCATTTTGCAAAATGCCTTTCACACAAAATGTGATGCTACAAGCTTTAGACTGAGTTCCATTCCAGCAAGTCTTCAACATAAACTCATTTTATCTTCTATGTACACAATCATTTGATTTAAAAGTGGCTATGCTATGAAAAGTTTAAGATGGCCGAGGGCTTCTCTGAAACTGACTCTACCTAGATGGTAGTTTGACTTCACAGGTGGGAAAATCAAATAAATATTTGATTCAAAGATTGCGTCGACTGAAGAAATCATATGCTGTAGAACTTGGTCTCAAGTACAACCTATCCCTGAAAGTCATGCTGTGTTATCAGTTTACTGTAAAAGTAAAAACATTGAATGTACTTGGAAGGATTTGTGGGTCGTGCTGTAGTTAAAACTTTTGATTCAAGGACAAGCAGAGGTGGGCCAACTCACAGAGCTCCAGTTTTCACCAACATCCAACAAACAGAAATGCCAGGATTGATAATGCTAAACTGTCGAAAGTCAGATTGTCAGCTTCTCTGTTCTTGCCTGAAACAGACTCTACAAGTCACCTGGTGTCCTGGGAAACCCTGTCAAGAGGCTATAGCTTTTAGATGAACGGACCTCGAGAACAAGTTTAGACAACTGTCTAAATCTGCAAGCAGATAACTTTAATAACATTGGTGGGTGGTGTTTTTCCTTTGGCTGCACCCTTCTGTTAAGGACACCACAGCAAAATATTTGACAATTGTCTTACACTAGATGCCTGATAGAAAAAGATTACCAGTATATGCCAGAGTGTCTTTTCTACTGTGTTAAACTTCACAGAGTCACCATATGTTGTTTTAACTTTTCTTCATATTTAACCATTTAAACAGTTGTGTACTTTTCAGCTAGACATGCCAAAACAACGATGAGTGTCTGTCAGCTGGAAATCCTTCTTCATCTTGGACTGTATGATTGTTTCTGTGCGTTGATGTGAGAGAGGTGTCACTCATGTTGCTGTAAGGACGATACTCTGTGTTAGATTTTGAAGGTGTCTTGTTTGTTTTGGATGTAAGAGCAATAACTATCCTTACAAATTATCTTTTGAAACATTTAATCTAACTTTAATCCTGGACTCTGAGTGATTATTGCTGAGGTATTTTTCTAACATTGCCCTTCCTGATGCATCTTGTACTCAAACCTGTACCACCACTGACCATCAAGCTACCATAGCCCAGTCAGATGCACATAGCTAATCTTCCAATTTTACGAAATTAGCTTTATGATGACTATTCCATAACATAAATGTGTAAGTTTATAAAAGAAGATATATTCTGTTTTGATTATTGTGTACTTTCTGGAAAAAAATATTTATCAAGTGAATACATGCCAACAGGTAATCAAAACTATTGTTCAGCTTTTACTTTGAAAAAAAGGTTACCCGTCGTGTACATGTGTCTGCTTTCACCTGTTTTGAAATAACTATTGGCCAATGCTAATATTTTATCCCATCGTGTTACAAGCTTCAAGTTGATTACAATAAAAACAAAGCAAACAAAATATTCCAACAGATGTCTTAAATGTTTTGTGTCAATTACCAAAAGTTAGGATCATGGTTACCATAGATGACTATAGACAAACTGATACATTTCAAGTCTTTAAAGATATAGTTTAAATGTTTTGCACGTAACCTTTCCACAGGGTATGGACATTTGCATTGTTTTGCACTAGATCTGAAGGCAGAATACCATATAGAGTCTCGATCTCGGCAGATGGAAAAATAAAATAAACTGAGGCTGCAGCAAGCTACGCAGACTGCATTAAGGCCCGCAATCCTGTCGGCTGGCCTTGTTCACAGCTGGAGTCCAAAAGGCAGTAAGACAGAAATGTGCAACATCCGACAGCAGGAAGGAGCCGAGCAGGTAAAACGTGTGCAGATGAGCTGGGTCGAGGAGTAAGCACAGCTCAGAGCTCAGCGTGAGCTCCCTCAGAAACCACACGCACACATGCATTCACACACAGGCTGCAGTTCAGGCTGGCTGCGATGACCCCCCCTGCTGCTGCTTCCTTCTGTTTCTGCTCTAAAGCCCACATCCTCTCCGACTCCTTTAACCCTGCAACTGAATCACACAAACACACACTTTAGTGGCTGAGCTGCCACACGATTCCTCTCATTGGCCGAATGTTGGCGGGGTGTGTGACGATCCAACAGGGAACCTAATCTTGTTGACAAGCTGAGTGAGAAACATCAGTTCACCTCCTCAGGAGGTGCAGTGACCAAGGTCAGCTGCACACACACACACACCGAAATGCTATCAAACACACACTGACAGGGACATTTGGATACTCCGCATAAGAGCTCTTTAAAAAGTGTATGAACGCCAAACTTCTGGTAGGAACAGTATAAGCAATCCTTGGATGGCCATTTATTTAAACATGAGTCATGTGTAAGGCACATGTTGTCATCTGTGTTTGTCTGGGAGGGTTTGCTAAACAGCAGAAGATCCTGTAATTTCACAGGTTTTCCATGATGATAAAACTCCCAAACAAAAATGAAGAAGACATAAGACCATGGATATGACCACAAGCACAGGAAAGAAAAAGTAAAAACAAAACACCACCCACACAGAGCTAAGAAATAATAAAAACTGCATCAACCAGTCCAACGTCTTTCCTTTCGAGGGAAGGACACATTACAACCACCTTTTTATTGTGTTTAGTTTTGTGTTTTATTATGTTTTGTCTTGAAACTAGAAATTGGCTATGTTGGAGCTAGAGCATAGCTTCATAAAGAAGAGTGATAATGGAACATGCTTTTACACATTAACTGATAAATGTACTGCTATTTAAAGGAGCTGGGCAGGACAATGCACCATAATATATGAGTAAATGTACTAGAGCTGCTCTGGAATCACTTTTGATTCCACAAAATGTCTCTAATCACCTTGGCCTGAGCATCCCTGACCCGTCCAGGTTAAAGGTTTCCAAGGCTTTAAAAGACTTCAGCTCCTATGAGGGGAGGGGACATTAAACAGTTCAAAGACCCGGATAATTATTCTCATAGAGAAGATCTTCAATCTCAGTGATTCAATTTGTTTGGTGATATCGCTCCTTTCCTCTGATTCATAGCGTGATTGGTACATTACGGTAGGTTTCATGTAAACATATGAATTTTCTTCCAGCGACATTGTGAATGTATCTGATATCTGAGTGACGATTAGATTATCACTGTGAATATATTCAAAATGGTGGCACATTTGGAACTTTTGAAATTTGGGGAATGAACGAAACAACAATGAACCAACTAATGAAGCAACCAACCAACTAATTAATAAAAAAAAAACTTTATTAATCCCAGAGGGAAATTATATAACCAACCAAACAAACAACTTATGAATCTACCAACCAACTAACTAATGAATCAACCAACAAACCAACCAACCAACTAACTAATGAATCAACCAACCAACTAACTAATGAATCAACCAATCAACCAACCAACCAACCAACCAACCAACCAACCAACCAACAAACTAAATAATCAACCAACCAACCACCAACTAACTAATGAATCAACCAACAAACCAACCAACCAACTAACTAATGAATCAACCAACCAACTAACTAATGAATCAACCAATCAACCAATCAACCAA
>NC_056519.1:20892826-20920820 GCF_014905685.2 Nematolebias whitei | reverse complement strand
TTTCCATCCATCCATCCATCCATCCATCCATCCATCCATCCATCCATCCATCCATCCATCCATTATCGTTACCCGCTTCTTCCTTTTTGGGTGACAAGGGTCACTGGTGTCCATATCCAGCAGTCACTGTGTGAAAGATGGGGGACACCCTGGAAAGGTCTCCAGTCCATCACAGGGACACAGAGACAAACGAGACAACCATCCACGCTCTCACTCACACCTAGAGACAATTTAGAGTTACCATTCGGTCTAACATGCATGTTTGTGGTCTGTGGGAGGAAACCGGAGTAACCCACACCAGCACAGAGAGAACATGCAAGATCCATCCAGAAAGGTTCCTGGCCAGGATCCGATCCAGCGATCTTCTCGCAGAGAGGCAGCAGCTCTACCACCGTGTTGCCCTTTGGGGAATCAAATAAAAGCCTATTGAATGTGTGAAATGTTTGAGCAAAGGCAGGAGCCTTTTTGACTTTAAAATAGTAAGAATAAGAGGACATACATGTTAGTATCGTCCCAGCACCTTTGAGTCTAAATATAAAACCAGTTAAACCTTTAAGGCATCAAAACGCACCCTTTAAATAAAATAATACAGATTAAATTCCACTGAATACATGAAAACAGTCCTTGAAAAGGTAAGTTTACCCCTCAACACAATCACACAAATCACACAGTTGTGTGATTCCAAAAACGCATCCAGAAATCCTTTTCCAGGCCTGAAAGTTTTCCGCTGCTGCATCAAACTGCAAACAAGATTAGCAATTTGTGCCGCGGCTCGAACAACTCAAGAGAAAACCCGTCTGTATCCGATGCCGTCGCCGACAGCGTGAGGCAGATTAGTTGCTCAAACTAAGCAAGCTTCAGTAAGAAGTGGCTGAATTATTTGGAACACTTTAAGCTGTTTTGTTACCAACTTGCAGCGAGGTAAAAACTGGCTCCCAGGAGCCGTGTGTGAGCCAAATGACGGAGCGCCACATTGCCTGTGAATCACTTGAACTTCACAATGCGCAGTTTTCCACCCACATTAGGTACAGCTCTGTCAGACTGTATACAGCACATTTCATACAGTCATTATCAACAATTCTCTGCTGCAGGGTGGCAGCGGGCAGCTTTGATGAAGCTGGTTTCTGTGAATAACTGTGACCGGCTGGAAGGCCTGTGTCTGTGTGAAACTATATGATTGCCCAGTGTAGGTGTGTGTGTGTGTATATATATATATATATATATATATATATATATATATATATATATATATGTATATATACGACTGTATGCATTTGTGGTTGCCATGGAGACAAGGCAGAACGTGTTGCGGGGAGACGATCAGATAAATGTTATAAATGTCTCCCACATGCCGCTGTCTTCTAATGAGAGACACAGAGGGTGGAATCCGTCTCATTTTGCTCGTTTCGTCTTGTTTTTTCTACTGCAGACTGTTTTCTAGGAATCAAAGCGGCCAATATGTTACCCGGTAAATCCAACCCTTCCAGCTTTTAAAAACTGCAATTACATCACAAAAACGCTGTTATATTCATCTTTTATTTCCATGATGCTAGAAAGCGACTGAGTCTGAACTGACAGTTTCAGTTTGAAGGAAATGACTGAAGCTGAATAAAATGCAAACATTTATTTTGATAACCAATTGTAAAACAAATATTAAGTCTACGATTGCTCGTTTATTTATCACAGTGATGGCTCAGATGTTCTGAAGTGGGGTACTATAGAAAGACTATGAACAAATAGCATCTTACTTGTAGATTGCTCTTTGAGAGGCCTCAGTTTGGAGAAATATGGTTTAAATCTGCATAGCAGCTCATATCGATTGGCCGATATCTGATAACCGATACAGATACCGATAATTTGTTTTATTAAACTTCTTTACAGAGACTACGTAGCTTTCTCTGCTTTGCAATTAAAATACTATTTTATTCTGCATGGTCTTTGTCAGTTTGGCCTGCCTCCAAATGCAGATGCCAGATGCAGATATATGTATATATATAAATATATATATATATATATATATATAAAAACAGTACGTTTTATATTGGTGAGTTATTTAGATGGAATGGCCGATGTCCGATATTTAACTTTATCGTTAAAATCAGGCGATACTGATACCATGCCGATAATACTGTGCATCCATTTTTTCTTTTTGCATTGTTGTCCCTTTTATATTATATTATATATTAAATGGGTATTTAATTTGTATATTTCGATCTTATCTTATAGTTATGTAACAGAACCCATTTCTAAGTTTTTGTACGAACCACTAATGTTTTTTTGGAGATTTTGATTCTGTTAGAACAAATTGTTAGCTCCTCAATGTGGTCACTAAAAAGTTTTAGTTTTTTCCCAATTTGAGGTAATTGAACGAGCTACAACAGAAAAGCCATCGGATTATTATTAATTGATGCCACTCTTAAAAGAAGCTTACACAAAACCCCAAAATGTCTGTAAAGTTTATAAATATAAATATAAAGAGACAGCTAAAGTGTAGAAATGTGTTTGTGGAACACGTCTGCATCTCCGTTGAAGCTGCCAGTTTGTCTCCAGACATTCTGTCGTTGATGAATGAGCCTCTTTTTCAAAGCAACTTTATTTCGTATCTGACTGCTTGCGCCCCGTCTGCTCCTCGTTCGCGCTGCAAAAAGAAGCTCAAAGCGGTGCATTAGTCATCGCATCCCCTCTTTATGCACACGCATTCATGCTGCAGATATGCATGTGTTCCCAAGAGCTTTGAGGATGAACAAGTGGAGGAACACTGGCGTGTGGAGGAGACGATGCGCATCGACTACAGCCGGCTATTATGGATGTTTATTTAAGGCAAACTACGTACAGTAGTTTTGTTTTTCATCAAATGTTTTTTGAGGGATTCGTGGAAAAATGTGGATCAAATGAAGTGAATGGAAAGTAACATCAATAGAAACATGGATTTGATGGAGCGACCACCACGCTGAGGCAACAGCTCTACCAACTACACTCATAACCTTTCTACAGAATTACACTTTAAAATAATTCAAATTTAAATGTTGTCCACACAAAATGCTGCTGCCAGAGTCTTAACTGGAGTCAGTGGGAGAGATCATATCTCTCCAGTTTTAGCTTCTCTCCATTGGCTCCCTGTCAAATCCAGAATAGAATTCAAAACCGTACTTCTAACCTACAAAGCTCTCAACAACCTAGCTCCATCTTATATTCGACATGTTATTGAGCCAGATTTTCTTAACAGAGCACTTCGCTGTCAGACTGCAGGTTTACTTGTGGTTCCTAGAGTTTCCAGAGGCAGAATGGGAGGAAGATCTTTCAGTTATCAGGCTCCTCTCTTGTGGAACCAACTTCCAGTTTCTGTCCATGAGGCTGACACATTGTCCAGTTTTAAGACTGGGATAAAGACTTTCCTTTTTGATAAATCCTATAGTTAGGGTTGGCTTGTTATGCTGTCATAGGCTTAGACTACTAGAGGACAAACTGATCTCATTTCCTTAAATGATTTGTTAAAATATAATTATTTTGATACTATTTCTATCTTAACGTGATTCTTGACCTGCCATTGTGTATCTGTTCCTCTCAAACCCGGCCGGTCGAAGCAGATGGCCGCTTGTCCTGAGTCTGGTTATGCTAAAGGTTTCTTCCTCATGAGGGAGTTTTTCCTTTCCACTGTCGCCTTCATGCTCAAGATGAGAGTCTGTGATGGAGTTAAACTCAAAGCAGTCTGCTCCTCAGATATATAATGTTAAATTATTATTTTTATATATGAATGTTTCTGTTCATTGCCCTGAGATGACTTCTGTTGTGACTTGGTGCTATATACATAATCACTATTAAATTTAAATTAAAGTAAAATGGCTTGTTTATTTGGATGTTTTATTAACTCATAGCAGTTTTCTGTCTGCCATAACCACTGCAGCATTTTTATTTTTTTTAATTAAGCAAAAGGATAACTTTTGTTCCAAACTGTGGGACTTGTTTTTTTTTTTTTTTTTTTTTTTTCCCAGACAAGTTTCAGCTCCATGAAATAATTAAGAAGAAAAAAAAGAGAGGAGCTGCACTGAACTGTTGATAAAACTACAAACAGCCCTTGTCATCTCATTCGTGTAGCTGGAAACATGCAGATAAAAATTGTTCTATAAACTGAAAACTCCAGTGTTTCCATTAACCAGCTTTAGAGTGGAATTTTGAGTTGAATGGGAGGAAAAGCACTAATACCATAATAATAACCATTGTTTGGTGCTTTCAGGTTATTCAAAATTGAACAAATTAAAGAGCTGTTTCCCTCCATTAATGACCTACATCCTACATTTAGTCAAAACAGGACCTAAGTTCCACAATTTGTCTTTATATTTTGCTGAATTTGTCCCATGTTTCAGAAACTTTGCTTTATTTTTTGCCCTATTTCCCTTCGACAGTGCAGTTTTTGGAATTATCTCCCTCATTTTATGCTTTCTAGCTCACATCAGCATGACTAGGAGTTTTTTTTAAGTGTGTGTGTGTGTGTGTTATAGCGGGAAGGGGAAAAGGAATTAAAGCATCTTAAGGCCTCGACAGCAGATTGGTCAAATCCAGGCAGCAGCAGCAGAAAATGTCCACGCCTAATCTTCGGCACACTTCCTCTCTTCTTCACCTCCTCACCCTCTCCTCTTATCTTCTTGCTTCGGGAGCAACAGTGTCGGCGGGCCGAGGGGTGAGGCTAGCTCAGGGAGGTGAGAGTCGAGCGTGTGGGCGTTTCTTTGGCCCACAGCTTAGCAGATGTGCTAACCCTCGACTCTGTCAGATCCCTGCCAGATTTGTTGCCAAACCCTCTTATCTGACGCTGAGACAAGCCTTGAACCCTGCGCCTCTCTCGCCATCACCTCCCGCTCCTCTCATTCAATCTCTCTCCTGTTTGCGATCTTAATGAGAAACAGCTTGTTTGCGGTGCGAGTCTGCATGCCCGTGCGTGACCATGTGATGAAATGGCAATGGCTCAGATGGTTTGGCATGGCGCTGTGGCTGCATTCTGCCAAAAGTCATCATCTGACTCGCCGACAAGGATGATGGCCCATTCGACTAATGCTTCTCCACAAAACAGGCCAACAATGCCGATCCAAAAACAAGAAAAAAAGGACCAGTTGGGGGGACTGGGATCATATCAGCTCCATTCAGTCGGTCCAGATTTTGAAAGCAGGTGCAAATAAGTCACCTGGGCCTTTCTAACATCCATTGCTTGTGCTTTTTGTGTTGTTTGTTTTGTAATAAATTGGTGATTCCAGGTGCCTGAGCTGCACGCAACACCCCCGCCTCTTTGCCCTGCCCTTGCACATTGGTCGTGACACCTCTAAGGGGGATGACTGAGCCAAAAACCACAGGGTGGGAACATTAAAAAATGGTGTTAGGAGGTCAGCACAGGTAGACAAAGACAACCAACAGAACACACTTAACAACACAAGCGCATCTGTTGAGCAGGTTTCAGCACAATTCTATCCTTTTGTGAGTAAACCACTGTGTACTTTGCAATACGGAGGTTACAAAAGCCTGTATAATACCTCTATTAGTGCTCAGAGAGCCTGCTATTTTCATGCAGGGTGCCGGTGAAATCTGGAAAAAATGTGTTTCACCTGTTCTATAAAGATGTTCAGTGCAGGGACGACAGGTAGAAAACGCCTCTGACACGTTGATCAACCATTATTAGTGTTTCCTGCACACACACACAAACACTAAATGACCTAAGAAGGGAAGGAGTGGATGTTGTTGGCGGAGAAAGCAGGCAGCGAAAGCAAATAAGTCGAACAAGGTGGAGACGGACAGCTAGAGGTATACGATTTATTGCCGGCCGCGGGAAGGAAATGTTTTCGTCTGAGTGTGTGTTTGTGTCAGACAGGAGGGGAAAAAGCTCATCTCGCTGCTGAGAAGTTACTTTTCTCCAAGAGGGCACATCTGTAAGCTCTTGTTGACGGTGTAATTTGCCTCGTAGATCATTTTGCGGTGGCTGCAATGAAGCGTGTTTGTGTTTGACCTCAGGCTCCTTTAAAAACAAAACGCAACTGAGGCGTTTTTTACACATGTACAACTTTTTTTACGTAGCTAACCCACAAACTGCACTCAGTGATACAGACGGCTGTCAGCTAACTTTCTCTATTGTTTCTGTTATTCCTTCTTTCTGCGCTCCTTTGTTCCTTTTTAAACCTGTGTTCACCACATTACATGAATCCCTAGATTTGACTGTAATCTAAGTTAATTTTATATAAATTATAAAATGTAGAAATATTTAAACTCTGAGGGACAAGTGTCAACTGATACCTCAAGTTTTAAATGGACTAGGCAGGGGGAAACCCTTAGGGCCTTCACCGCCTTCAGAGAAGGCCCAAGAATCATTATATATATATTTTTTTTATGACAGCACAAGTCAGATGTTGCATTGGATTTACAAAAAGGGGGAACGTACATTCCTTGAAGCACGCGTCAAAACTGTGAAACTCGATGTCAACTGACAATCTGTATGTGAATTCTGAGTTGCAACAACATAAAGACCGAACCGAAGGCGTGGCGTCTGGAGTCACAGCTCGCCACTGACAATTTTCAGTGATGGAGAAAGCTCCAAGACACCTCTTTGTGGGGTTTCTCTGTTTGTTGTTTCCATGCACCTCCCTGTGTCCACCTCCTTGTTGTTCTGCTCCTGTCACACCTGTCTGTACAATTAAATCACCAATCAATCAATTGAATCAGGTTAAAATTACATTAAAACACTCAACACTATCTTATTTCTAACACACTTCCTGAAAGAGAGCTTTTTATCACATTCATACATTGATGGGACACACATCAGAGTCAGTGAGGGGTTCAGTGTCTTGCCCAGGGACACTTCAGCATGTGACTGCTGGTGGAATGGAACCCCCAACTCTCTCTTTGGAGAACGACTGCTCTAACCACTCGGCCACAGTTGCCCCTTTTCATTTCAGGGCCGTGCTTTTTTTTAATGTCATTTTATTTATTTTTTTATTACAACACCAGCAGATCCTAAAGAAAGTTGACCAGAATAGTATGCCACCTAACAAAGTGCAATGCTGTATTTACCAGGGTAAAATTGTTGGACCATATCCCTTATAATTCAGAGCTTTATATATTGAATTGGTTTGAAGGAAAACATTATTTTTAGAGAGGAAAAAATAAGCTTGTAACTACATTCATGACAGCTATTCGACTATAACCCATTAAGACTGCACACTAATCCACATCAGGACTGAACTTTTTTTTATTAATTTTAAACTAGTAGACCGCGATAAACAAGAATGTTCAACTTTATGGTCCCAAAAATAATCTACAAACTGGCCTTCATTGGTCAAAAACACCATCCGCCATTAAAAATCAAGCTGTTTACATCTATCAGGAGCAAATCTTGGAAGTATAAGTATTTTAGTGACAATCCATGATTTAATCAGTCAGGATGAATCCAGGTTTTAGTCTTATCAAGGCGATTCCCAAATAAATTCAATGTTTCAAGTCAGTAAAGATAAAACAGGTCAGGTCTGTAGGTTTGTTCATCCAAACCAACATAAGATTTAAATTAAATTTGTAGCAAACATTACAGTACATTACATTACTGCGACTTTATTTTGATCGACTGAACAAAAGACAAGGATTATCTTGCATCATTTTGTAATTATCACATTTAAAAAATAAATGCCTGGGTTTATTTCTTAGTAATTAAAAATACTTCTGTGGTCAGACCATTGGAATTGCACAGAATTTATCTAGTGTCTGCCTGTTTTGCTTTTGTCTTTCCTGCCCTTTTTTACTTGTCTGATTTTTTTCAGTGTGCCAAGTGTATTAGAAAAGAAATCACTTGCACATTGAAGCCATGCTTTTCCAACAGCTTTAGTCAATAAAGTGAAGCAATTCACACTCTAAACTCCGAATCGTCTGAAAGATTTCCACTGAGAGCAGCAGGACATGTTCAATCGTTGGACCTGCGTCTCAGACAGAAAGTGCCTCTAGAAGTGGCTCCTAATGCCCACCGGTATAATTATACCTGCAATAATGTTGTATTGGTGGGGGGGCTGGGCTGCAGGGGAGTGGGGAAGAAGTGGGTGATAGTATTAAGGGATATTAGAGTGGGTGGGGTGTTCATTTTCATTAGGTTTTATGGGTTGGAAAAACACTGTCATGCATACCAATTAGCTCTGGAACAGATGGCTCAATGTGGTTGTATGTATCACGTGCACAAGTGTGCACGTGGTGTAAGGAGCAGGAGCCTGACAGTAACAAGCGAAGCAACATCATCAGGCCAGTCAACAGGAGAAAAGGGTTCAGGCTGACAGCTGTTCCTCCACTTCCTCTTCCATGTTTCCTTTCCTGCTTCCTTTCCTTGCTCTGCCCTCCCTCCCTGGTCAGCATCTCCAGGGCGAAATTAAACCTTGATCAGTCTGTTCAACGGTGTCTCTGAGGAGCGAGCCATATGTTGACATATGCTGACAGAGGGGAGGGGAAGGGAGCAGGATCGCCTAATTATTCACATGTCGGGTGTGTTTGTGTGTGCACGAGCAGTCCGTTGTCTCTCCAAGGTCCCAGAATCAAACACTGTCAAACCAACACAAAGGGTTGACTGGTTTGGGTTTCTGAGGTGCTAAACGTGAGAGTTTTTCCATCACGTCTAACTATCTTTTCCTCACTGCAGAAACTGCTCTTGGTCAGCGTTTTTCTCAGAACTGTTGTCGTGTGAGTTTTGAAAAGTGTCACAAAAAAAAAGCACAGGCGGGTCAGTGAGCAGACGCTTAGAGAAAACTGTAATAAAATTATTTCCAGAGAATACTGACTCCAAGCAAGATACTAAAAGCACAAGTAAAGACTTAATCAGTTCATCCCAAAAAATTATTTTGTGTAACAAAAACAGTGACAAAGTCAATACAACCTTATTCTATGAATTACTGGGTAACGACTTCATAGAGTCTGTGTCAGAATGACCCGATTTGTGTTTATTTTTCATGTTGGACTGAAAAGAGTCCTTGTTAGTTTAATTTATCATGATGTTGGGTTATTCTTGTTAAAAGTGGGTATTTTCCCCTTAAATTCCCCAGGTTCTAGGTATAAACATTCCTGTCTATCACAGGTCTCCCAAGTGAGGCACATCCACCTGTTGCCTAGATAAAAAGCCTTTCAGTCACCTATCTAATGACAACTTGTCTTTCGGGCTACCCATTGAAGACTCCTTAAGATTATTTTGGAATTCAAGGGCTCCTTGGATGAAGGGACAACTTTCACTTTGAGATGCAAGCAGTCCATCTTAAAAGTGCAAGGTCCAAACATTTTGTTTTTTTAGGTGGCAGCACAGTGGGACACTTGGTAGAGCTGCTGCCTCTCAGTGATTAAGGTTCCCAGATTGAATCATGGCCAGGGGCTTTTCTGGGTGGAGTTTGCATGTTCTCTATGTGCATGCATGGGTTTTCTACGGGTACTCAGGTTTCCTCCCACCAAATGACCAAAACCATGCATGTTAGGCTAATCGGTAACACAACTCCCTAAGTGTAAGTGAGTGTGAATGGTTTATTGTCTGATTTGTCTCTATATGGCCCTGTAATGGACTGAAGACCTGTCCATGGCGAACCCCACCTCTTGCACAGTGATTGATGGACGTGGGCACCAGTGACACCCGCAACCGGGAAAGAAAGAAGCTGGTAAAGATAAAGGATGGATGGTCATGATGAGGTTAAACAACCAGCCATGTTTGGAGCTTTGTTGTGAGGTACACTCTCCCAGTGACTCACAGTCCCAGTCAAAACTTTATAACACAATCTGGAGGGTAAAGCAATGGTCTTGTTTCAGGCTGTGCCTGAAAATAATACCCACACAACCAAATATGTATACAAACACTTTGCTGAATGCTCATCACAGTCCATCATGGCAGAATAGCCAGGGACTACCTTCATCTAAAACCAATGTTAGTCCCTCCACCCAAGGAAACTTTCTCCTTGAGATTCCATTGAATCCAAGGAGCCTTCAGTGGGTGTATCCGGCTGTAAATGCCAGAAAACAACACAATGAAGTCAACAAATATTTTCAAAACTGTAGAATGAGATAAAAACAATGTAAGTGTCTTCTAGTGTCGTTTACTTATTTCTGCATTTGTGACCCTGGAGTAATTTACTTTGATGCAAATGTCATTGTAAGGTCTGTCATGTTGAGGTGATTCTCTGATAATAAAAAAAAGGTCAAACTGGCAAAATGTGACAGAAAACAAAATTTGAAGAGGAAAGAACACATAAAAATAATGTGCACACATGCAAGACATAGATGCAATGTTAACAGTGAACATAAATTCTGGCATTACTTAATACAAAACTGTTGGGCTTCCTGAACACAGTTACAGGGTGTAAGATCTGATAGGTCTTTTTGGTTTAGTTAATAGTCTGGATTCAATAATGATTAGCTATAAACTAAACCAAAGAACCTTTACTTTACACCTTTTTTCTAACTAAAGACATTTTATTTCCATTGATTTTCAGGGACACTTTAGTTGAGTGCAGGCTTTCAGAGCTTTGAGGCTTGTTGTTGCCGCGGCTGCTGCAGTCTCAGAAACAAATATCTCAAAAGCTCCAAAATAAACCCCTAAACCAATGGCATGGCAGGGTATCAGCTCAGGTAAGTGAGAAAATACGTTTCTTTGTGTGTAAATTGAGTGAATCCAGCCTTTAACACCCTCCCACTGGACACAGTCTGACACATCAAAGGCTCCTTTTGTACAACTTCTGCCTTCTTGTCCGTGGTCGTCCTCTCACTCCTCACCGGCTTTCGAGCTCAGCTTTACATCGACAGAAGCAGAGGGGGTTACAGGTGCGCCTCCCCCCACTTCGGAGACTTTTTCCATGAGCTAACATCCTGGATGTGGCGTTAGCCACGGCTCAGTGAGTCTGAATGGGGATGCGCTAACAGGCTAGCGCTGCAGTCCCGGAGCCCATTGATCTGTGCTGCTCGGTAATGGCAGACAGTAGAGACTCACCAGTTCTCCAGGGCCATTAGAATGCATGAGTGGGAACCGTGCTAAATGGGACAATACACAGAGGTGTGTACAAGGGTAAATACACTCCAGTTCATATGGTGAGGTAGATACACAGCTGGTGAGCTCCGCTAACATTCCTTTGGCTAACCTTGGAATTAAATGACTCTGGTTGTTTGTGCTTAATCCGGATAGCGCAACACCCCCCTACCCCACATACACCTTAAGACAGTGTTTCAGCATTACAGTCTTATTTAGGACTGTGTTGTTCATTTTGAAACCATTATTTAGACCGGCAGGGGTTTCTGTGTGACAGAAAACACACAGATGGGCGTATTTCAGCTCCTCCATTCAATGTCTTATCTCTTGAACTGTACGAGGAGAAAAATGGAGAGGTCTGTCTGCTCTCCATCCCTCTAAATGTTTAATGAACCATCTCTCTTTGTCTCCCTCCCTCCCGCTGCTGCTGCCTCTCCAGCCCTAACCCATCATCCACTTTTCCTCACATCTTCCTTGTTTGTCTACCTCTCTCTTCCTGCAGGACACCAGACACTGCAGAGTTGCACTGGCTCACAATTCGATCTGAATGTCATCCCCTCCCAAAAAATAAGGATGATGAAGGCTCATCTGCATCTCATTTCCTTTCTGAACTCAGTCTACCTATGGCTCGGATCCAGACTCTGTACAACCATTTGTTGTCTGTGAACTTTCCTCTCTATGCTTGTGACGTTGCAGTTTGTGGAGTTTTGCTATGATAGAACAGTCTAAAGTCAACAAGAAAATGTGTGTATGTACTTGTATAATATATGCCATTAAAAAGAGGCATATGTCTATTTGTGAACTTCTTTGTCACAGATATAAAGTAAGTGTCTTTGGCTGCTCCCTTTTCTGGAAAAAAACCCCCCAACAAAAAACAGTATAAATGCAGTTCTGTTTAATATAAGCTTTCTCTCCAGCTTTCCTCTTAATTCTGTGGCCATTATCTTGATCGTTTTACCTCAGTAATCTGCTCTAAGAAGTTAAACAGCCTCGACGAAGCTGTTTTCAGTTGATCATCATGTCAAAATACCTTTAATCTGAGTTTTGTTTACAGGGTTAGCTTGTAATCTGAATTTGTTGTCAATATGAGATTAGTGCACATACAACTCAAACTGAAACCTAAAGCCCTAACTACGGTTAAAGTATATAACAAAAATAAATATCCTGAATGTTCCAGTAACAAAAGACAAAACCATCTTCCAACATCACCATTTGCATTAACCAATGTGTTACGGTAAAGAAAAGGGTACATATAATGAGGTACATACATTAAGCGTTTAATAAGATGAAACTTTAGTTTCATTGTTTTTTTTTATGTTTTAGAACATTTTCAGCTAAGAAGGAAAACAAATAAAAACAAATACAACTCTGTCTATTGTCATGACCAATCAATAGCTGATCTATCACAGATAGCACTTTGATCAGCCTCAGTTTGACAAAATCGGATGGTTCTGGCCAGACGGACCAGCTAATCGCTAAACAAGAAAACAACTACAATTGCAAAAAAATTTTAGCATTACGTGTTATATTATAGCCAGTTGTGCGTGAATTTTTTCAAGCACAAATAAGAAGAAGCTCCAGTGTAGCAATACATTAACATTTCTCACAAAATAATCATCATATAATAATAATAATAGTACAGTAGTTAATTGCTTACGCGGGTGATCCATATCAAGAAGCTCAGCGATAAGTGAAAAAATGCAAAATAGGGATACTAGTAAAAGTAGTAGCTTTTTTTTTAGTATATATATATATATATATATATATATATATATATATATATATATATATATATATAATTATTATTTTTTTATTAAACCCTTCCCACACTCTTGCAATATTCTAAACAATGTTTCTAAACTCTAAATGTTATGAAAGAGCACAGCATGTCATGATTTCAGCTCCCTGCCTGCTCTGCTCTTTGCCACTTGCAAGCGCTCTTGGCCACGCCCACCTCTCCGCTCTGCACGGAGAACAGCTGATCAGCTGCAGCTGGTACCTTATTCTGCAGTGTCGGCTGCACAAATGTGCAGCAGGTGCTAAATAATTTAAAATAATTATTTTAAATAAAAATCCATGCCAAACGTGCGGCTCATCCATCAATCAGCCAACTGTGTGTCGTGTCCAATCTTATTTTGAAAAACCGCGATAGAGTGAGTCCACGATAAACGAACCGCGAAGTAGCGAGGGACTACTGTCGTCACGTAATACAAAACTAACGACAGTGCAAATCTTTATCAATAGATTCACATGAATTGCTCTTGTGTTTTGAAAATGTAAGTTGTTATAAAATGGCATCAACCCACTTTGGTCTTGGTCACTCATAAACAAGTCACTCACTCATCAATCCAGCTGTTTAAGAACCATCCACAACGGGTGAGATGTTACTTGCTCACAATCACTCCACAGAACCACTCTTGAATAGATCTGATCATGATTTGTTTTACAACTCACTTGAAAGAGTTGCTCTACAGTTTTAAAGGACGTAACGAGCAAATGCTGATTAGCTAAATAAATGTATGTATTTTACAAAAGTGAGTGTGAGGAGTCCCAACAGAGCATGTGCACAAACTGCTATGAAAATGTTCAAGGTACTACTCAACAAAAATCCTTTTAAATTATGACGTTGGCTGATGTAAAATACACCACCACGGGGGGCAAATGCACAGAAATTTCCTCGCACCACATTTAAAACCATCACACTAAGCAACACGGAGGGATTTAATACGGAGAGGAAAGAGCTTAAACACATTTAAATGGAACAGTTGAGGCCTGAATAACTCGAGCAGCTCTCGGGTGACTTGGACTTGCCCTCATCCGCTGAATTATTTATAGAAATAACAAAATAGTTGTCTCAGGAGACACGACGAGTCACTTTGAATAACTAACACTTGTTCATTACGAGTCAAAACACAAGTGAATCAAACTCTGCAGCAAAAATCTCTGCATTTTTTTCTAGGATTTCTCAGATTTTGCGTCGAATGGCTCCTCAAACGAACACCTAAAATGCGTGAAATCTGCCGCTGCTGTGAAAACACAAAGCGGACTAGACAAACAAGTCGCCCGCGCCGTGATGTGGGTGTTCCACTCGCAGCCGCAGGACTTCGAATTATCCCCGAGGCTCCTCCAAAACACACTTCAAGTTTTCTGTCTGCTTTCAAAACTCATTACTTCAGCAGAGTAAATCGAACGGGGCGCGCTAAACGCAACTCAGACGTGAAGATAGCAGAGCGCCGGGCCAAGACGAGTTCGTCTGCGTGTTAATTAGCATGATCCTGCTCTAATCGCGGGCCTGCAAATAGCCCGGCTGGGTGAGGAGTCATGGTTAGACACCTGCGCCGCCATATTGAACCTGCAGCAAACGTCTTCCTCAGGGTCTACCAGATTATCCACACTTAATGTAAACACAATACTGGCAGCGTCTTCTGTTGCCGAGACAAGAGAGGAAGCCATATGTGCGTTAAAGAGCTACGGCGAACATGGATGATGTCAGAGCAATTAGAGAACGCATGAATCATCACTGGGGAGGTAATGACCTCCGAGCCTCGCGGAGGGGAGTCAATTACTGCACAATAACAAAACCTGGCAGTATTAAACGTTATTTATTACTCATTTCAGAGGTGATGTGATGACTTTGCCGTGCTCCGTGGAAACAATCATTTGGTTTAATCCCTGAATTAATTCAGTGTTGAACTATTTTAAATGTGTAAATTGAATTTGTGCTGACGCAGAGGATAGAGGAAGTCTTAAGTGGATGAGAGAAACTCTCGAATTTAACTTTAATTAACTGGATTAACTATAAAAAACAACACAGATTACATAAAACCCAGTAAAACTTAATTAATGATTGGTTTTAGTTGGATAAACTCACAACCTTTGTTTAGGCTTATGTTATTTATTTATTTTTTCGTATTAACTATCGACCAAACTATTGCAAATTGGCACCTTTGTTTTAAACTTAAGCCTGTATCTCACTTGACTGTGACTGCTGGCGACACATTGTAAACAGCATTTACAACAAAGTCTTCAAATTGTCAAAATCTTGGTAAAGGTCCTCGGTTTGCACCGAATCAGAATTTAGAAAAAACAAATGAATAAATCACAAGACACGTTCTCTTAAAATAGAGTTCTTACAGACCTCTGGAACCATTTTTAAATCAGTTTGTACGAGTCTGAAGATATCACAGAAGTGAAATAACTTTGGGACAATTTGGTGACGTATGGAACAAAATTGTGACGGACTAGAGACAAAAACAGAGATTAAATAGAAATCAAAATGAGACATAATCTTGCACATTATGGTGGGAAAGGTGCATTTTATTCGTAGATACGTACATCACAAGTGTGTCATAATAAACAGTTAAGTGTGATGTCTAGCAAAAAAAGTGTCTCCAGTAGAATACAGTCCAGTAAGATATAATATTCAGTAAATTTTCAATAAATATGCTAAATTAGCATTTATTTTTATCTGTACTCGACAAAGTGATTTTGGATTATGCGTTTGATCAGGGTTGTAAAATTAAATCCACCGAAGGTTTTTTTTTTTTTTTTTGTCAGCTTGCTTAGTGTGTAAGAACAAAAAAAAAAAATGTATTATTGTTCCAAATGTTTTGGCCAAATGTATTTTTAAACCAAGACAATAACTTGCTGCAATACAACAAGAAAAATAAGCTGTTTTCGTAAGTGTTTGGTTGAACAGGAGCTGTAAAATTGAAGCACTTGATTTGTTCAAGAACCATTCAAACTGCTTTCTTAAACCTGTCAATACTGTCTGAACTGTGCAAAAGTTATCACTCATTCCATTATATTTAATTAACAAGAATTAAGACCCTCTTTAAAACTGATCTACATCAGTCATTCTCCAAACTTTTCAGAAGTTGTACTATTAGTTGGACTCTGGCTGCTTTTTGACTCCCTTTGCAGACCACAAGGAGAGCAAAATACGCAGTGATTGAAAGAAACATGATAAAAGTAGACAGGTGGGGGAGGAAAAAGAAGCAAGGACTTAAATGTATTTCGAATCTCTAAAAGTTACGTCTTTCAAAAGATAAGAACAGCACAATAAAAGCTTGGCATAAGACCTGAAAGATACATTGTTCAGTTGATTGACGGGTTTTCAACTAATGGCTTTTTGGATATCACTATGGTGATGCAATTAACCTGATCTTTTTAGATTAAAAATTCCTGCAAGAGCAAAGAGGTCCTTGCTACTAATGTATGGAAACTGAGAACTCCAGAGAACTTTGCGAGACATTTCGGACACTCTTGCGTATCTTGTTCCCGACTCAATGTCAACAGTTGCAGAAAAGATGAGATACTGGCTAAAGGGTTATTTTAGTTTATACCAGCCTTAACTGAAGGGAAATGGTTCAACGTGTTCAATGACTTAGTTCAATTCAATTCACTTAAAAAAATACTTTAGTAATCCCAAAGGGAAATTGAATGGTGTTGTAACTCGTTATCCTCTTTTCATTAAGATACGTTATAGATACTGAGGGCTGTAGGCAGGAAGGATCTCTTGTAAAGGTCCGTCACACAGCAGAGCCAAAGAAACTGGCCGCAGATGCCGTCCGATCCAAAGACTCACAAGAATCTTTCCATCCATGTGTTTTAGTCCCACACTCAGTCCTGTTCAGGTTTACAAAGGGGGAAACTGGACGTATACCAAGGTCAAGCTTGAACAATTAGCTTAAGACTTCATCCATCGACTGTCTTTTACCCGCTTCTTCCTTTGTGGGTCGTGGGGGTCACTGGTGCCCATATCCAGCCATCACTGTATGAGAGGGCCACATAGAGACCAATGAGACAACCATTCACTCTCTCACTCACACCTAGGGACAATTTAGAGTTACCAATCAGTCTAACATGCGTGTTTTAGGTCTGTGGGAGGAAACTGGAGTACCAGGAGAAAGCCCACGCATGCACAGAGAGAACACACAAACTCCACCCAGAATGCCGCCCCGGCGGGAATTCAATCCGGCTACCTTCTCAGTGAGAAGCGGCCGCTCTACCAACTGCTCCATCGTGCCACCCTGCTTAAGACTTCATAATTATCAAATTATAGAACGCTGACTTTTAGTTCAAACTCAGACATCTTTATTTAAACACCATTTGAGGATATTTGCAACATTAGAACTCATTTCTGAATCCATCTTGAAGACGTCAACACCACTTGATATTTACAAGTAATGAACTATTTATTCAAGAATACAAACAAATTCAGGGTGGAACATACTCCAATAAACTTTATGAACAAATGTGTCGTTGAGTCACATTGTGCAAAAATCATAATTTTCCGCTTCGGTGTTCTTAGCTTCTATTCACAAGTGCAGGAATTTCTACCTTGACATGTGCATGGCCCTTTTGTGTGTGAACAAAGAGAGCATTCCCTTGCCAACAGATCGATATGTTGGATCCATTCTGGTTTGTTAAGAGTAATAGACATGGATTTGAGGAGTCGAGAGGGAGGCTAACAGGCGCTGATTTAGCCGGACTACACTGGACCCATTTACTTCTCAGCTACAGCTAATAGGGTTTCTCCTGCCTCCAAAACGCTTTGCACTGCCATCGCAGCACTGTATACGGCCGGAGAAAAATTACCCCCATTATGTAATCTCTGTAATGATTCCTATTGAAAAAGCGGAGAATACAATGGTGGTACAGTAAATTATACTAAACACCATTAGTCTTGACAGCTCCTTCTGAGTTCATATCTGTGCATATCCTCGCTTGTTTGAGAGTTGATATGCGTGTGTGCGATAAAAAAAAAAAAAGTGTTGTGCGAGAGAATGATTGAGTGTGTGAGCACGAGCGCTGCACTCACAGCAAAATTAAACTGGGGCTCAGGTGAGAAACAGAGCAATGCTTCGGCGCCGGGCGAGGAAGAAGAAGCGACGGTGAGAAGTCGAACGCCCCCAAGGACGTTGCGCACAATGTGGCGTAAAGTCGTGGGGGGGGGGGGGGGATAAAAAAGAGAGGCCAATGCAAAAGGAGAAGGGGAACAGAGGGAGCTGACAGGGAGACAGAGATGAGGAGATTGATGGCATGTAATGATGAAACGGATGAAGGACGAGGCAAGAGAGACGCGCACATCAGAGGCCATTACTCATCTGCGACACACAAAGACTGAAAACACCACCCAAGGGTGCAGGAGGAGCTGTCTACCACCCACCTCTCTATTTCTCTCACCTTTCTTTTTCTCTCCGTCGCCCTCGTGTTCATCCCTCCCTCCATCTGTGCCTCTGTCTACCCTTTTTGTTCTTCTTACACTTCCCTCCATTCCTCTGGAGGTTTAGATCAAATCGTCACAAACTGTGAATCTTGTTTTTTACATTTTACATTCCCAGCGTCACAGCAGAGGAAAAGCTCTTACGGGCTGATGAGTTGTCAGATGTAGTACTTTGAGCCCAGGCTTTGTTAACAAGATTGTATTTTATCTTTTATTTTTTTTTATAAATACCACTTTTTTATGAGCTTTGTAGTTATATTAACAATCCTGGTGTTTATTTTTTATTTTTTATATGACGATAGAGACTCCATCCTTACAAAAACACTTTAAGGTATCCCATTCTATAAAATAGGTAGTAGCTGTAGATCAGTAATTAAAGTATGATAGTGGCGCAGTTGGTAGAGCTGTTGCTTCTCAGCGAGAGGGTCACCGATTCAAATCCCAGTCCGGGACCTTTCTGGGTGGAGTTTGCATGTTCTCTCCGTGCATGCGTGTTTTTTCTCCGGGTACTCCGGTTTCCTCCCACAGACCAAAAACATGCATGTTAGGCTGACTGGTAACTCTAAATTGTCCTTAGGTGAGAGTGTGGATGTTTGTCTCATTTGTCTCTGTGGCCCTGTGATGGACTGGGTTTGGGGCAACTGTGGCTGAGTGGTTAGAGCAGTTGTCCTCCAGTGGGAGAGTTGGGGGTTCAATTCTACCAGCAGTCACATGCTGAAATGTCCTTGGGCAAGACAGTGAACCCCTAATTAATGTGTGCCATCGGTGTATTAAAGTGAAAAAGCACTGATTAGTCTTTGTATAGAGTGATGTATGAATGGGTAAATGAGGGTACAGATCGTAGTGTAAAGCTCTTTGAGTATCTTGATAAGATAGAAAGGCGTTATATAAGCACAGTCCATTTCCATTTAATGGACTTGCGACCTGTCCAGGGTGTACCCCGCCTATTGCACAGTGACTGCTGGATATGGGCACCAGTGACCCCCCACGACGCGAAAAGGAAGAAGCAGGTAAAGATAATGGAAGGATTATTACTGCTGAGACTAAAGACAATATAAAGCAGGAAAATTTCTCCATACTAAATAAGACACTAAAAGTGGCTTTTATTTGATCCTTGCATATGCTAAACCTTACATTTAACTCTGTTTGCCAAAATATGGATAAAATCCCCCAACCTGACCTCCCAACGCGCCGCTGTCATCAGAAATGCGAGACATAGAAAACTCCTACATCTGGTTTGTACGTGCGAGCAGAGTTTTAGCACACAATCTCCCATAATGAGCACCCAGGGGACTTGTTGCACCGCACTCCTCACCGAGGTCTGAACAGACTTGTGCGATACCTCGGATGCTCCCCGGAGGGCTGAGACAGACTAAACACCCGTTTCCATAACAGAATGCTCACAACCAGCATGATCGTGTCCCCGTCCCCTGGGTGTTTGTTACAAATGATGGGCAGAGCCCTGTGCTTAAACAGGAACGAGAGCAGCCAAGGATTAATACAAGTGGTGGATGACATTTTCATGTCAAGGATCTTTAATTGGATAAACATCAGGGGATCAAACTCCAATTGGTAAAATGTGACTCCAGGGAAGACTAGAGGATTTTTGTTTTTTTAATGAAAGTCTGCAAAAACACCAACTTATCACCACAAGTTCTCTTCAAGCTGAGTTGCATAAAAAAGACAAACCAGAACAAACCTGATTAGATTGTTAAAATATTATATATAACTTAGAAGAACAACTGGAAAAACGGGACAATTTAGATTTCATTGGGTTTGATGTTTAAATTATTGGGAGTCTATAATTGTATATAAAATGTGCATTTTCAAGCATTTTTTTGTATTTTATGATAACTCACAACCAAAGTCTTCCCAGGACAATAAGCAAAACTAATGGTCCGCTTTAAATATAGCCTACTGCTGTTCAGTTTAGTTCAAATATGTTTCGATTACAAATAATAATTATAAAATTGCAGTTAGTACAAAGTTATGAAAAAGTCTGCTTCAGAATGAAAAAATAACATTTTGTATACAGAATGTATATGAGCTTTTTTTTTTTTTTTTTTTTTTTAAAAGCAGAAAAATAAACCTTTTAGAGATAAAAATAAAACTAGACAAATGACCATAAACTACTCAAATAGCTTGTATATTTAATCTACATAGGTCTGGTGTGGGAATGCCTAGGGGTCCTCCCATCAGAGCTAGAAGACAAGAAGAAGAAGAAAGAAAGTGATATGTGTTGTCATCATTGCATGTTTATATACAATACAGAACAGCTGCCAATCCTGAGCCTGGTTCCCCTGGAGGTTTCTTCCTGTTAAAAGAGAGTCATTCCTTCCCACTGTCTCCAGTGTCCACCCCACGATGTGAAAATTTAATGATATCTGCGGTCTTCCATAAATAGATAACTTCCACTAATCTGCATTTTATCATGTATGGGGGATGTTTATGCACAGTGTGCTGCAATGTTTTTTGTTTGTTTGTTGGTTTTTTGTTAACTATAAATAAACTAAACTGAATTAAATTTAAGGCAGCACAGTGGCACAGTTGGTAGAGCTGTCGCTTCTCAGCGAAAAGGTTGGTGGATCAAATCCTAGTCTTTCTGGGGGGAGTTTGCCTGTTCTCTCTGTGCAGGCGTGGGTTTTCTCCGGGTACTCCGGTTTCCTCACACAAACCATAAACATGCATGTTAGACTGATTAGTAACTCTAAATTGTCTCTAAGTGTGAGTGAGAGAGTAAATGGTTTTTGTCTCATTTGTCTCCATGTGTCCCTGCGATGGGCTGTAGACCTGTCCAGGGTGTCCCCGCCTCTCACACAATGACTGTTGGATGTGGACACCAGTGTCCCCCGCAACCCGTAAAGTAAGAAGTGGATAAATATAATTGATGCATGGATGGATGGATGGATGGATTAAATTGAATGAGTAGTTATGTTTTAAACCTAACTCCCTTCCTAATTAATGTCTAAATTCAATATAAAACATTTTCCTTCCATTATCAGAGTAAACAACAACAACAAAAACAGTCTTTGGTCAATAGTAATGGTTTATTCTTAAAATAGTAAACACAAAAATTACATATTTAGTTTACTGTGGAGGAGTTTGCATAAAGTTAGCATCAATGTATCATCTTTGATTTGAGACAAACATTGATGGACTGTACTTACACCTTTCTATCAAGATACTCAAAGCTCTTTGCAACACAATCTGTGTCCTCATTTACTCATTCATACATCACTCTGCTAGATCTATACAAAGAATAATCAGAGCTTTATCACATTTCATACACTGGTGGGACACACATTGGAGGCAATGAGGGGTTCACATTCTTGCCCAGGGACATGTCAATATGTGACTGCTGGTGGAATCGAACCCCTAACTCTTGCATTGGAGGATGATTGCTCTAACCACTCAGACACAGCCGCCCCTGATGAATAGTTTGAGATGAAATAAGAAGACTGATTGCAGAATTTAAATAAGCACAAACAAAAATACCTTTCCAAATACAGATATCTGTTACAGTATAATACTCATATTTAATACCCTAACAAGTGGATGATCATGTGTATGATGTGTCTTTTAGCAAAATGTTTAATGAACCAATGGATGGACTTTAATGAAACTCTCAGATGATAAACATTGGATAACTTTGATTATATTTAGACCGTCACAGCTAACTGAACTTAGCAAACACAAAAAAATGACTTGAACTCAAGTTTTACAGATAGTGAGCTAAAAATCTGGTGTGGTAGTAGCTGAGAGTCGTCCTGGTAATGCAAGGAGGTGATGCATTCCTAAAAGAAGTGCCACCTAATCACATGATTGTTGAGTTCACACCAGAAAACAGGGAGCGTTCCTACACAACTTGTACTCAGCAGGTTAAACGTGATTCAGGTCCATCTTAAGTTGATCTAGAACAATTCAAACCCAGAAGTGCTCCCTCTCTGCTGCTGAGTAGGCTGTTTAAATGGAGCTCGCTCTCGGCTAAGCTGCGTTCACTAAACATCTGCTTAACATCCCACACACACACCTCCTAATGCCGATATGCCGAGCGGCAGAATGTGTGCAGCGTCCTCGGTCTCCCCGTGGAGGCTTCCAATGCATCAAGCCTAATCAGAGAGGGAGACTCGGCTCTTTGTGGTGGCTAGCGCTGCATGCTAATCCTCTGCAGATGAAGACGCTAAGCTAAGCGCAATCTGACAGCTCTGTGGTCGGATGGCAAACGAGGCTAATGCTAACCACGCTGTCACTGCTTTCTTTCATTTTCCTTCTCCAAACACGCTCCTTAAAGCTGTATACCTTTGGGTCTTAAAAGAGAATTCATGAGTGAGTGCGTGTAGAAAGACTAGCTAATGACAGCTACATTAAAAGCGCTCAACATCAGCCCGGCCAGCTGAGATCTGATTTGGCTGTCAGCATCAGTGTGTGTGTGTGTTTCTGCGCCTGCGGGTATGTGTGTATCCACGAAGGAATTTGATGATAATTCTAACAAGCTCGCGGAGTCGAGCAAACCGAGACAACCTTTCAGCGTAGTTAGCAAAGTTTCTCGTGTGAATACTCCAGAAAGAGTTGGGCGACTTGTTGTGATTGGTTGTTGTTTACCAGCAGAGGGGAAACGGTCGCGGTCTTCTCATTAAAAAAAAAAACTCAGGAGCTCTGGCACTTTTCTCATTAGTGTGTGTTTGGAGTCTTCATGCACAGAAGAATGACGTGTAAGCAGTTTAGCTCCAACTCTGAGTAAACATACTTGTAAGAAGGTAAAAAAGCAACAACCATCAGTATCAGAACATCTGTGTGTCTGCTTAAAGATTTCGAGAGCCGAGGCATCACAGTGTGACGCACACTCACCGACACACTAACTGGCTCTAGTTGTAAGAAAAGCACCCAGGAGAACCACAAAAAAAGCACTTACTCAGAGCTGCCTGCCAATCTCAGACAGCTACAATGCCCACTGCTGAACCCACTTGCCGTCAATCACCCTGCACCACCGCACCCACATTCTGACAAGCTGCAAAACATCTCGCGGCACCCCTGATTACAAATCCTACTTCCAAATCCCATTGCGCACCCAAACCCCAACATGACAGAATGCTTCTGCCATGTCCGGGACGAAAAAAAAAAAAAAAAAAAATCCACCTCACGTTAGCGTCCTGCGTCGCCTCTGACACGTTATATCCCATTAACAAGGTGTCACTGCTAATATTTAGAGCCCTAATTTGTGTCGCTCCCAAAGCCGCTTTGATCCAAACAGAGTTTGACAAGTTTAATGACTAAACAAAACAGAGGACAAACAAACCTAAAGACCTGCCGCTAAATGGCGGTGGGGGTAGTCTGCCGGGAGTTGGCTTTTGAAGTGGAGGAAAAACAACCAAAGGAAGCTTTTCATGTTGCTGTGGCGAGGTGAGGCCGGGGCTTTAATTAGGACTGCAATTGATTTAAGTCCATGCTCAGAAACGTGGAACGAAAGGGGAGATAATTGGAGATGAGGATGATACACTAGACTCGAAGGTGCTGAATGTGAATTTTGAGTTAGGACACAAAGTGGTTATTTCAAATATAAAAACACAACCTCAGCTATTTGTTTATAGGATGCATAAGACATCAGATTCTATAAGCTGTGAACATTTTTACTTTTCAAATACTGCGAGCCATTGTAGAGCGCTCAGGTTGGTTAAGCTAAAACATACCCCGTGACATTTATTGACATCACCTTTCAACGGCTTCTGAGTTTACAAGATATTTAACCTCAGATGGTATTTGTAGCTGACAATGTTCTACAATAAAACATAAGGAACATGATTACTGTAGTAGTTTAAAAGGAAAATATCATTGAACTTGCAGTTTTGTTATACGTCTAAACGCACTCATCTGTTTATGCATATCACCAAAATGAGAAAGAAAAGAGTGCCTTTCCCTTCTTTATAGCTGTTGCTGAAGGCAAAAAGACAGATTTAAAGTGTTTATACGATTGTTAGCAAAATATCTCAAGGATCAATGGATACATTTGTGCAAAACTCTCGGAAAGTGATCATCGCTAATTATTCTACGACTAACAAATTTCTGAAGTCAATCCAGTTCAAGACGATCTTTTACAGCCCACTGACCTTACAAAACTCAAAAATGGTGCAACTCAGTAAATCTAACAGACATTGAGCTAAAATATAGCGTGCTAGTAGTTCAGACGGATACTTTAGGCATTAACTGTTCAGACCAGACATTAGTTTTAAACTTTGGCATTCACTTTTGAAGTCAATCTTGTTAGTGTTATCCAACTATCTAATGGGATGCATTCCAATGAAATGTTCAGAAATATCTCACTGGATGTACATCTACTTGATTAACATTTCATGCTAATGGCCTCACCAATACAATAATGGTTCTGACCAAATCAATCTTATAAATATTGAGTTAAAAGTTTGATGTTAGTAGCTGAGAGTCATCCTCAACACATACTGTTATACTTACATGAAAACTGACCATTGATATGCATCACTTGAACGAATGCTAGACCTTTTAAATCACAAACATTAGTGGTACGTCCATTCTTTTAACAGAAACATGGCAAAACCAGGTCCTCATCTTCCTCCCATCACATTCCCTTCCATCTTATAAACCAGAATATCCCCAACTCCAGCCTCTAAATGACAGAGGTAACCCTCTTATACGAGCAGCTGCTGCTAAGAGCATGTCATTTCTCCTGATAATCTAGATTCAGAACAACCATGGGAGTAAAAACACCACATCCCCACCTCACATAGACCCAGGGGAGCTTAAATGTCGAAAACACTAACTAATGACACCAAGTGACCTGCTTTGTCTTCATCTAGCAATTCTCTAAAAAAGACTTAATGCACCTTTTTTGAGTCACAAGCTGGTACATCCCTCCTTTAAATCTTCTGCTCTGTTATCTTGCTGTGTAACGCTCACACTTATTTCACAGAGCTTAGCCAGACGCATGGAACGACTTACCCCATTGATCTATACATTAGCAGGCTGTTGTACAACCTGGAGAAATGGCGGCAGCTTGATTGCCCCATTCAGAAAGACTTCCTCACAATCAAAACTAATGCTATTACTGGCACTTTGGTTCTACAGGCAACAAAAAAAGAAGTAAATTATGCATTCTGCTTGAAAAGGCTAGTGCACTTAAAGCAGATAGATGTGTTCTTACATAAGACGAGCAGTGAAATAAAAATCCATTACAGTACTTGTAAAGATCACTAACACTAACAATGCTTTGGCTAATCATCTGAGCTAAAACATAATAATGTTTTAAATGAAGCTTTCTGTTCGTATATATAAATCCAGCCATGAAACCAAAATAAAAGATTTGTATCTCAATAGCAACATTTTTTTTGTGCGTTACTCAAAGTTAATAATCTTCCTATTTTGAAAGTGTGTTCTGTGTAGTTTATTGCAGTTTATGTATTTAATAAACTTTATCATCAAAGTCAGTTATGTGGTAAACAGTTGTTTTAGCAGAAATGGTGTAGTATTCTTTATTGAACAATATATATCCACAAAATGCACAAAAGTGTGTGGTGTGAAGGTTTATAAAAATTGGGATGGCAAAAGCCCACGTTGGTCTTAGGTTGGTTTGGACTAGTTGATAGCTCATTACCGTAGTTGTGTTGGACCTAAAGTAAAAAATAAATAAAAAATAACGACTGGTTGGAGGTAGGGATGGACGATATGACTCAAATATAATATTGTGATATTTTAGAGTATTCTTACGATAACAATACATTTTGTGATATAAAAAAAACCCAGAAATCATAGTTATTTATTTGACAAAATTAACTTAACATTTTACTTTGCAGTATTACATAAAATTAAAAAAGGGGTAATTTTACTGAAATTACTTTATTTAGTAAAGTATTCAGTCTCCAAGTATAAAAATAAAAAATAAAAATGATCCCTCTGTTATTTAGATTGAAAAAGTCTGCACAAATAGATCAATAAATCCACCACAAAAACTAAAGTGCAGATGCAGTTCCCCAAAATAACTGAATAAACTGAAGCTTAAGAAAAAAGATGAGTGGCAGCTTTTAGCGGGGGGAGGGAGAGACAGGTGAGTCGTCTGTACCTGCAGTTTAGAGTGCGGGGGTGGAGACACAGCTGAGCTGCGTGTTGTTTGTTTTTAGCTTTTTAGCTAGCTAGTATTGCGGGCAGCTAATTAGCGTTACGCGAGTAGCGACAGGTGGAGGGGGGGTGCGCAGTTCGGTGTGGTCGTTCGGCGTGCTCGGTTCTGTTAACGGGGCGGGGCGCCCTGACGTAGTACGTCATGAAATTAGCATATAATGATATAATTTTTTTGCCCGGGCAAGCTTTTTTTACCGGTATTATCGTGAAGGATGTGATACAGCCCAGCTCTAGTTGGAGGTTTAAAATGTTTCTAGAGTCCAATTTTAAAATGGCTGAACTAAATTTTAAATAAACAGCCAAATTTGATTAAAAATTAAAGTAATCCACTTGACCAACAAAATTAGGCGGCACTGTTCTACAATAATTTATTTTATTTTTAACAGACGTTGCATTAAAACTGGAAAAGACACAAACAGCAGCTGCTTAGAACCAAGTGCTGTCAATCAAAAGGCATCCTCAAATTAGCCAATAGGAAGACAGCAAGCTACCAGGACTTGAAAATAACATTTCCAAGTGAAGAAAACTGATTACTAGAAGAAAAACAAAGGTCAAAGAAAGAGCAAAAAATATATACAATAGTCTCTTAATACTTTGCGGTTCGACTTTCATGGACTCACTCTTTCGCAAGTTTTCAAAATAAGATTGAACACATTGATTCCCGGTGGCCTGGCTGGGCTAAGGCTCGGTTCGGATCGTGCTTGATTATTTTAAATAAACAGTCCATGCTGCTCACTCTGGTATCCGTCTCACTCAAGCTCCCACAGCAGTGATGGGGAAGGATGGGGAAGGTGACCCCGTCACCTCATTTCTCTTTCGGAGACTGTCACAGCAGAGAAGCAGACAGAGACTTGACCTGAACCAAGCTGAACCAAGAAGGAACATCTGTCCCTGGGCACTGATTGTCTCAGTAACCATAGCATCAATATGTCTGCTCTCTTTTGATGTGCTCTTTTAATTTTAAGTAGACACAATGTTTACTTTTAGAACTAGGCTTAAGTTTTTCCTTTTTGATAAATCCTATAGTTAGGTTTGGCTTGGGTTTCCTGAGTTGTCCTTTAGTTATGTTGCTATAGGCTTAGACTGCTGGAGGACAAACTGACCGCATCTTTTCACTCTGCTACTGTCTTTACTTACTCTGCTCAACCAGTTTTGTATTTGTAATTATTTTTTCTATCCTTGACATGTGTTTTTTTGTCTTTCAGGTACACCTGCACCTACATCTGGACCCGCCATTATGTATTAATTTGTCTCGCTTTTCTGCTTGCTCAGTATGAGAGACCACGACGAAGTGAAGATTCAACATGTGTGCTGGATTCCTTAGATAGAGAACTTTACTAATTGTCTTTTCTACAGTATGTCCTGTAAAGTGCCCAGAGAAAACTTTGTTGTGAATTGGCAATATGTAAATTAACTGAATTGAATTGAATTTTAGAGCATTTAGAGAGTTTAGAACATTGTTAAGAACATCGCAAGAGTGTGTGAAAGGTTTATAAAGACGTAAAATACATATAAAGACCAAAATAAATATAAAGTCCCTACTTTGCGGACTCTAACCCATCACGGAAGTGTCTGGAACATAACCCCCATGATATATATACAGTATATATATATATATATAC
>NC_056519.1:20892142-20892426 GCF_014905685.2 Nematolebias whitei | reverse complement strand
ATATGCACACAGTATACAAAGTAAATATTTTATTTATTTATTTTTTGCAAGAACGTGTTAAATACAGTCATATTCCAAGTTAGGAGCTACAGGAATGAATGATAAAGTGTTGCTAAAATACTAAAAACCCAGAGGATAATTTGTTCTCTTGAACAAAGATCATGATGAACTGAATTATCTCTATAAATAATGTTTACTTAACCTCAGAGTCAGGGCAGATGGATTTCCTATGTGACAAGGGATGAGTTTTATTTTTCAACACACACACACACATTATATATATA
>NC_056519.1:20870857-20892042 GCF_014905685.2 Nematolebias whitei | reverse complement strand
TGTATGCTGATGGGAGAACTAAATCCAGTCTCCCAGAGTAAATTGCTGGGATGCCTGTAAACGAGGCTGGGGTCGTTTCATCCATAACCAACAGAGCCATCAGTGGGAGCAACAGCATCTTTCTGTATTCCACTCATACCACCGCCCCCCCTCCTCTCCACTGCAGAGGCTAGAGGTCCACACACACTGTGGCTCCACTCATTACCTTGCCGCTTGGAAGCTGAACCCCCATTCACCTCGCTCGCATGTACAGAACCACGTTTGCACTTCCACACTAGCACAGCTAACCTTCTGATTAATCATTTGTTTTTAACCCCGCCCCCCTCCGAGGAGATGCGCCTCTTATGTGGGATGCATAAATCAAAATGTGTGATTCTGATTGGTCCCTTTTGGAAAAGCTACAGCACGACTTGCAGTATTTTCCCTGAATTGTTTGCACAAACAAAAATCTGCATTCCCGATCTGTAATTTTTTCATTTATTTCCCTCAAAGCTGCTGGATGATTGAACGGTTCGCGTGTAAACACGGTCAAAGGTCAAATGACGCAAAATGAAACTCATTTTACGTATCGCCCGAGTGCACCTTAACGTATTACTTAGACTGTGTTATTCCAGTGATTTTGACGGTAAATTTAATATCGACAGCCACAGATGATTTCCTCCCTGAGCTGCAAATCTGAGCGTCAAGATTTGAATTAATGGGATATGTGATGTGACACTTTTCAGAGGCCATTCCTGTGATATTAAATTACTGATTGAATACATGGGCACCAAGATTTTTTTTATTTTTTTTTTATGCTGCTTCAGGTATCCCATCTAAATTAGTTTTATTTGAATGTTAGAAGCCCAGCTGTGAAAAAAGAAATCTCCTAATGTTCTGGTAAAATCCCTGCAGCTTCTGTCTCTCTCTGTGTGTGTGTGTCCAGGGAGTTTCTTTAGTCACCGTCTACAGAGAAACATTGGATTTCTTTCTAGAAAAAAAAAATCTTTACAATTTATTGAATGCTGTGGTTCATACACAGATTAACCTGATTAAATACAAGTGAAATGCCCAGACACGGCTACAAGAATTCATTTTAAAGGAGTGTTTTGTTTTAGAATGTATGAAATGTTGCAAAGTCCAAATTTAAGCAAGACTGATAAGCAGTACGCTGATATCCCTCATTGTTGAAGTATTTGAAATAGTGAATGTTTGTAGTTTTTCATGTGTCCACAGAGCTCACGTCACATCGCTGCTTTGCCATTGAGCCATTGTGGTTCAGTTCCCGGCTTCCTTCCAGTCTCGGGTTCGGGACTGTCATGGCGGGGGTCTCCATGATCCTCCATATGCCTGCATGGACCAAACTCTACGGAACAGTTAGGTTCAGAGGGAAACTTTGGATGTTCTGTGTCTGCCAGACCTGGTTCTGGAGGGCAGTCACTGTCCGTTGCCACCATCGTTACTATCAACATGATGCTAACGATACTGCACTGCTAACAAGACCACGCCGCTAACAGAACTACTCTGCTAAAACCATGCCACTAACGGGACTATGTTGCTAAGAGAACCTCACTGCTAACAGAACCACTCTGCTAACACCATGCCGCTAACAAGACCACAAGAAACGACACAAAAACCTCTGAAGACAATTCTTCTTCTTATTTTGGAAATAAAAACAAAAATGGAGTGGCATCAAGTTTTAGCAGTTTTAGGAGTTATATTTCGTTATTTTTCAAAAATGGACTCCTCATGAGCAGAAGATGAGACAGAAGACCATGGAGAATGTTGTTTTTCACACAAGGCAGCTGACGGCTCCATGTAAGGTCAGAGAAATGCGTGTTTGTTTGCCATGCGCTGTACTCCACTACTTGTTTGTGGAGCGGGGCCGGTCTGTTTACATTCACACTGTACTCAAACCGCTCTGGAGTTCTCTTCTACCGGACCGAGACCTAGGTTTTAGCTCGGGCCAGAATTCGCCTTTTTGTTCCAAGACAGAGTTCGATGGCGCGTTCACACCTCCCCAAAGGAACAGGACTTCCTAGGAAAACGAGCTAGAGTTCGATTAAAGCGGACTAAACAGGGCTGGTGTGAATACATCCTAAAACAGGTCTTCTGTGAGAGGTGCTTTGTACTGATTCATCTTACTTGCACTGTTGTATTCTACCATGTTATTTACTATATTTATTTAGGACCTTGTAGATGTTGTATTTCTTTATCACTTTTGGTTCGTTTTGTACTTTGTTGCATGCTTTTTTATTTAGTTTGTTTTTGTTCAGTTTTTATGGAGAGTCGAGACAGTTCTTCCCGTCCTGAGCATTTCATTGTTGACCTTGTGTTGACCTGTGCATGACAATAAACAATAAACTAAAATATCCACCACCAATGGCAATGGTGGAGCCAGTGGGTGGCCAATAGTGGCTTTGGCCACCATAGATTAATCTCAAGCCACCTCACTGGTGTATTTTGATGTGGCAGCCCAATTTTCAGAAATGGTAGTCAGTGCATCACTTATTTTTCAAGTTATGCTCACAACATGGACAAATGGACAGACAGTATTTCCAATTAACCCTCTTCGCTTGGTGATGAGGGACAATAAAGGCTAAGATAAGTTACTGGTATAAACACATTTAGAATAAGCTGTTGTTTTCATATACTTGTATAGAAAAGTGAGATGAAAGAAGGTAATTCAACTCTGTTCTTAGATGCTCGTCATTGATGGGTATCAAGAAGAGAAAACTTGGATCTTCAAGATACAAGCTTTAAAAAGACCAGAACTACAAGGGACACAATTTTAGACAGAAATAATTCTGTTTGTTTTGAGAAATGATCAACCAGTACAATAAGCAACAACAGACATAACACCTGCATGCACAGATTTAGAAGGTAAACATTGTTTGTATACCGGATCTAGTTCTACGGTGTCAAGTCAGAATGTCTGAAGTGAAACAGGACAATTACCCAGAATGCAACTCATTTACCAGAATGGTCTCAAATTTGAGGAATATATCAGCAACTGCTTTATGGGCCAAGACTAGCTGTTTGCAAACAGAAACGGTG
The DNA here is from genome assembly GCF_014905685.2 of Nematolebias whitei. NCBI lineage: Eukaryota > Metazoa > Chordata > Actinopteri > Cyprinodontiformes > Rivulidae > Nematolebias > Nematolebias whitei. The sequence goes on along the minus strand of NC_056519.1, from coordinate 20,889,006 downwards.
GATTCTAGCAAAAAATTTTAAGCATCTACAGAAACTAGATTTTTTTTTTCTCCTAAAAGCTTCTAGCTGCATTAATACTGTTGGGATTTGAACCATGACAATAAGTCTAATACAGCTACCAAATTCTGCTCAAAACATAAGACACATGACCACATCCATCACTTGACCACACCCATTGTCTGACTGCATGCATCATCTGACCACACCCATTATCTGACCACACCCACCACCTGGCCACACCCATTATCTGACCACACACATCATCTGACCACACCCATTATCTGACCACACACAGTATCTGACCAAACTCATCGGTTCAACCGAAGTGAAGTCCTTCAAGCTGAGGCTAAACATGATAATTTCCCATTGTAAACTGTGGTTGTTTTTCAAAAACTAACACCTTCGGGTCTTCTATTATTTCATGAACTAATCAGTATCAGACATCCTTTAAACTGGAGGACAAAAAGGTCTTACTGGGGTAACATCTGTCTTTAGTTTATTTATACTTCGCTATCAATAAATCATCAGTAACGAACAAAAAGACCTTTAACTTTATTCTGAAATTTGGAACATAAATAAAACTGCCCAGGCTAAACGGAGCACATTAAAAGCTGAGCACAGGAGATTAGGTGAGTCGTCTCCTTGCTCGCTCTGCACTTAACAACCCTCCCTTTGCATCCACTCATCCTCACCTTCATTTTTTATGTCCTCTCCCTCCTCTCTCCATCTTACTAAAACCATTAGGCTTAGCGAGGCCAGCTAGCCTGGGTTAAATACACAGCACCTCACTGTGCTTCAAAAGGGGAAAAGAAGCCTCCCAGAGGGGAGGATAAAAAAAAAAAAATAAATTCTGACACGCACAGCGACACAACAGAGAGGTCCTCTGCAGCTTTGAGAGCTGTGATTGCTGTAATAGCTCTGCAGAAGAGGGGAAAAAGACAACAGAGAAGAGCCAAAGGATTGAGAGGGGAAAGAGTTGATGGATAGGTCTGCCTGGCAGGTCACTTAGGGGGCTCCCCCCGCCCATCTCAGAATCTCAGGGTCACTATTGTTGTGCTCAATCAAACTAAATACACATGGTACATGGTCGCACTACAATGGCCAACAATGTAGGCTAACAAATCACGCAAACACACACCTCGCGAACACATTCTATCGCTGCCTCATTGTTTCTTCTCAAAACTGACTGTAATTGCTGATGTGAAGATAAGTGTGTACAATAATGAAGCACAAACCAATTATGTGCGCGCTGCAGCTCAAACATAAATGATCGCACGCATTCACACAACGACCAGGCCTCGTCTGAGAAAGAGGATGTGTGTCCCCTTGAGGCATCATCTTCCCTCTCTCCTCCTCCTCTCCCCATTTCCTTTGTGACAGCTGTCATCCAGTCAGGCTATGGCCTCTATGGAGATCTGCCATCCTATTTTATTTCACACACCCACACACACATACACACACATGGTTACAAACCCTCAAACTTAACAGCACCAGCAGATCCAGTTTGGTATTCCCCTCATCAGCTCAACCAAACCATCCCAAGAAACCCTGAGCTCAACCCGGGGAGCTAACTAGCCAAAGTTGCTCCTCTGCTGCTTCTCCTAAAGAGACAGAAACAATATCTGACAGAGACGAAAATGACATTTTGCGAAATTCAATTGTTTGCTGTCACACAAGCCCAGTCAGACAAAAAAAAGGGGGGGTGGGAATCAATATTGCTTCCATTGCTGTCTGTTCAGTACTGATTCTGGTTGTGATTGCTTTAGCAGCTCCAGGGAGGGGTAACAACACACCTGAAACTAAGTAATGAAATTACTGAATTGCAGAAATCCAAAAGTAATCTGTTACTTTTAAGGAACAGAACAAAAGTGTGTACTTTTGCAGCATTGGAGCTGATGCTCTGCAGGTGCAGCGTATGTAAATTACATTAAAATAAAACATTCAAATCATAAAGATAGCGTTAGATTTGGCCCGTTTGTGGCTAATTTCAGGGTTAGGGTTAGGATAGCAACCTAACCTATAGCAGATAGCAAATTATTCAAAACTGATCCTCTATTCAGTATGTCAATACTTTATATCTGATATTAAATATATCATTGAATATATGCCAATTTGTTTGCTCAATGCTGACTCATAAATATAAATAAACACAATGCATAGCTGCTCTGTATAAATGATATAAAATCTGATGAGCTCATGTGATCAGCCGCTGACATTTGTAAACACTTCCAGCAGCTCGCTTTATGAAAAGCAGCTGGTGAAACTGAACTCTCGATGTTATTTACAAATGCAGTTTATAGCCTGTCAGACCGTTTTCACTCTGATGCCTTCATGGACCGCTGTGTGCTCGGGACATTTTGGCTAATTAAACTTTTGCAAAAGGGATCGCATTTAGTGTGACTAAATGGCTAAACTGTTTATTTCCATTATAATATCCAATGTTTCAAAGACTTAAACTAAATCAAGACTATTTTGTAAGGTCAGCAGTTAGGTTGCAACGACTTATTGAGGAAACGGGTGCATATAACTTAAAAAAAAAACGACTGCTTGACTTGACAATGGCGATCGTATTACAAATGAGACGAGTATTTCAGGGAACCAGTATGAACACCTTGTATGTATTTCTCACAGTCAGAGAAAAGTATTTCTATAAAAACCTTTGCAACGTTTCCAAATCCCAGCAGTTGATAATAAAATAGTAAAAGAAATTTGACTAATATCTCCTTATTTTTAAAATACCCCTTTGGTTTCAGCTATAACCAAACCTTTGGATACATTCTGGAAGATAAGACTCTTGAGTTGAAAGCCATACCCAGATACGTACGGGTGGACAACGGTGGCCTTGGACACCATAGATTAATCTTGGGCCACCCCAATCATTTGATGAAACTATAGTTTTAAGCAATAAATAAATTAGAAAGCATTGTTTTCTCAAATGACACACACACACATATACTCATATATGGCGACAGCCATCTTGGATTTGATGTGGCAACCCAATTTTCTATAGTGACATTTCTTGCACCTGAATGCAACCACACACCAAAATGGAAATTGACAAGTTGACAATGTTTCAAGTTCTCCAGCTCCCAAGGTAAACAAAACAACGTAAACGTAAACGACAGCCATATTGGATTATGATGTGACAACCCAAGTTTTGAAAGGACTCTTTCTTACGCCTCGATGAAGCAACACAAAAATGGAAGTCAAAAGCTCCCTTTTATAAAAACTTAAGATGTAAAAAAAAAAAGACAGACAGTCAGAGCACATTTCCAATTCCCCCTTTTAGCTCTGCAAACAGGGACAATATGTTGTGGTAAGGTTGGATGTGATAAAAGCTGCAAGAGATTGAATTGCCATCATGTAAAATATGGTTTAACCACAAAAAAAGATGTGCTGCGTCATAATCATCCCGAGTTTCAGTGCTGAGTATTAATGTCACATGCCTTCATACCATGACAAGACGATCCTTCAGTCTGAGTCCGTTTCCATGTTCTCCAATCAGATATCTGTGTCAAAGGCGTAAAATGAAAATACGGTCTATTGGCAGGTTAGGTCCAAAATTATCCTGGCTGCCCTTTAAACTGCACACATTGGTGCAATGATGCTCCGCAACTCTACACCCGCCTGACACCAACCTGCTGCTCAGACACATTCCAGTCATGTACACATCTACTGCAGCATGCCAAACACATCTCCCCGACTGGCCACGGAACACTGAACCAGTGCTGCGTTACAGCATCCAAATCAGACTTCAGAGACGACTTTACTCCATTTGAGATCCTCTTCAGCCTGCACAACCAAAGGACTTAGGACCTAAAGTGTAGACCTTCTAAACTTGGAGTGTTAGCACATTTATCATGCATCAACAAGACAAAATAACAATCACTCATAAAAGAAGTAAGACACTACTTCTAGGCTTAAAATGTGTGTAAATGTTGAATTGATACGCTTATAATGTACAGGAAAAAATAAGGCAAACACGATTTTCATGCAGACTGCAGATCTGCCTTGAGTTAATATGAATCTGCATGCTAATTTAATTAAAAAAAAACAGATTAGTCATGCAGTCGTCACCTCCATTGGCTTGGCTCTGAATCCTTATGTAAAAAAAAAAAAAGTACAGTAAGTTATGCAGCTAATAAGCAAGCAGATACCCACGGATGTAAACACCCAACAACCGGCGACTGCCTGGCAAATGGCAACCGGTTGGAAAATGTAATTGCTTGAACTTTAGAGGAGCGACTGCAGCTTTCTGAAACACCCATGGGAGCCATCCCACCAACAACACAAAAAGCAAGGAAGCCTCCCTGTGAGCAAGTGCACTACTTTAAGCAGTAATAACTACACTGGTTGTTGGAGTGAAGAGAGGAAGCGAGGGGATGAGGAAACAAGCGCACGAGAAAATACGGAGGGAAAAAAAAAAAAAAGGCAGCGCTTTAATCTCCATCAGTGTGCGTTTTATTTCTGGGCAGCACAGCTCTGAGAAAATGGGTTGTGAATGTCAATAATTTAGCAGCTAAAGGAATACTTCGCCCGAAAACCCATCTTTCAAGTACCACGTATTCACTCTGTGTGTGTTTTTGAGAGGCTCTCCATCATTTTTACACAGAGTTTAGTAGTCTGAAGAAGCAGCTGGATGTTGTCTCTGGAGGAACATTTTCAGTCTGAGACCTAGCTGATTATGTCAGTGATTACATCAACGTGAGTGGATGAGAGTTTTATTAGTTTTTTCTTACAAGCATGGTCACGGGTGATATATACAGTAAAATACGTTCATAGTTAACAGGTTAAGATCTGAAGCTAAAAAAACCTAAACAACTACTAGTATGAAATCACCTTTAATATTCTCAGATTCAAATAGCGACAACTTTTCTCATGTAGTAAAAAAGCTAAACACACGTTCTCCTAAAAACATTTTCTGTTCAGTATTAATGTTCTTACCTAAACATAGTTCTGTTAGGCTCCTAAAAGCAGCTGAGCTCCAGAAACAATTGTACCAGCAGTATTAGCTACATTAGCATTACCAAGTATAAGTTATGCTCATTTACGTAAACTGTTGAAGTGCAAGTTAGCAACATTATGATTCTTAAATGTTTATTTTAAGCATATTTCACGCTCATTTATTCACATCAATTCAATTCAATTCAGTTTATTTATATAGCGCCAATTCACAACAGAAGTCATCTCATGGCACTGAACAGAAACATTCACTTACATAAATATCAGTTACGTCTTGTCAGAGTTTCAAAGCAGAAAATTAAGGATCATCCAGGTTTTTATGTGTTTAAGACATGCTTGTAGTCTAAGTAGCTGACTGGATTCATTGGGTTTCATAGACAAATATAACTGTGCATCATCAGCATAACAATGAAATTTTATTCCATGCTATTTAGTAACTTTACCTAGTGGAAGCATACATAAAGTAAAGAGTATTGGTCCAAGCACTGCACCCTGGGGAACTCCATGACTAACTTTGGTGTATGATGAAGATTCATTATTTGCATTTACAAACTGGAATCTCTCAGATAAATATAATTTGAACCAATTTATAGCCGCTCCTGTAATTCCAAATATCATATTCAAGCCTCTGTAGTAAAATGTTATGATCAACTGTATCAAATGCAGCACTGAGGTCTAACAGGACCAGTATAGACACAAGTCCATTGTGAGAGGCCATGAGAATATCATTAGTAACTTTCATCAGTGCAACAAAGTCCATGCTCAATAATCCAGGTATAAAATCCAACATTTTTCAGTCAGGTCATCTGGACAGTTTCTTTTTTTTTGTGCTGAAACGTAAGAAGACCTGACTGAAAAATGTTGGGTTTCATCAGTGCAGTTTCTGTGTCATGGTGAGACCTAAACCCTGACTGAAACTCCCCAAAAAGATTATTTCTTTGCAGATGTTCATACAATTGACATGCGACTATTTGCTGTAGAATTTTGTAGATGGAAGTTAGATTGGATATAGGTCTATAATTGGCTACGATTCTTGAATCAAGATTATGTTTCATAAATAAAGGTTTAATTACAGCAACCTTAAAGCTCTAACTTACGCTAACCTTTGCAACACAAGTTAGCTACACTAGCATGACCAAGTTTAATTCATACTCATTTATGTAAACTTTTAAAATGCAAGTTAACAACATTATTAATGTGTTATACATTAGGCATATTTTGTACTCGTTTTTGCTAACATTGGCTACACAAGTTAGCTACATTAGCATCACCAAGTATAATTCATACTCATTTATGCAAACTTTTAAAACGCAAGTTAACAACATTATTACTTTTTTATATCTATTGGGCATATTTCATACTTGTTTATATAAACTGTTCCTACATAAGATAGCTACATTAGCAATTGCAATATTATTTTTTAAATAAATATGTTTTTCATGGTCATTTATGCTAACTTTCTTCAGTTACATCAGCTAGACATATGTGCATGTTTTCATAAGGTGACCTGACATAACGTTTTTTTGAGAATTGGTGCAAAATAAATAAAGTGAATTAAATAGAAAGAAGTCCATTACATTTAGGGAAATAAAGAGAGAAAATAAAACTCTTACCTACAAAAGAAATGCATCCATTCCCCAGCTCTGCGTGCTGAGTTGAGGCATTTTAAAAGATTGATTTGGTACCTAAAATCTTAGTTCCCAGTCAGAGCTAAATGCCACTTGGATCCGTACGAGGAATCATGACAAAATTATGAGTGGGCATGCACTCAACCACCTCTCTGACTCGAGTGGGAACATGCTGTGTTTGAGATGTGTCTGTTCTCCTCATGCTAAGTGGTTCTCTGTCGGTCAGAATGAAAAGCTCCAGAAGAAATATGAAGAAACACTGCGGACTCATCCCTCCAACACTAAGTCAATGTGCATCTACAGGAAAAGTACAGATTGTTCAAAGTTTGAACAAGAAACTTATTGGTGCACTTCAGATACAAAAGACAAATCCAAAGTCTGAAACTTTTTTCTTTACAGCAACACGTGCAAGACACTATTTATTACACATTAAGTTTTTTATGTAATTTAGATAAAAGGTTGAATTTGCACTATAAAATCAATATTTTTCAAATGCAAAGTGCAAAGTGTTGGATTAGCAGGAGATCTTTATAAGATGAGCTTTAACAGAGTATGACACTTTGGTAACGAAAATGAATGTTTTAATATATTTTTTAACAATGTATGGTTGTTGCTATAAACATTTAATTTCACTCATCTTTGTTGTAGTGTTTGTTCCGAAGGTCCACTGAAAAATGGAACATTAATTACCATATTTTGCGGCTTACAAGTTGCAGCTTTTGCATAGATTTGTCAGTCCTGCGACTTATATGCCAAAGTAACTTATATACGTTAATTTTTTTCCCTATATACAAAACGCAATTTTTGACTGGCCCGTTAAATTTCGAAGAACTGCAACAGCGAGTCCTCCCATGCCCACTCGCTTCACTCAGGTGGTGCAGGCGGAAGAACGCTGGAGAGCTAGCGGCTCCGGCCGTGATGGATGAATGGATGGATGGTGCTGCGTGGACAAGGCAAAATGTAGCTGTTTTGACCATTAAATAAAAGCATAATAAAGGCGACTGGTTAGAGTTAGTGATGCATAATAAATGCAACTTATAAGCCGAAGCGACTTATATAAATACGTTTTTTTTCCTCTTCATTATGCTTTTTGTGACTGATGTGACTTATACTGAGGAGCGACTTATACGCCAAAAAACACGGTAATTATTTTAAAGGGAATGACGTTTTGGGAATAACCGGAACAGCTAGATACAGTTTGAAAGTGGAAAGGCCGCTTGTGAGTGATGAAGAGGTGATTTCCATTTTTCTTTTGTCGTGACCCCAGGTCACTGTCTGATTCCACTGTAGACGCTGTGAAATGAGCTGTCTGAACCTGCTGTCCGTTAAAAAGCAACTTGACGCCTTTTTTTATAACCAACTGAAGGAAAACCGTTCGCTCTTTGGTTGCATTTAAAGCACTGCTTTACATCGACTAAAAATGTGCAAGTTTGAATACGGTCATGAAATATTTTAGATGATGTATCAACGACTATCAGCTTAACTCCGAATAAACCTAAAAAATCTAAAACGGACATATTTTGGTTTAAACAGAGCATCATTGCCCCTTTTCTACTCTACAAGTCTTTCTACAAATGTTTTTGACCTGTAGGGATTCTATTGTGTTTCCACGATCGTGTGTTAAAGTGCGAGCGTCTGTGTGTGTGCGTTGAACTGTTTGCGAGCGAGCCTCGGGCTGCCCCCTCAGCACTGCGTTCGCATCGACCTGCAGTGGAAACCAGGCCTGCGCTCGGCCATGTAGGCCAGGAAGTCGATAGGGACATCAGAATGAGGGCAGCCTTCCAAAATGGTATCACAATGTGCCCGGAGGCCGCACACTCCCACCCAAACACACTGTATGCTGTAGATACACAGAGCTGGCCATTTTTCTAATAGCATTAGATTTATGGTTTATAGAGCCCCAGATGGTGATTTATGTGGAATCTGACAAATGGTTGCTAGACAGACAGTTTCAAACCTTCAAACTGGATTACCTTGTTTGTAACAGCCATTTCTCAGCTGTGTTAGCTTCATGCTACCACCTATAAACAACAACGAGTCAGACAAACTTGCAATAAAGTGGCCATTTGAAGGCATACCTTCCATCTGCTTAAACAAAGTGAATTAGTTGGGCTGGTGCCTTTTAGATTAGTCCCTGCAAAACAATGTTGTATCTCATTTTTAGCACAATGGCATGAGTGTTTGGTGTTTTATAGAGTGCAAATAATAACAATGAAGAAAAAAGTGCGTAATCATGTATAAATATTTTATTCTGATACCTCTAATTTACAGAAATAAACATGGCAAGCAAAAACGCCATCCAAAAATCCCTGACAATTATTATTAGTAGTATTTTTATCCAGTGCGCACACACACAATGACTGAGTGACAGCTATTCAAGCTTTACCCAACATCTGTTTATGTCAACCCTTAGTCATACAACACTAATTAATGTAGCTTCAATAGTGTTACAACAAACTAGTTCCAGTGATGTGCAGGCTTGAAAAACAAAGCCATTATAACGTGATGCTGAGCACAAAATCTGAACTTTTCAGGGTGAAGGTATCTCATCAAGGAACTGACATTGGATCATGACCTCACTACGCTCTACACAGATATCATGCACTTTCTGAAGATGCTCTTCTGGCTCCTAATACTGGTAGGGAATAAAACATGTTTGCGGACATGGATGATTCTGAATCAACTTTCAAAATAGCAAAAATGTATATTGTAATGGTAATTTTTAATGTGATATTAAAACACAAAAGTGCATCTTAGAAGTGTGTGTCTATATACACATAACAGATGTAAAGATGACACAAGTAGTACAGCAGGCATGTATCAAAATGCACTGATAATTTATTATTGCATCAATGCCCTTTGAATTTACTCAAATTGTGACATGCCTAATGATCCCCACCCTTACTCTCACCACGCTCTATACGACTGATCTGGAAAGATTCTTATGGAGTGTGTTAAGATGCGACTTCACTAGAGCTGTCATTTCTAACCCGAACCCGAAACCCGGCCCAGACCAACCCGGATTAGGGCCGGGCCGTTATAATGTGATTAATGGGCGGGCCGGTCTCAGGCTTTTAATTGGGTCAGGATCAGCTGCAATCCAGTTAAATGATATAATGACCTGCCATACATCCACCAGCCGCACATGGCCATTTCACCGCGAGCTGACTGGCCTTGAAAGAGGTAAAAAGTTCAGTTAAGCTTCAGCTGGGACTGTACTGCCAGGAAGTGATCCATCGCCCAAATGGACGTTTGTTCTGCCGCTGTACTCAGTGGATGTGCGCGGCCGATGTCCCAAACAGGTGAGATCCAAAAGCAGACGCGTGTGTCAGAGCTGTCGGTGTGTCTCAGTAATTCAGAAGAATGCAGCAGAAACAGCGTTTCAATGCTTTTTTATGGCCATGAAAAGACAAACACTCCCTTAGTTCTGAATCTTCTGCCGCTTTTATTCAGCTGCACATCCCCGACTGTTAATAACTAATTTAAAATGTCGGGGGGTTTTCCGGGTCCGGACCTGTAATTAATGTTAAGTCATATAAATGGTAAATGGTAAATGGACTGTACTTATATAGCACCTTTCTATCTTATTTCAAGATACTCAAAGCACTTTACACTACAATCTGTGCCTCATTTACCCATTCATACAGCACTCTACTAGATCTATACAAAGCTAATTGAACAAATCATTCTAAAGAGACTAATCAGTGATTTATCAGTCATACACTGATGGGACACATCAGAGGCTATGAGGGGTTCAGTGTCTTGCCCAGGGACACTTCGACATGTGAGTGCTGGTGGATTCGAACCCCCAATCCTTGCATTGGAGGACGACTGCTCTAACCACTCAGCCACAGCCGCCCCATCTGGTCGGGTGGGGTTCGGAAATTATGACTGCGGGCTGGGGCCGGATCAGATTTTTTGGGCCCGAATGCAACTGTAGACGTCATGCTACGCCATGCTAGCATGAAGCTACCACCATGGGTATTATGTCTGCACTAGGTTGTTTCCATGACTTTATCACAACAACAGTAATCTAGTGATGTTGCTGATCTCAAGCTGCTGATTTATTTCATGTTGCTGTGTTCATTCGTCCTCATCTACTCAGACAGAGTTCGTGCTGCTGTTCTTCAGCGTATTGTTTTGCACTATTAAGTGTTTAGCGCAGTCTTAGTTTAGTGTATTTCTTTGTTTTTAGCTTAGATCCTTATTGCTGTTTATTTTAAAATTAATATTTTGGCTGTTGTTGGATGTAACTGGGACCATGTGTACACAATTTTGTTCCACCTCATGTACCACATGTGATGCGAATGACAAAGAACCTTGACTTGACTCGGAATGAGGCTAGCGTGGCCAGGTCAAACTGAACTGAACTCAACTTTGGCAGTCTTTAGTGCTTTTCTCAGTTATTATTATTATTAAATGCTGACGAAAGACAGATGTACACTTTCCATCACCCCAGCTCCAAAATAAAGGTCACAAGGTCAAAATTATATAAGGTATTTGCTTTTCCAAGCCATTCCTATAGATTGTTGTATAATTGTTTGCAGATGAGCGTTTAATGTGTATTATGTGGTACTCGTTCCAATTGGAGGACTACAGTTTTGGCTCTATCCCTGTATCACAAACCTCTGACAGATACACCAAAGTGCAGCAGTAAATGTGTGAAAACAACAAGTGATGCATCTACAATTGAGAAATAGCTTTGTCACTTTTATCAGAAAGCTACTTTGATAACTGTAAGTCAGTAGATAAGTTGGGTTTAATTTATTGTCGTTGGCAGAGAGAGAAAAAAAAGACTATTGCTCAAAAATAAAAAAATAAAATAAAAAGATTTGTTTCTAGAGAAAAGTGAAAACCAGGCTAATGAAATGGTGGTATTTTTAGGTGTGCTACTGCATTTTTAATTGTTTCATTAAGATTTGAACAGCGCCAACTTTCTGAGCATGGAAATCCAGTTTAAAATGTAAAAATAACCTGACTACAGCATGAAAGAGCTACTCTAATATTTTCCTGCCAAATACAACCATCCTGAGCTGGTAATCATCTATATTTAAACAACTAAATAATTCATTTGAGGCGGCCGTGCTTCATAGCATCACAGCCCTGGCACTAAACTTGCTAAAGTGCTAACTCATGCATCGCTGAGTTAGTGGCGCTCCTCTCTGCCTTATCTCTGAAGCACTCATCAGATGGCTGTTTTCAATTATACAAATTAGGCTTACTAATAGAGGGGGGTCTTGATCACACACATGCAAACATGCAGAGAGATCACATAACGAAGCATCCCGGGTGGGAAATGTTCCGGGACACTGTAAAAAAGATCTGTGCCGAGTGAAATGAGCCAAACAGTGGAGATTGCCACGATGCTCCGTTAAGGTTCTTTCCAGTTTGTGTTGATGCCTTTACAGTGGCGCCTTCTGTTTTCCCCCTTCCTTCTTTTTTGCCAAATGCCATTCAGTATATTTGATCAGCAGCATTTTGGAGGCTTGAATCCACTCACAAAAACATAATCCTCCCTCCCTCTACATACCATCGGGGCTGTGAGGCCTTGAGGGCAGGGTATTACAGAACACAGCAGCACACCGCTGGACGTACATGTATGCATGAACAGCCACGCTCAGCTCACACATCCGTGCACACACGAGCATTACAACATCTATTTGAGCAAAGCTGAAGTGCGCCAGATGTTTGTATTTCATCTGCAGGAATGGCGTTGTTATGTTTTACACCCAGTGGTCCATCTTGTTGCAGTAAAAGGGCTCAGGCCAACAGGAATCAATGGCTCAAAGGACACCTCAGGTTTCAGCTTCTCAGTGTCAAATTGCAGAGCCCTAACCTAAGTGGTGGTGTTTCAGGGAGGAGAATCACAGTTTTCTCACCTCTTTGAAAATGGATTTCAGCAGAGTACCCATCTATTTTAGACCACTATATACTTTGACCTGTGTTTAAAGTTGCAAGGTGCAAAATGGACTGTGGCGGCACGGTGCATCAGTTAAAGTTGTTGCCTCTCAACGAGAAGGTACACTGATCGAATCCCAGTCCGAGGACCATTCTGGGTGGAGTCTGCATGTTCTCTCCATGCATGTGTGGGTTTTCTGCAGGTACTCCGGTTTCCTCCCACAGATCAAAAACATGAATGTTAGGGTGGTAACTCTAAATTGGCCCTAGGTGTGAGAGGGTGAATGGTTGTTCGTCTCTATGCGTCCCTGTGATGGACTGGAGATGTGTCCAGAGTGTACCCCGCCTCTCACACAGTGACTGCTGGATATGGGCACCAGTGACCCAGAAAGAAAGAAGCGAGTGAAGATAATGGATGGATGAAAACGGACTGTATAGGTCCACCGCCGCCAGTTCACCAGGGGAACAAGAACTCCTACACGATAAAGATGAACACAAACACTTTCACAAAGAGAAATCACAAATTGCTGAACTCAATCCTCCAGCACAGTTTAGCCATGCTTGTTCTGAATACAGAGGAGGGGGGAAGAAAGGTAAACACAGGAGGCTGTATTGGTTCCTGCATGCTCCGCTGCTCTATTATAGCTGCCTGTTTACTCATCTAAACATGGAAAATGCACTACACTCTCCCTGAGGTGAATGCAAAGAAGGGGAGCAACTAATGTAAAAAAAGAAACAAACAAAATAAAAACAGCATTTTCATGATCTTTCTGCCCCCAAACGCCCACATGATTCCCCCAGGAAACAGGAATGGTCTCATTACATACAAAACAGCATCTCCTTTACACCCTAAAACACTCCAGTGTTCTACTTTTCTGCCACCATCACCAATCATACAGATACACTCAAGCACACAGGGTATAAGACACAACGTGAGTAGTGCAAAGAACAAGCAAGGCACAAAAACCAGCTCTGACTTCAGTGAGTGAATTCATCTGTTTGAACAAGTTGTCGTATTTTTGCAAATCGGAGTAATTCATGCCTGAAACGACGACGACTTTCCAACAAACTGAGCAGACACACTGGAAAGCAGCTATTTTCAGTATGAAATTTGTTACAAAAACACACTTCAAGTTGGAAATTTGATTCCAAGTAGTTGAAATTTTACCTTTTTATGTTTTTATTTCTGTGCATATAAAAGTTACCTCATGTCTAATTCCACAACTAGCAATCAGTATCCTACACCTCTCAAAAGCATAAAACTACCCATCATCACTAGCTGTGGTTAAAATTAAATGCCAAACCTTTCATTAAACCAAGCAGCATGTCCCCAGTTTGATATTTGAATACTGCCACATACTGGGAAGCAGACCATCGCACAACTCATTAGCTTATAAAGTGCTTGCTGGACGACTTAAAAGTAATGTTTTAGGTTGAAATTGTTACTATTTTGGAGACAATTAAGAGTGTTTTTAGATAGACAAGCTCAGAATGGAACATTTGACTGTCCATTGCTTCCTAGTTCATAAAATATTGATGTAATAGTTCATTAAATTTATAAAAGACAATAAAAATATCTATTTATTATTGTGATGAATGGGCGTGTCAGATTAGATGGCTTTGCGGTCTCCCAGCGTGAAGCAAAAAGCGGGGATTGGAAAAATCCTCTTCGCGTCTGCCCGTGAACGTTGTGAGCGCAATAACAATAAATAGGTGAGACTTCCATTTCTATGTGTGGCTGCATCTAGGCGTAAGAAAGGTTCCTTTTGAAAATTGTATTACAATGCCAAAATCTAAGATGGCTGCTTCCATACATATATATACTTTGTGAGCTGGATACCTTGAAAAATAAGTAACAAGCCAACTTCCATTTTAGCGTGTGGCTGCATCGAGGCATAAGGTCACCACTGGCCATCCCTTGGCTCCACCATCACATCTGCTGGTGGATAGCAGTGCTCCTACCCACTTGAATATCTTGCACCAAAACCATAAGTTTACTTAAATTCCCAGTTCAATTCCAGTCCAGAAAATCACTCCTCTTGAAAACTAGAAACATATGCTATTCAAATCCTTCAGCTATAGGGGATATTGGTATACCACTTGTTTATTTAGGGTGGTTTCTCACTGGGCTCCAATCGTTGGATGACTAGTAATGCAGAGAAAATGTACCGTTTTTGTTTCTATCTTACTGAATCTGTGTTAGTGACCAAGTGACCAGTGAGTGCACAATTTGCATGGCTAGATTTTGTGTGCACAGCTCGCAAAACTGCCATTTTGGCCAAACCCATCAATTTGACGTCTACAATATTGGGATGACGATATTTTCCCAATACATGGTGCAGCCCTAGAAGATATTGAGTATCAGCAAAGTAAGTATCAGTATCATCAGTCAGCAGTTTTTATCTGAAATGCTTAGCACCAGTTTCTGCTTTTATAATCAGTTTCTGCTTTTATAATTTCACTGAGCCCTAAGGCAGAAAAAGATAAATGGGCAGGGGGATATAAGGCATTGAGGAAGGAGACTTGGGTTGAGTGTAGGAGACAAAGCTTAAGGTAAGGAATAAAGGAATTATTGGTTATAAAAGAGAACGACGTAAACAAAAGTAAAATGTGTGCAGAATGAATGGACTGGACGGTTGATATAGATGATTGGTGGCAAGGGCACAGAGAGGAAATGTGTGTGTGCTCCAGAGGTGCAGATTAGATCACCGTCATAGCTGCCGAAGCCCCGAGGACACCGCAGATAAACATCAACAGATAATCTACGCATTTATTCCCACCTCTGCACGATCATCACTTCATGCCTCTATCCCCTCACCCCCTCAACTCTCCTCTGTGGCCTTCTCCACTTCCACCCATTCACCTTCACTAATTCTACTACTTTCCACTGCATCTGCACTTGTTTTTTTCTTTGCCCTCATTAACTACGTCTAAGAGTCCCGGGGCAGTGCACTAGATCACGCTTCTCAATAAACCCGTCAAGTTCTCCACAGTAGCTTCCCGATTCCATCTCCCTTTAGCTTTCCGAAACACAATAACAGCAACTCCTGAGCACTCCCCCCAAACAAAACTCCCATCGATCACCTTGCTATGTGGAACACACACAGCTGCAGGCCTGTGCAGCTGACTGCAGGCCTATAGCCCACTGAAGACCCCACTTCTCTGAGTTATAAAGCACACCTTTCTATATTGTGAGCTGCAAACGGGATTATTAAAAATACAGATTGAGTTTTCAGCCAATATGAGGCATTCTTCTGGAGTTATCTCGGTGGATTTGTACTTTCCAAACAAAACTCTTTGCCTCAAGAGGAGCCCCATTCTGGCACCCACTCTTGCTAGACTTGTGATGAATGGCACGCCAACACAGTGCATGATTAAGACAGATCTGAACAGATGATGCATAGACTGATGCCGGCATAATGATGTCAATTGTGATCAGTTTTGAAACTCAACTCAACTGGGTTTACAGAGAGTTCTCAATCTGGAAGGCTTTTAAAAGAACAAAAGAAATGGTTAAGAGCTGGTTGTTCATGCCAGAACACATGAGCGTTTGGTGCGTTGGTCAGAACTGGGTTAAACAAAGATTGTTGACCAAATGCTGCAAATCCGTGAGGATTTAAACACCTGAAACACTCCAAATAAGAGCTGATAGTTGATGACTGTCGTTTCTAAGCTGATATTATATTACATTGAGTATAACAACAAAACTGAATTTAGCATTTTAGTTGAAGAGAGACAGTATTTTTTTTTTAAAACACATGGAATAAAAATGGGGTAAGCTGGGCAGAGACAAACAGCAGCTGTCTGACAGTGTGTCTGTGCTGCCTGCCCTCCTCGTTGCATTACAGCTCCTTCGCCGTCTAAGTCAGGGTTAGCCCTGACATCTCTGCAACTGTGAATAGATATGTGTGCCTGCATGCATGTTTTGCAGATGGGGGATATGGAAATGAAGAAAGCCAGGATGACGAGAAGTGCCAAGATAAGATTCTTGGGAAGTAACAATTTTTGCTGTTTTATTGCAACAGCACCCTAACCCTTGGAAATTTCAGAATAATCCCTTATGCAAAGTTAAGGGATCACATTTAATCCATTTGCCTTTAGAGGATGAGAAGGTAATGACTCTTAGCTATTACCATGCCAATAAATATTTAGCTCAGTGTCTATAAAATCAACAGTTATCTAAAGTCTTCTAAAGTCAGCTGGCAGTGATGATCACCTTAATATGGCTCCAAAGGTGTGCCAGCTGTAGATGTGTGAACAATTATTACCTTTTATGAAAATCATTATATGTTGGGTGGTTCATGAAATATTTTGCTAAAAGACAGTCAAATGTTTTTTGCCAAAGTTTAAACAAAAGTATTCCAAGACCTGACAGGGCTCGGAGCACAAGTCTGGGATAAATCATCTACTAACACAAACTAAGGTTTAGATATTTTTTGTTTTCTAAGGTCACTTGGTGGCCATTTTGAAATACGATGACTCCAAACATTGTGCAGGTACAGACGTACATCCACAGATTACTGTTTGAACGTTTCAATGCATTGTATTCAGTGGTTCATGAGCTGTTTCGCTAACAGACAAGTCCAAGAAACAAGCAGTGCATCGATATTCTCCTGTTGAGAGGAGATTTGTAAAGGGAATGTTTGTAGTTTTCAAGATGGATGTTTTTCTGGACTGGAACTGACCAGGGAATGCAAGTAAACCTTAATGTTTTTGGTGCAAGACATTCAAGAGGGTAAGAGTTACACTGTGTAGAAGAACAGCGATTAAATTTATTTATTTATTTAATGAGATTATCCAAAACAGACTGAGCAATTTTACCACCGCCAGGAGCAGTGGCAGGGCGTGGCAAATGGTGGCCTTGGCCACAATAGATTATTTTTTGGCCACCCCACAGACCACCCCAATCAATCATTTTAGAAAACTATACTTTTAAGAAATATAAAAACTAAAATACAGTTTTCTTAAATGATACACATGAACGGTTTGCATTTATATGATGGTGGCCATCTCAAATTTTGACGTGGCACCCCAATTTTTGATAGTGACTTTTTTTTTTTAACACCTAAATGCAACCAAACACCAAAATGGAAGCAGCACATTGCTTAGTTTTGATCCAATCATTTGAGGAAACTATGCTTTTTAGCCATATAAAAAAATAGAAAGCACAGTTTCCTCAAATTCTTCTGATGGTGGTGGCCATCTTGGATTTACGTAGCAACCCAATTTTTGATAGGGACCTTCTTTTAAGCCTAGATGCAGCCAGACACCAAAAAGAAATGCATTTTACCTTATAGTGATGGCAATAACAAAAGTAGTCTGATTACTATCAAGAGCTCCTTAGAATATGAGGCAAAATTAAGCAAATAAGTGATGATTTGACCCGTGAAAAGTATTTTTCGAGTGTTATATTAACCGATTATAAGGCCAGTGAGGGCCAAGAAACTGCAAAGTTTGATTTATTAAAAGCTGACTAAATGTTATTGAAACTCCTGTCAAGATTCGAATTTGCTAATGTACAATAATTTTGAGAAAGCTAAAACAAAAATATTTTGTGTACATTTTTGGCGACATCCACAACAACAATAATTCAACCTACCAATCAGACAGTCATCAAAATGATTTTGTTTGCCATTTTGAATTTTGAGTACCTGCTATTCC
>NC_056519.1:20858980-20870757 GCF_014905685.2 Nematolebias whitei | reverse complement strand
TCCACCCCTTCCACTTAGAAAACAAAAATTGATTTGATTCACAATTATGATTCGCTGTGGCCAAACAGAAGCGGCTCCAGACTGTTGTCACGTGCATGAGCAAGCACACTGATGAATGCCACCTAGTTGAACTTAATCAACCATAAATGCAAGAAAAAGACTTCACAGTGTTGATTGCGCTGTTTGACAAATTAAAGATGCCACAGAAAAGAGCCAATTAGCACCAAAGAGGTAAACAAAATCCAACAAAGAGGACATGGAGGATGTGAACACCAGAGAGTCTGGGTATAGCAATATGATTTGTGCTGCAGGAGATGGTGTGTTTACTGTTAGCAGGTGGGGATGACCTTTCAGTGAGCTTTGAATGCCATGTGACCCTTGAAGTTTCAGAGGCATCTAATGTCACCGGGCCAGCTCTCACATGATCTAACAGTCGCACTCATGCAAGCTGACAGTTTTTGAAAACTGTACTCACAAGGCCTGTGTGTGCTTTCAGATGATCAGTGAGAGTTTAACAATACGAAATGGGGAACTAAACTCTCCAGTTTTGGTGGGGTCTAAAAAAGAAGAGGTTGACCAAACATGAATACGTCTATTTCCTGTAGCGAGTTAGTAATGGCATGCAACACACTAGACACCAAATGCAAATGGCCATCCTGATCTATGCATGAAGCATGAACAGGAAGTGAAATATCTTCTTGCAGAAATGCTTTGTCTTTTCAAGAGCACAACAGAAAGGCGGAAACAAGTTTCAGAAATATTATATACGTTGTTGTTTTTCTGAGAAAAAAATATCCTAATTGTACGGCCACTTTGTGGAACAAGCGCAGGCCGTTTCACCAAAGGCAGCTCTGTGATTAATTTATTGCACCCTACCAAACTCACTGGTTAGGATTATCAAAGTACTAGTATATCAAGTGAACAAATATTTCCTAAAAAACAAGTAAAAACAACTTGAACAAGCAGTATGCCGATGACCCCCGTCACTGAACGATTTCAATAGTGTTTTTTTTGTTGTTGTGGTTTTTTAGATTAGTGTTTTTCTGAACTGGAGTTGAACAGGGAATACAAGTAAACCTTAATGTTTTCTGTATACGATATTGAAGTGGGTAGGAGTTATGCTGCCTATGTTTCATTACTTTTCGGCTACCCCACTAGCTAGCACAATCATTTAAGGAAATTATACTTATAAGCATCATAAAAACTGGAAAGCATTTTTTTTTTTTTTTTTTTTTCAAATGATAGGGGTGTCCATTTTGGATCTTAACATGGTAATTCAGTTTACAATAGTGATTTTTTAAATGTCTAAATACAACCAGCCACCAAAATGGAAGTTGGCTCGACGCTTATTTTTCTAATCATTTTCCACTCTGCATTCGGTAATGGGGAATAATAAACACAAAAACCACACAGATATAGTGCTGGAGTCAGCTCACTCCTAACCATCATCCTAGAAAAAGTTTAAAGTAGACTGCATTGATGAGCTAACGGCTAGTCAACGCAACAGCATGGTCAAAGTAGAATATGAACGTGTTTAAACAACTCAAATATTTAAAAACATCAGGGTAGTTTGTGTGAATAATATTCTACTCTACATCACATTCAGTTTCACATTTCACTGTTATTTATGGCATTGGATGATGGTTTACTGTAGCACTTACTGCA
This sequence comes from Nematolebias whitei, assembly GCF_014905685.2. Classification (NCBI taxonomy): domain Eukaryota; kingdom Metazoa; phylum Chordata; class Actinopteri; order Cyprinodontiformes; family Rivulidae; genus Nematolebias; species Nematolebias whitei. The sequence continues at coordinate 20,869,092 of NC_056519.1, read as the reverse complement.
GTGATAGCATAATATTTGTTCACACTAAACTTTTAATGTAAAATAGCTTTCACGTGAAATGATGACATTAATGAGATTGGAGGTTTTTTTAAGAGTGCAGCGATCTACTTTGGTCTGGTTTGGATTAGCTGTTAGCTCATCAGTCTGGTCAAAGGTAAACTGTCTCCAAACTGAAGTCATTCAAACAGCTATCCACAGCAGGTAAGATAATTGTTAATAACATTCCAAGAAATCTATGGGATGCCGTTTGTAAAGTTACACAGTCAAAATTAACAGCAATGATTTGGTTTGTTTAGCCTTTCATAAGAACAAATATAATTTTTTCAAAGTCATATATTCACCATGTTATTCAAACATTTATGAATGTCAAAGTTCCAAACTAAATATTTAGTTTCCAAACTAAATACTTAAATTGCAAGTTAAATATTTAGTTATTAAACAAAATATTTAGGTGTAAATTAAATATTTAATTTCCACGCTAAATATTTATTTTCAAAGCAAAAAATTTAAATCAGAAACTAAATATTTAATTTGCTAACTAAATATTAACTCGGACATAATTTCCCAAGCTAAACTTTTAATTTGCAAAATACATTTTTAATCTGCTAACTAAATATTTAGCTCGGACCTAAATATTTAACTTGCAAGTTAAATATTTAGATAAATATTTAGCTAGCAAGCTAAATATTTAAGTCTGAACTAAATATTTAGTTAGCAGATTTAATATTAAGTTTACAAATTAAGTTTTTAGCTTAGAAATTAAATATTTAGCTTGCAAATTAAATTAGTTTGGAATTATGACATTTATAAATATATGAATGACATGAAAATATAACTTTGAAAAAAAACTTTTTTTTAAATGAAAGGCTAAATAAGAAAAATATTGTTGTTAATTTTTGATTGTGTAACTTAACAAACGGCACCCCATAGAAACCCACTTGAAATCTGTTTAACCGTTGCTTTAAAATTATATGATGTTTTGTTCAGCAAAATACTTTAACACAAAGCAGGCTAAAGTTTCATTGATACTTTAAATACCCAGTATACTTCCTGCATACTTTGATTTCATTGAAGATACGAGAAGATGGATTCACTCATTGTTCTTGAAACATTCATGGCGTTTGACTACGTAGTACACAAGAGGAAAAACAAAAACGTCATCAGGAGTTATCTGCTTTAATAAAAATATACAGAAAAAACATGGTCATATAAGAAGCATACTGACTTATTTGAGTATTTTGAGTTTACTCCCTGAAGATAGTGTACGTTACAAATAATTTCCATCAATAGCCGTGTGGCCATTGCTGTTTAATGAAACTGTTTGCTAAGAAGCTCTATTTTCTGGAGAAGGATAAAAAATAAAAACAAGTAATAATCAAAAAACCACTGAATGGAAGTAATTAGTGAATATTATTGTGAACTAATGCAGGTAGGCTTATCCCTGTCTGTATTCTGATGGCTCTTTTACCCGAACAAGAGCCTCAGTCCACGAATGTTGCTCCTAATCCCAAATTCCTCTCCTTCTCCACAATAATGAGCTCCTCTCAGACTCAAGAGTTGACAGAGGTAAAGCATTTAGCACGCTCGAATGAAGGAGGGGGTAGAGAGGGGAAAATGAGAGGAAGATACAGGCCAAAAAGGGATATAGCAAGAGATGGCAGGGAGAAGGGGGGAAGAAAAATCCACCGAGACATCCATGAGGTAAGCTCTCCCCCTGGCAAGGCACAGTAATGCTGTTGCACAGACCGAATGCAATGGCTGACTCTCGACAATGAGACAAGGGAAGGAAGGGAATGACAGAAAAGACGGAAGGGATGCTGCAAAGAAGAGCTTTTCAAAAACAGAGAAAAAAGGCGAGATCGTCTCAGCGCTTTCCTGGAGGAACTATTTTCCTGCCTGTCACAATAACCCAGGGGCACGATGTAAACAACGTGGGGAGTGTGTGTTTCTATGTGTCACGTGTTGTGTGTTTGGTGTATTTACGTGAATAGAAGTGTGTGAATGCAACACTGGGAGAAAAAAAAAAAAGAAAAGAACGAAAGACGACGAAGAACATCACGATGCATTCGTTTCAAGGCCCAGTGATGAAACGCGGTTCTCAGTAAATAACTCAAGCTTATTCACGTTGCAAAGCACTCTCGTGCACGGCTCAGTTCATGAGGTAAAGTCAGAATGTATCTGTGCACGCTGAGTAAACATGTTCTTGACTTGAACAAGCAGACCAATGAGCTACAGACTAACATCATGTAATGTGGAGCTACCAAGGCCGATAGAAGGAAAAGGGATTGTGAACATGGCTGACAGAGACAAGAGTGATGAGTCCTCGTAGAGGCTTTTTGTCTCTGTGATGAGACAATCATGAGTGCATCATCAGTTAGCAGAGACATCATACACTCAGATTAAACAAGATTTATGTTCAGGTACATTAGAAGCAATAAACACACCAGCAGCCTCGGATCTCCCCAGGAATGCAGCCTCTTGAATAGTTCCGTTTTTCAGCCTTGTGTGAACAGAATGTCAGTTCAGATGTGTCAAACGGCGCAGCCTCCTGCCAGCCTGGAGCACTTAAAGATCAGGACAGGAAGAGGGACTTTACAATTTCTCCGATCGTGGCTGTGAGCATGAGTTGAACTCGTTCTGCATAGCCACATCCCATTTCAAGAGCAAGCTTGGTTTTAATTTCAAGTTAATGAGACAATAAAGCATGTCCTCTAATGTGTTCCTTGTCCGAGCCAAATGAGCTAATTGCGAGTTTTAACATGGTTTGTGACAACAGCGGGAAGGGTAACAGTGCTCACAATTGTCTGGATTTTATTCCGGACCTCATGGCTTTCTAACTAAATGTTTAAAAAATGATGCTGAAGACATTGAAGAAGTTAGCACAGAGATTTAACTGAGCTGAAACGGCATCACGGCTCAGCAAGTTCTGAACTTGTTGAATTCTAAACAACGAATCAGTGTTGCTTAGTCCAGTCCAGGAAAACAAACTTAGTTTTTTATTGTTTTTATCTAAGTAGTGAGAGGTTTGTTTTCCCATATTTTGAGTCAGTCATGAATATTGAACGTTCCTTCCTTCATGTGTTCCTTCATCACCAGTGAGCGCTGGTGATCTGCAAACTCTTTGGATAAGACATAATCCCGTAATTACCGAACTCCTATTTTACAGGACTATGCATTCTCTCTGGACTGGGAACACCTTGGGATACCTTAAAATGAGCTATACACTGCTTTTCAGGCCAATTATTAGTTCTAGTTTTAGTTCAAGAATCTTTATTATCCTCAAAGGGCAATTTGTTTCGGTCAGTAGGCACACGATACATCCATACTAGGCAAGACATTTAGACATTCAAATAACAGTACAGAAATGATCATTGTTCATTGAGAAGCCTGATCGCTACAGCGATGAATGAGTTATTCAGTTTGTTCGTTCTATATCTGGGATGCAGATACCTGCATCCAGATGGAAGCAACCTGAACTCACCATGGACTGGTGATCAGGATCTGCCAGAATCAGCCTGGCATTGTTGTTGTTATTAAGACCAATAGATGGATTTTCCACAGAACTTGCAAACATTGAACGTCCAAAGCAGAATATATTAAAATGCAAATATATTAAAAGAGCTATGTGCTCCCAGTGCTAGGCCTGTCACGAGAACACATTTTGCTGGGCGATTAATTGTCTCCGAAAGTATTGCGATAAATGATAATATTGTTTGAAATTTGACAATAATTAGTAATTATTGTCAAATTTAAGATGACATGTTGGTTATTTTGTGTGTAGTGCCTTTTTTGACCCCTTGATGGCAGTATATGACAGTTTGAATTGAAAGATGAATAGTGAGGGAGTGAGCAGCGCGTCTCTTTAAGAAAAATGGGAGGGAGGTGTGGTTTGAGTTCTTTAGCATAGTATTTTTCACACAAAGCTTTTAATAAAAAATTTAAAAAAATCAGTATACAAGTGCTCAGCTTCTTTTTTCAGAGAAAAACAACTTTTTACACAAAGGCACAGGTTTCAACAGTGAATTTTGAAGCTTCGACAAGACAGAGTTTTTTTCCTGAGGTCAGCCTGTTAGTTTAGCTCGTAGCTTAGCTTCTCAGCTTAGCTGCTTTTAACGATCCAAAAACACGATTTTGGATGGTTAAAATGTATTTTAAAGAGAAAAGAGAAAGGGACGGGCCACAAGTTAGCGTTGGCTAGCATGTTTCAATGTAAAACTGGTGGAAACAGCAGGACTAAAAGGAAGAACAAGTAGAAGGAAGGCTGACTGGATGCTGTCAAGAGCCAGTGGTTCTAGAGGTATTAGAAGTACAAAAACACCCCATAGGAGTGTCCAAAATGCTTGTTCTGTGACCTAACATGTTTGTTTCAGGTAAAGTTTAAAGCTTCAACTAGTTGAGCGTATATTCAAAATGTTTTTATTGAGCTTTTATATTTTTCTAAGTAGATGGTAGCAATTGGGTGGAAGCTAGGTAGATGATTTGTGTGCATATCTTCAGATCACGTCTTCAGCTGGAACGTTTGCAGCCTGCTGTCCCCTGCCCAAACCTGAAAAGGCCAACCCACCAGTAGGCCAAAAAATAACCTTTGAAAGTGACAAAAGGCTTCAGTAACTTCACCTTAAAGTTATGAACCTTTTGTTAGAATTACTATTTATGAATGTGTTATACAATCGCTTTGTTAATGATATAATCATGCCAAAAAATATTGTCTATTTATCTTTAATCTAAGAAAATTAGGTTAAAAATGTATAAGAAACCTTTGGCATACTGTAACTCCCAGCAAAATTAATTGGCGTTAGCGTTTCAACAAAAAATACATCTGTAGTGCACTAGGATCACGTAATTCAAAATTAGATGGGTTTGAGACAGGTTCCAGATGCCCACAACATCTGTGACTCGTTTGTGATAAAATTAATCACCATTTTTTCAAAACAAATTCAAAATCCAAGGTTTCAAGTGAGGAAATTAACAACACTTACAAAAGTCTTGAGACATTTTGGAACTACCCTTGTGAATTTGTGACTGTCATTCTCACTGTGTTGCCAACAGTCTCCACCTAGAAGGTACTACATGTACATTAATACTGTATACTGCAGTAAAGTATATAATATTCAGGTAGTACCATATACCATATAGTGCAGTACAGTTTGAGAAAGACTGAGTAATATTTTAAGGAAACACCACCCAATCCTAAGTACGTCTCAATGTTGTATTTTATGATTATATTTTATAAATAAGCATTTTGTGGAGAATTTTGGTGTTATAAACTGTTACTGGGGGTTTGTTTGCAAATCAAAGCTTACATATGCAGACATGAGAAGCAAGAAAACACCCCAGGCCTTGGTGACCCCATAATGTATCCGTATGGACACCTGCCCATACACAACCACACCCCTGCCATGCACACAGAGCCTCTCATAGACCTCAGACACACGGTCGTGATACATCACCACCTCCACACAGTGGTGTCAGCCTTAGACAACTGCTCCTGAGCTATAGCAGAGAGAAGACATTTATCATTATGACAGCGTACACACACACATACACACACAGAGAAACAGGGTAAAACAATGTTGCAGCTGGCGATGCATGAAGACGACTTCATCAAATCATACATCGCTCATACTGTATATATTTCCCAGCTAAATAAACTATTCCAAATAAAATGTGGATAATTTTAAACTCATTAGAAATAAAAAAGCTATCCCTACTAGTTCTCTTTTTCCACTCTTCATCTCTACATGGGATAAGTCACAATTGAAATCTAACCAGATGTCTGTCCAGGGAGTTGCACACTGTCAAGACATCACTCCTCTCTTTTCTTTCTCGCCTTTCTCCTCCTCAAATCTGCCAATGTCAATTTTCGCTCGGCTCCCTTCTCTGATCTCTCGTTTTTTTTTTTTTTCTTCCTCCACTCTTAAGATAAGTCTGCTGTATCGGTTTGATCACGTGTATGTGTCAAGAGCTGCCAGGGGGTCTTATCTGCCGTCTGTATAAATGGTTTGGTGTAATATTTGTTTGGATAACCATTTTATCGACTATCGATTCACACTGAATGGACTTTCTCTGAAAGTCTGGATCTTACAGAATTATCTGCAAAGAAAGAAGACGTCAATACGTCTAAGCTGTTCTATGTAAAACATGGATTTAATTTCTATATTAGCATTGTAGCAACATTTTGGAAGTGAGTCTGTTTAATTTATCATTTTTAATCCAAGTGGTAATACTTATTGGAAAAAAAACCTTCAAAGATCCATCAAATATTATCTTTCTTGCCCCCACAGAAACCCTGCAGGGAATGCCTAATTTCGTATTTCTTCTGATCACCCGAAAGCAATTTCCTCTAAAGTGACATCTGGATCAAGGTCTGCATAACAATGGTCAAATTTAAATTGAATGAATTAAAATGGGCATTAGTGGTGGTGACAGTTTTTCTGCTCAATTGGTCAAGCCTTCTCTTGTCCCTTTGTCTGAAAACTCACCAGTTTCTCCAGCCCACCCCAACCCCCAAACTCCCCAATGACACGTTTACATAGATATTTCTCATGAGAACCCTATGTTGTCTGTCACAGAGCCCCTTCAGCTGTTGGCTTCCTGATTTGTGTGCTTTCACATTTGGAAGGGGGTCAAGGCAAAGGAAGTGAAGGGATAAGTGGGAGGGCTGATCATAAAAGAAATTTACGGTCTATACGTTTGGCTAGTTTGTGTAAATGTTGGGATTTGCACAGGCTTGGCAAAAATTTATGGTCTTTAACTTTTATACTTCAAGTCTGCCTCTGTGTTCTTGCTACAGTTAACAGTTTTTATTGTATTTTAGCTGTGCAATAGCCATTTCTAAAGGTTAAGCTTACTGCAACCTAAACCCTGAAGAGCCTTACAGTTTTGTAACAGAACAGGATTCAACGCACAGGCGAAGGAGGTGAGGGGGTCACATATTTCCCAGACTCAGACCCCGGTTTCAGCCTTGCAGTTTCAATAAGAGTGGAAACGTCAAAAGCATAGGTGCGGCTTCATTCTTCCTGAAACTCTTGTTTAGGCCTTATCTCTGAGTCAAACCCTAACTGGACTCAAAATGGTAAATGGTAAATGGACTGTACTTATATAGCACCTTTCTATCTTATCAAGTTAATCAAAGCTCTTTACACTACAACCTGTGTATTCATTTACCCATTCATACAACACTCAACTATATCTTTACAAAGAATAATCAGAGCTTGATCACATTCATACACCAATGGGACACACATCAGAGGCAATGAGGGGTTCAGTGTCTTGTCCAGGGACACTTGGGCTTATGACTGGTGGTGGAATCGAACCTACAATACTTGCATTGGAGGACGACTGCTCTAACCACTCAGCCACAGTTGCTCCACTCAAAAGAGAATTTGAACCATTTTGAGTCAGTCTTATTCTACTCGTTGCCTCTACACCTACATTTTGCATGTACATGCCAAAGAAAAGAAGAGCTCCAATCCTTTTCAAGACATAAGGACCGGCTAAGTAGTAAGACTGTGGAGATTGTTTTAGGGGTGCATTGCAAAACAAAAAGCTAGCAGAAACCTTGCATTGATGTATTCAAATGAATATTTAGGCTCATTATTAAGCTTTCTTAATAGGGTTGTGGTACTTTGGTGGTCAGTGTTGCAGTTTCTTCACTTTGAGACTGCAGGTTCAAGCCCAGGTTGTGTGAAGAAGGGCATCGGGCATAAAATAATTAACAAATCTTTCATGTGACTGCTCACTGTGGCAACTCCTGAAGGGTGTAGATTAAGCTTTTTTACAGAAGCAAGGAACTGTGTCATATTTCACTGTTAATGAACTTTACTTTAGTTATTACCTTATGCATCATGTTTTGCTTTCTTTACAAGAATAAAAGAAAGCCTGTGTTGTTCTTTGTCATGGCATTGATAACTAGTTATACTTGAGGTTCATCAAAAAATGTGTTTGTTGACGTAAAAGGAATAAGCAACAGTTGGTGGCTTATTGGAATCTTAAGGGGGTCCATATTTTGTAGTTTATTTCAAGGCTAGGGGTAGGGGGGACACAAGAAAATGGGATTCAGCTGAAATACCTCAGTTAATACTTACCAAACTGGATGTTGTATGAGCCAGCAAGGGGGAAACAAAATCTAGAGAATAGCCTTAAAAGCTGGAAAGTTAAAAGCAAGTCAAGAAGCTGGCACAAATGCCAACCCTTACATGCGCCACTCTGGAAAATGCACGACTTAAACACAATGATCCAAACGGCTAAGTCAAAAGATTACCAAGAGCACCTCTCATAAGATGAACAGCAATGCGCAAGTGGCATGTTCACGTAAATGCAAAGTGTCATTTCTATAAGCGCTATCTGGTTAAACCTGTCTGCCTCCTCACTGGCTGGGTAAGAGGGCACAGATAGGCCTGTCTAATTCCAGCGACAAGCATTATTTATAAGTCCTTCACTTCGGGGCAGATGCAGCCACAACTGGTGATGCAAAACACATCAGTGGGAGAAAGAGAACGGTGGAAGCAAGTGCAATGGCTTTCTCGTCCACCCCCGCCGGCCCACACCGCGAGAGGCGATGACACTGATTAATGAGAGAACCGTCTCGTCACAAGAGCATCTGGGTAATAGACTACACAAAAAGTCAATGGATGGAGACTCAGAGGGGTAAAGTGCACACCCTGGCCTTTTATCGTTGAATAATTCTGGGATTGATACAATCGCTTTGAATATGGAACAAATGAAAGTATAGCTGGGGTGTTTTACCCCTTACATCTTAAGTGTAATTACATGACTGATGATGTTAGCACAAATTTAGGAGGCTGCTATTCTAGAAGTGGGTCATTTTAGCGTTTTTACTGGAACAAAGACATGTTGAGGAAATTATCTCATAACTCTTCAGATTCTGAGGCTCTTTTGTTGGATCTGTTACAGTAGAGCAAGTCTCTAAGGAATACACAGTTGCTAAACTGATATTGCTGTGCATTTTTTTTCAATCACTTTAATGAGCAGATCTTAAAATAACTTTGATTTATAGAGTGACTAATGTTCTTAATCTGAAAGGATATATTAAAATGTGTTAATTGAATATAAAAATTTTAAAAATGAGTTATTTTGGGTAGAACAAACATGCTGGTGAGGGTTCTCTGTCATCCAGGAAATTCTAGTAGGTGAAATCATAATCAGTAAATATAATAGAGCAAATAACAAAATGGTTAAATCATGTCATCTGGACCTGTTTTTTTAAGTGAAGAAAGGTTTCGTCCCCCATCCAGAGGACTTCGTCAGTCTGCGGCCTGCCAGCCAGATACGCCCCTACCTTCTATGGGACGTTCTTTACTTAAAGAAACTGGTCCAGACGACATGATTTAACCATTTTTGTTGTTATCTACCTGGATGATTGAACATACTTTTTTTTTTTTTAATGGAGCAAATGTTCCCACCTTCTCTAGTTAAGAACTGAAGGCAACTGTACCCGATTTACAGAGGCACCATGTTGTATTTTGGAACCAGAGTCTGCTCACTAGCAATTATAGGTTTTAAATCCCTGCTACTCACTCACATATTCATAGTGTTGCATGAGCTTTCTTTTAACCAAGTGCATATTTGAACAAAAACAAGGTAAGAACTATGCAGATCAACAAGAACAAACACCTGAAAAGATTTATTCTTACTTGACATGGCAAACCTTTTCTGAACTGCAGGTGAGGTTGGTCCCATTCCTGTTTTAGATTCTCGGTTCCATTTAGGTTTATTAAAAAAAAAAAAAGAGTATTCAAAAAAACAACAAGCTATAATGGAAGTTGTTGAAATGAAGTTGACTAATCCTTCTTTTGATTCTAAGATGATTTTTTGAGTTGTACAGCTTACATGCAAATCACTGCTTCCCCTCCCCAGGGGGTTATTAGGGTTCTATATATAGCCTCAGCCATGCAAAATGCTTTGGTCACATGAATGACGATGCAAATTTTTGCAAACCGTTTGAAAAACGCTGCATTGTATGAGCTGGGAAAATGAAAACAGAGACCCCGCCCAAATTTTTTGGCTCTATTTGACAAAGATGACTTTTTTTTTTTACTCATTTCTCAAATCAACAAGCTTCTCTGTCATATATACATATGTATATATAT
>NC_056519.1:20858437-20858880 GCF_014905685.2 Nematolebias whitei | reverse complement strand
CCAGGGTGTTTTAACTATATTTCCATAATGGGGACGGATGCCATGAATTAATTTCATTTCCATCCATTTGAGTCTAATGGACATGCTCTAACTGCAATACTTCCACAGCTTATCTATGATCTGGAGTTTTAATGAGTTTTTGTGCTTTTCCATGATTTGCCACCTGAAGTCTAACGCTCTTAAGCTGGGGAGGAGTGGATATTTTCTTCTGCCGGGGAATAAAAAGTAACAGATCCATCAACAAATAGGAGCCCTGAGCAGAGGAGATATACGTGGGACCTGAGGGGGGTGTGGGTGGGAGGGGGCATGTCTGGATGAAAACCTCCCTTTGTCCCTGCTGCAGAAATTCCCGGGTTTAAACACAATTACAGAAAGAATCCTATTAAAACACACGGGACAGCGGTCATGCACATTCCTGGTTGCTCTGCTGCTCCTGCGGATGC
>NC_056519.1:20857324-20858337 GCF_014905685.2 Nematolebias whitei | reverse complement strand
GGAGAGGAACATGCGAGGAGGGTGTGAACGCGCCCGGAGTGAAATCAGCTTCATGTGACTGTGATCAACCAGCACTCTGAGCTTTCTTTAACCTCCTACATCTCTTTCTTTCTTGCTTTCGGCTGCGCGGTGCTGAACGCAAAAGGCAGGGCGGCAGCCGCACATCCACCTCGGGTTGTTCCAAGACTTTTCATTCATTTTTTTCTTCTTTTTTTTTTTTTTTTTCTCATGACGTGAAGCAGACATTACAGCCTCATAAAGATAAGGTTTATTCGCATGAATCCCCCCCAACCCCCACCCTAATGGCGTTCATTCATCATCATCCTGTCTGGCGCTGATAACGGTCCCGGGCGCTCCTGTCATCCGCCGCGCAACATCTCCATGGATCTGAATCCAAAACAACCCCCCCCCCCCCCCCAACTAACATCAAATCTACACACTGTGGTGCTCATATAGTCCCAGCAGAGGAGACATGTCCACACCGGACAGCTGCTTTTCAGGACAGGAACAGAGACAAACAGCAGATAACTTACATTCTGTCTCCGGGAACGAGCAGGCGGCTCTCCACCATCATATCGGGCAGAAAATCCAGATTGTAGGATGAAGACATGTTGCCTGTCCGCCTGCGCTCTGACTCTGTGGGTGCGTGTGTGTGAGCGCTTGCGCGTGTGTGCGATGAATAAAAGGAGCGTCGCCCAAACTGCGCCTGGCCGCGGAGACGGAGAGGGACAGGTGCAGAGGCCTCCCCCCCTACACCTCCTCTCCAAAGGCAGTGTAGCCAGCCGCGCACACTCTGTCCGCATCCAGCACGTGTCACATTCTCCTCCTGCTCTCCTCCATTCGCCTTGTGTTGTTCTTGTCTTCTTGTTCTCCCTCTTCTCTCTCTTTCTGGTGTCGAGGCTTTTTATTTCGCCCGTCCTGACTGAACCCCCTCCGCTCTGCCAGCCGCGCGACTGACGGACTGCTGGAGGAGCAGGAGCGGAATCAGGGAGGGGCGGGGGGGGGGGGGGGGG
>NC_056519.1:20814454-20857224 GCF_014905685.2 Nematolebias whitei | reverse complement strand
GCCCCCCCCCCCCCCCACACACACACACACACACACACACCTGTGTCAAAATCAGCATCAGTTTAAACCCAGATATTAATTTAAATTTACCTTTGCACATCTTAACACAAATTTTGATTTGGCTTATTTTGTAAAAAAATAATAAAAAATAATGCACATCATTATTATTATTATTATTATTATTATTATTAATAACAATAATAATAATAATAATAATAATACATATTTGTACGTATATGTGTGTATATATTTTGTGATTTTTGTCGAGGGGGGTGGGGGCGAGACACGACGTCTGTGTTGTGCACTGTTTGTAATGAATGTTTTCGAGTTGGGGTGGAGTGTTGGGACACGGCTCAGCGTGAGAGAGTCGGAGTGCTACCTCTAGCGTTTTAGCTAGTACGTCCATATTGCAAGCCACTAGCTTAGCGTTATGGCAGTGCCAGCAGTTGTCATGGATGGCGGGTGGGGTGTTTTGGTTCGGTTTGGAGACACTGGGTGCTCAGTTCTGTTGACAGGACAGGGCGTTCTGCTTGTATTGGTAGGGGAAACACTGTATGCTGATGACTCCACTTCGGCTAATCTTGGTAGAGTCGGAAGAATAAGTTCTTGCACAGTAAAGGAATTTGATGTGAGCCTGGTTGGTACATTGACAATTTGGTTGAGATCAAACTAAAATGTAACAGAATTTAACATTTTTCAGTCAGGTCATCTGGACTGAAAAATGTTGGTATACCTGGATTATTGAGCATGAACTTTGTTGTTTTCAACCAGTTTGACATGACTGTCAACAAGGAAGAGGGCTGGCAATGGAGGAGGGGACGTGACAAAGAGACCATCTTAGCACCAACATGACTGGTTTGTTCCACTTTGGAGTAAGTTGTTGGGGGAAGAATCAGTTTTGTTGTGTGTTTCCTTGACTGATGAAGCCTTCCGGATCGAAGGTGAAACGTTTCAGCAAAAAAAAAGAAACTGTCCAGATGACCTGAGTGAAAAATGTTGGATTGTATACCTGGATTATTGAGCATGGACTTTCTTGTAGCGGAATTTAATTAAAAATAATTCAATTCAAACTGTGGAAAAGCTTCAAACATCACATTTGTGATACCGCCATAATTTTGAGTTGAAATCTTCACGCATGACACATATTTCAGAGAAGTTGTTACGCTTTAGATAAGAAAGTTCAAGCTGATCACAAAAGTTTTCGTCACTGAGGGGTTTATAACATGCACACAAGAAGGGGCTTGGTCTTTGATACAGTTCAATCTATTTACTAGTTACCTTCCAGGTTTGGGCGTGGGTTGAAGGCGATATCTGAGCGGATATAGACAGAGTCCATCACTGAGCTGATTCTGATCATTTCTGAGAGCAGAGTAGTCCGGCAGTTCGATCTCTGCATCCGTCATTGGGTCGACGAGCCACGTCTCACTAAAGCCTGGGATCTCACAGCAACAATCCTAAGTTTATCCACCTTTGGTAAGAGGCTGTGAACACGCCTCTAATGTAAACAATATTTAAAAAATATTTACGCCTATTTATTTCACATTGCATGTATTATTTACGTAGATTTTCTGTGCAAGCACAATTAGCAGCAGCAGTATCTACAACAGATAGGATGCGGATTATTGTTAATATTTGTACAGAATGTACTAATAACCCTCATGCTAATAGAAAACTCCCAGTGAGAGGATTTATCATAAATTAGTAACAGCATGAAACAATGTTTTAAAAAAAATTCAGTCTAAGGTGAAACTTGTCCATCTAGCTTACAATTATTTAATGATTAGCGGCTTCTCTTATTCCTGTTACAGGACGGGCAGTTTCAGCAAATTCCCTATAAAGTTTTCCACAAACACTGAAACTTACTCAAAGAAACCAGCGTAGAAGTAAGCAGTTTGTGATCCATCATCCATCCATCCATCCATCCATCATCTTTACCCTCTTCTTCCTTTCAGGGGTCACTGGTGACCATATCCAGCAATCACTGTGTGAGAGGTGGGGGACACCCTGGACAGGTCTCCAGTCCATCACAGGGACACATAGAGACAAACAAGACAAACAACCATTCACTCTCTCACTCACTTGGTCTGTGGGAGGAAACCCATGCATGCATGAAGAGAAAATGCAAACTCCACACAGAAAAGTCCCAGCCTGGGATTCGATCCGGCAACCTTCTCACTGAGAGGCAACAACTCTAACAACTGAGCCACGAGTTTGTGAATTTTTTTTTTTTTTTTTTTTTTTTTTTTTAAGTTAAAAAGTGCCCATCCCAGAAACCTGAGCTCAAATCATCAGACTTGACTCAAACTTTTCAAACTTTAGTTTTACACCTCCTGAATTTCCATCTCACGGACGTTTGGGAAACTGTCACAAACTTTACAACAATATGAATCACTCCCTGCCACAAAACTTCACTTTTTTTCCCCCTGAAAACAATAAAAACATCTTGTCACCAAGCTTTTCAGGGTCACTGAGAGGTCACGAAGGAGTGGGACTAACTAAATTAAAAAAGATTTCCTGACTCCATCACAACTTTCTGTTTGTCACTTCTGCTTCCTTCACATTTGGGTTCGGTTCATTAACACATACTACTTGTTTAGGTTTAGGAATTAAAAGCTTTTCTCATTCTTATTATAACCATATTTGTGAAGGACAAAATAATCCTTTGCAAAATGATTTGGGGGCATTTTAGAGCTGTTTGTATGGGAATGTTATCAAATATTATTATGGTACACTTTTATTAAATACCAAAAAAGCTTAAGTTACACCATTTTTCTTTAAAAAAAAAAAATCATAATCTCTACACTAAACTTCAGCATACTTTTTTTTTTAACCCATTGAGTCCTGTTTTATTATTGCCTTCATGAATAATATTTAGAGTCCCCCTGATAACAAAAATAACCTTACTATACTAATATAGTTCATTATATTAATTTAAATCCAAGCCAATATCTGGTCTGACACTCTGAAAACTAAGGCAGCACTTGAGCTCCATGCATGATGCAGGAATCCATCAACAAATCAATTGTTAGTTTAATGAATTCTTGCTCAACAAACCACTAATTATAACAGTTGCACCGATACTCATGCCACGTTGCACAATCACAATTGAGCGCATGCAAACAGTTTGAGCTGAATATCACACACGCTTCACTGTGGCGCTTTAATAAAAGCGTGGCCAGTTAGGTGATTTACACTCAAATGAGTTGACCAAATTTGGAGAGGTACAATTACACATGGGGATAGCTTTGTAATAATCGTCCTGCCTATAATTTGCTTCGAATTCGCTGACTCCATTTTACGCTGCGTTAATTGCGTGGATGTAGAATCTCTCCCTGTGGAACCGGAGTGGGCCTGAATGCGCAGCACGACTACCAGGTTGCCCCACTTCCTTCTTTCTCTGTAAGAAAAAAAAAAAGAAAGTGGAGGCACTCCAGTAAAATGATGAAGCTCTCATACGCTGAGAAAGGCAGCTCTCTTGGGGGAAGAAAATGAGTATCTGGGTCAATGTAGGAAAGAAATGCTCACACGTAGAGCAGAGTAAGTAAAGGGTGTGGGAGGGACTTAGCTTGCATGTTTATTTGCAGGGACCCCGGTCAAAGTATGGATGGGAAAGTCTGATCCGGCATCAGAGCCTTGGGGCGCGCAGTCTCCCAGGGGTGGGGAGGACGCTGTACGTTGCACCGCACTCGACCCTTCCCAGAACGAGGGCTGAAGAGGACGTTATATAACCGAGCGCTGCTTCGTAACAACAAGCTTTGATGTTCAGGCTTCGACTGATGCTCATGAATGTTGTTTCAGATGACAAAGGCATCACTAGAGGTAATATCACGGAATACGTACTCTTATATTGTCACGTCTTTTTGCCCTGGAGGTCTTTTTGTAGTGCCCAAAGCAAATTACATCTTAAAACAGTCATTTACCTGTCAAGAAACGGTCCCTTTGTCTGCGGTTGGATAGTCCGCAAATCTTCCTGTCAACACACTGAAATTACTCTTCAGCAAAGAAACAATCCTCTTATGAAAACTCTTGACAGTGTGTTCTCGGTGCAAATACAGCAGGAGAAAACAATTGAGACTGATAAAGCAGAATTTAGGTAATTTAAGTAAACAATCCTTTAGAACTAATACAGTCAATCAGTGTCCAAGTGTTGACTGACTACTCGACTGTTCAGATTTGCAATATAACATTCTAGAAAGACTAGCTACAGATTCTGTTTATAACTGATGTTTTGTTCCCATCACAGAGCAAAGAGGGGAATTGGAAATATCTTCCATCTCTTCGTCCATCAGTCCATCTTGTGAGCATAACTTGAATATGGGAGGTACCGACTTCCATTTTTGTGTGTGGCTGCATCTAGGTGTAAGGAAGATCACTAATAAAAATGGTGTTGCCAAGTTATAATCCAAGAAGACCACCCCTATCATTTGAGGAAATTTAGCTTTCTTGTTTTTATATTGTTCAAAAGTATAGTTTCGTCAAATGGTTAGGGTGGACAAAGATTATTCTATGATGGTCAAGGCCACCATTTGGCTCCGCCATTGTGTCCATTGCTCACCAGGATATGTCACTCTGTGCTGCCTTGGAAATGTATACCTATCTTTTTGTCACAATCGGGTTTTTGGATTCTTAATAAGCCAGACACAAGTGCAAAAACAGAAACAGTTTTTCATTTATTTATTTTGGTTGCTGGACGGAGTGTCAGGATCAGTTGTGATGATTGGTCCTCACAAGTTGGAGGGAGAGCGTCACCTGTCATCATGGCAGAGATGACGTCAATGGCCGTGGAGCAGAGCATCTGCAAGATTGAGCCGAGCCTGAATAGAAGGGGTGTCCAAAAGCATGGTCCAGTATAACAAGCAGGGGTCAGGCACAGGGGGACAGAGTTCCAATAATAATAATCCAGAGAGGGTGACCATGAGTCATGGTCGAGGTAACAATAAGCAAGATCGGTACCATAGTCAGAAGGCAGAATCCAAAAACCAGGAAGGGGCAAGCAGACGAAGAACCTGAGGTACAGGCATGAGATCGTAGTCCAAAACACAAGGCTTGAGATTCAGGCAAGAAAACAAGGAACTGTGAAGGCTTGACGATCAGGGACCTTGAGAGGTTTAATAATTCGGCACTCGTTGGTTGTGGAGCTTATAAAGACAGGTGAACAGGTGAAGCTGATGAGTGCTGATTGCTGTGGAGGAGTAAGAGAGGCATGGCTGGGGTGACAGTAGCAGGCTTGAGCTCACAGATGGGTGATGGGCAAAAAAAAAAAGCAGGAAAACAGAAACTATGGCCTGAGGGGCAGAAACTATGGCAGGAGGGGGCAGGTGACATGGAGCATGAAGGCAGGAGTATGGCAGTATGGCAGAAACGTGGGAAAATGGGGGAGTCAGGCGGGGGCCGCTGACCATCACACTTCTTGAATATCTTGCACCAAATACATTAGGATTCCCTGTTCAAATCCAGTCCAGAAAATAACTAATCTAAAAAACTACCAACATTCAGCGATGGGGGAGTTTTTGCTTAAGTGGTAAATTTGGTGCTAAAGTTTTAATAGCAGGTACTAGTACTCTTTCTAAACTGGAACACAGCTATAAAGACCGAGTTAGGATGTTTTTTGCAGTATTATGACACAACTCAGATTCTGTTGGTGTTGTAATGTTTAACTACAGTCCTAGCAGCGACACAAGGATTACAGGAGCTATAAATGATAACTGCATGTGCGTTCTTCTGTTTGCTATTGAATCCTGAGCACCTGGATAACTCTTTACAGACGACAACACCTTCGGCTGCTCGGGGTTTGACAGAGAGTAGACGAGAATACGCACTCTCACGTGCATCTGGTGAACAATCAAACAATCAAATCTCCTCATTTGCTTCTGTTCTAAACAAATCCTTCCCTCCTGATCGCCTAACAACAAAGCTCTCTTCCATTAATAAAACACGATCGTTCTCAATTTTCAACGTACTCATGTGAAACCTGCTTAGAGAAAAAAATGGTTTGAATGTGCTATTTTGGTTGCTGCTGGTAAAAAGGATTTGTTTAGTCTTAATACAAACAACACACACTTTTTAATTGGACTTTTCTACCCATAAAATACGCTACCAAGACTAAAAGAACAAAGAGAAGGCAGCTTTTTTCCTCCCGACTAAGAGTGCTGACACCATAAAAACATCCCTGAGCCTGTATTTTACTCAGGGCCAGTGGTCAGTGCTAGTGAACGTTTCCTACACAGTGGTGTCCTTTATGTCCTCCCTGCTGCTGCTGCTGTTGTTGTTCTCTTCTCCTGCCTTAACCCTTCGCCTCTGCTATCACTCCATCTCCTCACCCTGGGGCCCCGTGTTCTCCTAGATCCAGCTTGTGGCAAGGTCTGCCACTGCCGTTGCTTCGTTCTCGCCTTTCTCCCCCTGCCTGGTTATTTCTATCTTTTTAATTTTTTTATTTCACCTCGGGCCAGGGTGTTGGGGAGGGGTGCCTCAGCTGTCTGAACAATACAAATCGATCACTTATGGAGGAGAAGAGGTGACGGAGGAGGAGAGTACGAGGTTTGGCGAGATGAAAGGACGAAACAATGGTTGGATCAGAAATAGCTAGTCTCACAAAGAAAGCTGAGAAGGGGAAAAAAAGGATAAAGAAGCCACTTTGTTGTCAATCGGAAACTAAAAACTATCATCCCGGCGTGTCTTTGCAACTCAGAGAAAAGGACTGTGAGTATCTGATGGGCTGGCTTTTCACATGTGAATATTTAATGGAAGAGTTATGAATAATTCATTAAAGCAAGCAGCTGCGTTTGAGCCTAAGTGGACATGTGAGGAGTCCGATCCAGACAGACTCTGACTGCTACCGTTCACCATCACCAAAGCCTGTGTGCATCCAACAATCTGCTGCATGCATGTGTGCATTAAGGATGCTCAAGGCGTCCCCATCTTGTCTGGTCCCTTTAATACTTCTCGGTTCCTTTACATGCACAACTGCATTGAGGAACCCAAATAAAAACAGAGAGGGAGTGGATGGATACTCCCTGACATCTCTATCTAACCCTCTCCATCACGCCTGCCGCCACTCACTGTTCAATCTCCAGATCTCATTCCCATATTTTCTCCAGCCGCCTCGTCTCCTCCATTTTCACGCCTCCATTCGTCTCCGCCCGTCCCTCAGTCCTCCTCTGCCTCAGTTTGTTATTGGCCCCGGCACAAAGCTGGTCAGGACATGGCGTTCCAGTTAACATGGATCCCTGCTCTACCTGTGGGGCTGCAGCCTCTCCTATAAATGCTCGCTGACCTGGTTTGCACAAATTCTGACACAACTCAAACGCAGCGAGGTCGGACTGATGCATCAACTCAGAGCTATATTTTCTCCTTGAATAAAGAACAAGATTCAAGTAAAGAAACCAGTAGTATTTGGAAACATTTAATTTACAGCCTGGTAAAAGTACCACTTTAAAAGTAAAGGTTATTTTTTTTACTGTAGTTTATTGTTGTCATTGTCTATTGTTATTGTTGTCTGTACTATATGTCCTGTCTGGAACAGGTCTCTCTTGTAAATGAGTCCTCGTGGCTGAGTGAGGCTAGCTTGTATCAATAAAAGTTGAATGAAAAAAAAAAAGCAATATAATTACAATTAAGGGAACACATGCGATGACCTACTCAAAGTACATGGACTGAATAGCAAAAAACCCAGACTCCATGACTGGACTGTTTGAATAACTTGAGACCTTGAAAATGAATGTAAAGTGGGAAAAATAAATCTCTCACACAATCTTTTCAACAGATCCAGCAAGAAGAAGGGCTCCATCAGTACACAACTCCAAAAAGATTAAAGGAAGGGCCAAACGGTTCACTGCAAATTCTAACAAGAGTACCACATATGGCACATTACATATTGGTTCAAACGTGTATCAAGTTTTGTGAAATTATCTTGAACGGATCAGAAGTTATAGGCAAGACAAGAGAAAGTTTACGAATGTTCAAACGGAGACTTGGATGGGCGTATAATAATATAAAACAAAATACAGACTTATGATTGTGTTTTGTAGTAAACATTTTATCCATTATCTTAGATTATATGTCAAAATTATTTTAATATGCATGATTATTGATGTAACCTGGATTTGCTTTACAATAAAGCACATTGCAGTCGTTTTTAAATCATTTGCCATGTTGGGGCTTTTTCTTCAGTTTTCGGCTCCATTTTTTCTTCCAAGGCTCGTAATGTAGCCTGAATTTTATTTGTATTTAAACCTTTATTTTACTAGGAAGAAATCCATTGAGATTATTAATCTTTTTTACAAGGATGTCCTGGGCAACATGTAAATACAGCAACACAGTCTTAAGAACAGTAACAGTAGTATTAAGATAGTTACAACAAAACGTGTTAATAAAACATAAAATACTACGCAAGTTTAAAAAAAAAAAATCACAAGAATGGTGTGCGACAGTACAAACTGTGACCACCGAGCAGAGTATGAAGATCCGCTCACTTGCTGTAGGTTAATTTTAAATACAATTCTGTATTGAGCATTTTTGCTTTTACTTTTTTTTAGTTAATCAGATCAATAAATCTCTGCTTCACATTCATAATTTTATTTAGTAATTCCCATTATTATAGTCTGTCACTACATTTGCTGATTTGAAGGAAAGTATATACAAAGATAAAATATTAAGTTTTTTCTTAGCGTGACGAGTCACGTCACACGTTTTAACCAGAAAAACAGAAATGAAGCAGTTAAATTAACTTAAAAAAACAGATAAAAACCCATTGACTCATGACATCTGAGCTAATAATCTCAACAGAAGGAGCTGATTTTGTTGAATGATGCGTCTGAGATCGGACTGAGAAAGAATAAAGTGATATTTACACAGCCACATTGTGATAAAGTCCAACACTGTTGAACAAACACCTTTCGACCTGCTCGCTGACCCTCACACACCACAGCCTGCACCGGTGCTCCGGACATGACATGTGTTGGTCACCGGGAGTCTCTCTGGAGACATACACACAGGCGCTTCATGTCCTCTAGCCCTGATGAGGCCTGCAGGCTACACTCCGCTGCTGTCTGCTGCTTCTAAACGTTCAGAAGACCGGACAGCACTCGGAGACACAGATGGAGAAATGTACAGTAACTCAAACACTTTGGAGCTATTTTAGGGTCAATTTTGGTCTTTTAAAGAATATTTTGACATATCTGTAGTTTAGAAGTGTAAAACTTTGCAATATAGATTGTTAAAGAGCCTCTTCTAAAGGTTTGTAGTAGAGTTGCATTCAGGCTCAAAAAATCCGTCCTGACCCTTCCCCAACCCGTATCCATCATTTCCAAATCTCACCCGACTCGACAAATTAACAGTAGTTACAGATCCAAACCCAAAAACCACCCCCAACATTTTTAATTAAGCTGTGACTGCTTATAGTGATTAAAGGTCGTCGGATGCGCGTGGCTGAATAAAAATGGTAGAAGATCGGAGGTGATGGGGGTTTTTGTCCTTTCATGGCCATCAAAGTGCATTAAATCCCTGCTTCTGCCTGCATCCTGCATTATTCAGACACAGACCCTGCTCTGACATGTTTGATATTTAGGGATCTCACCTGTTTGGGTCATCGGCCGCGCGCGTCCGCTGCTGAATGAACGTCCATTTGGGCTTTGGATGGATTGCTGCCTGGCATTAGTCCATCTGAAGCTTAACTGAACTTTTTTATTTTTATTTTTTACCTCTTTCAAGGCCGGTTAGCACACGGTCAAATGGCTGCGTGCGGCTGGTGTTTGTATGGCAAGCCATGTTGCCATATAATTGGATCGTCAGCCACGCACATCCGCTGACGCAATCAAAAGCCCAACACCAGCCCGGCCTGCAGATTATGGCCCGGCCCTAATCTGGGTTGGGCCGGGCTCCGGGTCTGGGTTAAAAATGACAACTCTAGTTTGTAGTCACTGGTTTGACTTTTGTTCTTCCAACTCATGCCCTGATTTGTTTAAATATCTTGATTAGGTTGATCCTAATTGTGCAAGTTTATTCGTTTTTATCAACTTTACATCAAACTCTCATCACAACAATTGTTGCCCATGTATTCTTTAAATACTTGTCTGCTTTCTTTGGTTATCCAAAAAATCTTGTCCAAATGTAATCATAATTGACAGTGAACAGGTAAATGGACGGTACTTATATAGCACCTTTCTATCTTATCAAGACACTCAAAGCTCTTTACAACACAATCTGTGCCTCATTTACTCATTCATACAGCACTCAGCTAGATCTATACAAAGATTAATCAGTGCTTTATCACATTCATACAATGATGGGAGAGGCAATGAGGGGTTCAGTGTCTTGCCCAGGGACACTTGAGCATGTGACTGCTGGTGGAATCGAACCCTCAAGTCTTGTATTGGAAGATGACCACTCTAACCACTCAGCCACAGCTGCCAAACAGGTCATTAAGCCTGAGTGTTTAAAGCATGGTTTCTGTTGGATTGTACCTGTTTTCTTCATTTAAGGTTACATTATTTAGAATAAAAAATAACTATTTCATGTCTCGTGCTGTAACATGAATGTTTTTTTTCCCTCTAACACCAGTTGTCCAGATGTAACGAAGCATCTGTCAAGAAATTAAACTGAAAAATAACTCCTAATTATTCCAAATTTAGGATGTTGATCAAAAACTGTAAGGTTAGGCATTATGTATTAACCAAAATTAGATAACCATGACCCGAAAAGAAAGAAGCGGGAAATGATAATGGATGGATGGATGGAAAAAAAAAAAAAAAAAAAGTAATTTCAATTACAGTTCTTTATATAAGTGGTTGAGCCAGTTAGTACTGTAGCCTTACATTATTAGGGTTCTGAGTTTGATTCCTTCATGTATTTTCATACATGTGTAAGTTTCTTCCAACAATCCAAAAACCTGCACATAGGGCTAACTGGTGACTACTGTGACCTTGAATCACACCAAGTAGGTACAAAATAAAAGGATGAGTTTAAAAATGGGGCTAAAATAAAATAACATGGACAATTTTTTAGCTGACAAATGTTAAAACATTCATAAAAATGCCTAATTTTGTCATATCTTATCTTTAGAAACCAACTGTGCAACAATGACTTGAACAACATAAAGGTACTGGTGCAAAACGGGACATAAAATATATTTTAGGAGCTTTATTGTTGATGGTAAATAACTTGAGCATCCCAACATTTCACAAAGGTGTAAAAATCTGATAAAAAATTATTGTTTAATGGCTAAATGCTTAAATCTGATATCATCGTCTGCACTCCAAGTCAAACCAGTAATCAATATCTGTGATCATGTTTGGTAGAAGCAATTGGCATATTAACAAAATGAGATCCTCTGTATCTGTCAGATTATAAATGTGTGGAACCAGAGTCCCATCTATTACCAAAATGTGACATTTCCAAATGTTAAAGTATTTGCCTAAAAGTAAACAAACAAGCAGAATAAAAAGGCAACGGTGATTAAAAAAAAGTACAATTAAAATCCAAAATCTCTGATAGAAAGTGTAAATGTGTGTAAACCCAATAATCTAGTGACACACAAAGGGAAGTATAAAATAGTTTGGAACAAGTCTAATTAAATATTCCATCAACTTCTAAAAATGTCTAAATGTCTTAAGAGATTTTGAGCATTTTATTAAAATGTACTGGATAATAAATCTGGACAAAGCAATGACCTGCAGAAAGGAAGTTAACCTCCTTTACAAGGCATCATTCTTTGAGGGAAACTGACCCCAAGGTCAGACTGTGCAATGCTCAGAGACAAAAGGAGAAGAGCTCCAACTCAGACTCTACTGCCCTCAGTTAGTAGGTTAAAGGTCCAAGTTCATGTCAGTGTAATTAGAAAAAGACTGAACAAGTAGGACTTGTTTGGAAGGGCTGGGGGAGGAAACCTGTTGTCTCTAAAAAAGAACTTGGCAGCATGATTCAGGTTTGTAACGTTGACCTGAATGAACCACAAGACGTCTGGAACAATGTCCTTTAGACAAAGTGGTGAAGTTTAGCCTTAACGCACCAAACCATGTTTGGCTAATATCAAAAACAACTCCAACACCTCATAGCAACTGTCAAGTACGGTGGTGAAAGGGTAATTATTTGGTCAATTGTGAAATCCTCTATTGAACAAAGCCTTCTAGAGCTGAAGCTTGGACAAAACTAGATCATAAAACAGGACAATGAACCCAACCATAGGAGAAAATCGACCAAAGAATGATTGAAAACCACAAGAATCAAGGATTGCATTGGTCTAAAGTCCAGACCTTCAACCTTAGTAGGATCTTAATAGAAAGAAGAAACACATCTCTGCAAACCTCAATGAAGTGAAGCCATTTTCTTCTCCACAACCACGTGGGAAGCTAATAAAATCTTACAAAAAACATGTACTTAAAGTTACTGTCCCCCGCTGCGGTGCAAAAATGGGAAATTGGAAATATCCTCCGACTGTCAGGTCACTTGTGAATTTTTTGGAGCATAATAACTTTCGAAAAAGGTGAGGTACCTTTCATTTGTGTGGGCGGCCGCATCTCAGTGTAAGAAACCTTTATTTTGAAAATTGTAGTGCTACTTAAACATTCAAGATGGTGACCACCACGTGTGAACTGGCCACCCCCATCATTTGAGGGAGATATGAATGCTAGTTTTTATATTGCTTAAAAGTATAGTTTCCTCAAATGACTGAGGTGGCCTAAGATGAATCTATGGAGTCCAAGACCACCATTGGCCACCCACTAGCTCCACCGCTACACCTGTTGGTGGATAAAATGGCTCCCTCTACTCAACAGGATCCGTCACTCTGCGTCGCCTCGGACAAGAAGAAAATAAAAATTCTACCTCTGTTCTTCCACACAGTGCAACTCATACCCACTTGAATATCTTGCATCAGAAACATTGAAGCTTACTTGTGTTCCCTGTTCAATTCTAGTCCCGAAAAACACTCGTCTCGTAAACTACAAACAATCACTATTCATACCCTTTAGCGACAGGGGACTCCGGCATATCGCCTGTTTCTCCTAAAACTGATTCTCCGAGCTGCTGGATCAGAGGGGTTGACTCATTTTAACAGGTTTTTTTTTTTTCCATTTTTGCATCAAATAATTTAATAATTAATGAAGTGATGGAATTGGTAG
Source organism: Nematolebias whitei (assembly GCF_014905685.2). NCBI lineage: Eukaryota > Metazoa > Chordata > Actinopteri > Cyprinodontiformes > Rivulidae > Nematolebias > Nematolebias whitei. The sequence goes on along the minus strand of NC_056519.1, from coordinate 20,844,109 downwards.
TGTTTTATTGCACTAGAGGTTAGATTTGAACAATTTTAGAACTTGTTAAAGACCAGATCACTTTTGTTATTATTATTACGATTCCCCTGATACATATAATATAAAACTACAAGAGGGGCACATTCTTTTCCCATAACATCAATCTGAGGTGGTGGCAGGCTAAGTCAAATGTTACTGTTAGATGGTCAAAGAAGTCAGGGAAATAAAGAGAAAAATCAGAGCTCTTCCTCAGAGAGGCAGAGAATACACTTGTTTAGTTTAGTCCGGATCTCCAAACGGTGTGTGACATTAAGTGTCCGATTGAATTACACACTGAACACACCCGGAGCCGCTCAGAGTTTTACACCGAGCACCGATTCCCCCTCTCAATGCAAATCATAGAGGGATATTCTCCAGCCACTCAGAACACTGTCCGCTCCACCTGCAGCGCGGCGGAGCGTGCTCCGGCTGTAATTGGCCATCACCGCGGCGACAGAGAAGAGGCCGTCCATTCATCACAGCTCCTTCCCACCCTCTTCTTCATCCGTTTCTCTCTCGGCCCCCATCGCTGCCAACTTGGACCAATGTCTCCCTTGCTCTCTCCAATCCCCCCCTCCTCCTTAACGACACCTCCATCCTAACCCCCCCTCCTCTACTCCTTTTCCTCATTAAAGTGGGACCCAGGCAGTAGCGGTCACTGCCTCTCATTTATTTTCATTTGAAACTGGTGCAGCTCCACTGATCCTCTGGGGCTGCAGGAGGGAGGAGAAGATGGTGTCATTCTGATAACAACCAACACACACACACACACACAGCATGCACACGCGTGCACACAGTCTCAGAAAAATGAATGAATAAAGCACATCTGCCACACACTGTAGGGGAACACACTCCCCCAAAATACAAAGACGTGCATCTGCCTGAAGGTAAATGCACGTTCACGACTATTTCAATTCATTTCACACAAACATTCACACATTTCATGGACCTGCAAGCTTCTAAACTACCCCCCCCCCACCACCCTCCCATTGATTGTGCGATGTTGAGAAAGTGATGTTTGCAGGGTGTGAATCGGGAGGCCAGTTAACCTCCTCCTATTGATCTGGGTGGTGTCTAAGCTCATAATGCACATCCCGACTTCCCGTATGGGTGTGTCCACATATTGTATCTTTTTGGGGGGAGACAAGAATGGCGTGCCACCTGACACTCCTTTGATTGAAAAGGTGCTCTGTAGATTAAATCGCTGTGGTGGAGACGACACTTCGCCAAGGCTTTGACAGCTGGTTTAGCTGATACAAGAGGGCTAGATCGAGGGGAGGGGAGGGTAAGGAGGGGATAGAGGACGTTTTAACGCCCACTGTCCTGACCCATTGGGAGAAACGAGAGTGATTCAAAACCAATGGCTACATCTCTAACAGAGGACAGACATCCTCTAAACTGGGATTAACAACGGAGCGCTGCAGGATGAAAGCTCACAGGAAGTGAAGAAAAAAATGGAGGATCGGTGCAAAATAAGGGGCTAATATATACTCACAAAAGAAAACTTTTACTTTAAAAAAAGGCTGAATTTCTGAGCTCTCGCCAGAATTCCCCCGACACCTCTCTACTTTCAGACATCCAACAGCTTGCAAGGAGCAAGACAGTGACATACTTTAACTCGGCACTTCAACACATTTGATTTTGAAGAAGAACAACGACTGGGAAGTTCAGGCTTGGAACGAGTCCTCCAGATGTTGCACTGTCATAAAGCTAAGGGACTCACAGGAGACTGCTTCGACAGAAAGTGGCACAACTCATTACTGCTGAAGCCTAGAAACTCAGAGTTTGGCTCCCTGGAAACTTTACAACTGTACAAAACATTTCTTTTTTTTCTGCAGGACTTAATAGCATCTGAACCTCAGACCTTTATTGTGAAACATTCAAGTATCAAACTCTGGACCCTACAGCTTGTTAATAGTCTTGCTCATAGGCCCAGATGTGGGCCATGTGGAATTGTCACATGGCCCACATTACGTTACACGTATCATGTTTATATTGTAATATTAGTATCATATATTGTGAGAGCAGCTATGTTTTATAGTCTGGAGACAGAGACATGGACAAAAAGACAGGAGAAAGAACTGGAAATGGCAGAAATGAAGATGTTGAGGTTCTGCTAGGAGTGACAAGAATGGATAAGATTAGGAATGAGATCATCAGAGGTACAGCACACGGTGAACAACTGGGAGATAAAGTTAGAGAGACCTGACTGAGATGGTTTGGACATGTCCAGAGGAGGGACAGTGGGTATATTGGATGTTAGAAATGCAGCTGCCAGGAAAAAGACAAAGAGGAGATATATGGATGCAGTTAGAGAGGACATGGAGGTAGATGGAGAGAGGACAGAGTGAGATGGAGGACATTTATTTACTCACTGTGGAGACACCCGAAACAAGAAGAAGACTGTTTGTATTAGATCATGTGTGTGTATGCCTTGCATTGTATAAATTGCATTATATTGTTTGATTAGCATCATATAATCTCTTATCAGATTGTGTCAGAGCATCATAGAAATATGTAGATCCATACTGAGGTTCTTCAACATCAGGACTACAACATCTCTAGGTTGTATTTATTGTCCAATGGGACAGGATGACTTTAAAACAATCAAGTCTTCTGCATTTTCCTCTGCTCAGTTTCCTCTGTTTGGGCCAAACTTCTGGACATTTGTCCTCCTTTTTCCATCACTTTGAAAACCAGCTTAAAGCAAAAAAGTCAATTTTTTAATTGGGAAAATTGCAAATGAAGAACGCGCCTCAAACACAGTTTAATTTATCACCGAGTCAGTCAGTATATGCGGTGAACGTGAATGTTTCGGAGAAGACTTCTGTGAAATGGCGCTATATAAATAAACTGAATTGAATTGGTGCAATAAACTACCACCTGCAAATATCAAAGAACTCCGTGGACTCGTCGTGAAACAAGTCAACCTCAGCAGACCTGGTTGTCAGGATTCAGCAGGAGCTTCTGCTCTTTGATGCAACAGGAGGGGAGTTCATGGTGGAGTTTCACTGGTAAAATCACCAATAATGGGAACTTTGACAAATAAAATAATGCGACTTTCTGAGAAGCAGCTGAGTTTCTATTTCGGCTCTGCAGGTTTTGTTGCCCCCTTCCTCCCAATTGTCCTCATGTTCACAGCCAAACGTAGACATGCAGAAAAAAAATGTACATTTATTTATCCACGACCTCCTGATTTGTGCTTAATACATGTAAGGATTGGCACAGACTTGAATAAATAACAAAAGGCAGATTCGAGCGCTGCTAGGTGGCTCGGAAAATGTCACATCCTGCTTCGGTTGAGTGGACGCCTTTGGTCTTAATATCAAGCCCCCTCCCCACCATCAATCTACATTCCATCTCTCCTATTACATTTGGTTTGCAAAGACTTCCACCCTCCCCTCGGAAAGGAACAACATTACCATTAAGGTATTCTAAGGCTGAAAAATGTTGGTTTTAAGGACTCGAAAACTTCACGAGAGAAGGATTTTATTAGCAGGAAACTTAAAAAATGAGCGTCGACTCGAAGAGATGCTGCAGCACTTGACACATCAAGGAAAAGACTATAAGTCATCCATATTCATGCTAACGTGGGAGGAATAATACAAAAATGAAAATTAGCTGAAAGGCAAACACAGCGAGCGTTTGATGAATACTGTATGTAAACAAAAACAAGTGAAATGTGAATGGAGTCAAAGGTGAGTGACACTGAAAAAGGCAGATATTCAATTAAAAAGCCGCTCTGAGTGGCAGACTGATTTCTGCTGCGGCTTGAAACTGTCTGTCCCGGACACAATCCTGCAAACACAGCAGGAGGAGTGTTGAACAGAAGACACATGAAAGAAAGAGAAAAACAGAAGAACTGGATGTTTTGCTTGGCTGGCTGTAGAGAAGCAGCAAAACCTCCTGCCTGCAACACAAAAAGGCAGCGTCCAGGTGGGACGCCTGACTCTGCTCGAACCGACTAAAACGAAGGCCAGCAGCTGCTTCCCTTTAAAAGATACAAAAATGAAACAACGCCGCAGTGGAACAGAACATCTGGGTCAGGAAAATGGGTCCTGACGTAGGCCTGTCACGATAAATTCTGCTGGGCAATTAATTGTCTCAGAAATAGTTGCGATAAACGATAGGATTGTTTGAAATTTGACAATAATTAGTAATCATTGTCAAATACAAAAATAAATGTTGGTTACTTTGTTGTGAGTGTAGTACCTTTTTTCAACCACCGGATGGCAGTATAAGAATGTTTGAAACAAAGGATGGATAGTGAGGGAGCGAGCAGCGTGTCTCTTTAAGAAAAATGGGAGGGAGGCCCCTTGACGTCTCTCCTTCCTTTCTTCGGTTCTCAAAATGGCGGACGCTCGGTGTGGTTCGAGCTTGTTAGCATAGCATTTTTTCACACAAAGCTTTTAAAAAAAAAAAAATCAGTAAACAAGTTCTCGGCTTCTTTTTGCAGAGAAAAAAACAACTTTTTTACACGTAGGCACGGGTTTCAACCATGAATTTTGGAGCTTCGACAAGACAGAGGTTTTTTTCCCCGAGGTCGGCCTGTTAGCTTAGCTTGTAGCTTAGCTTCTCAGCTTAGCGGGTTTTTAACGATCCAAAAATGCAATTTTGGACGGTTAAAATAGATTTTAAAGTGAAAAGAGAAAGGGAGAGGTCAGTGAAGAGCACCGGAGTTGAGTCTTTTGTCATCCAGTGTCTTCTTTAGAAAGAGACACGAAGAAACGATAAAGCCGATAAATGAAAATGAGGTTGATCATTTTCATTTATCATGCGATTAATTGATTTATTGTTTATGACAAGAGGCCTATCCTGATGTGTGTGTTTGTACCTCAGCAGCAGCTCTTTGGTTCTGATGGATCCTGCACTGGTTGCTGCAGGAGGGGGGGCACCAACGCACACAGCCCCCACAACATCCAGCTCGGACGAACGCTCCAACCTTTCACAGGCCCCTTATCAGTCTACCAAGTCTTTATGTGTTTTACTTCTTCTCTGCATTCGACAAGCTTCTCCGTCTCCCACCCTGTCCCTCTCAGCCTCTTTTTCTCTCATGCAGAACCCCCCCCCCCCACACACACACACACACACACACACTCCATCAGAGCAGCAGAGCAGTGAAGACCCTGCTGGCTTGCCTAGCTGAAGTAATCCCCTGTGACAGCTCGGCTCATGTTGTTATGTTGCGGGCCTAGTTCAGTTTAATACTACAGCTCTGGAACAAGCAAGGCCCGGCCCAGTTCTGGACTGGCTGCATAGCCTCTGGGCACGGCCCGGTCCGGCCGAGCCAACAATGCCTGCTATTCACATTTATCACACATCTCGTCTGCTCTTTTTGGCACAACTGGTTCAGAGAGCCGGAGCAGACGCTGCTGCAATCTTTCCATTAATCGTGTACTTCCTGATCAAAGTGAATTTAAAGGGATAATTCAGGTTTGTTTGAAGGTGGGTTCTGTAAAAAAGTGACCTATTATTAAACAGTTCAAATCTTACCTGCTGTAGCTAGCTAGTTGAAGAGGCTCAGTTTGGAGAAATGAGCTTAATTCTGATCAGATTAAAGCTAACAGCTAGCCTCGTTGCTCCTATATTAAAACAACTCCTATTTGTTGTAACGTTTTCCTTGAACGCCTCGTTATCAACCTTTACAGTGCGGCCTATTGAGCATTACATGGCAGAAGTAAGATATGCCAACAGGAAGTTCACCAGGCTGCACAGGAAGAGCTAAAACTGCTATTAGATGTTTAAAACATCCATAAAATGTTGTGAAAAGCAACTTTTCTATTTTGTTGATAGTTCTTCTTGTTTGTTCTTGATCTCCTTGTAACATAATTTAGTCAATAATATTGTTTTTAAATGTGCTATATAAATAAAGTTGACATTAGCATATAAATGTGAAAGTTTTTTTTTTAAATGATTTGTACCTTTTTTTAGGTTGGAGTTGTTTTAAAACAACAAAAATCAATTAAGTATTGGTCTTAATTGGACTAGCCATTAGCTCACCTGTGTTAAGGTTGTGCAAAGAGTTATCTGCAACAGGTAAGATACTGTTCGGTAATAATCTTTCCACAGAAACTTATTTGAAAATATCTGAACTGTACCTTTAGCAAATGATAAAAAGGTCAACATCAGTGTCATGCTCTGGATTCTAGCTACATCTTATCTCGACATGATGTATCACATCAGATTATATCATACCATCTGAGAATATTTTAGCAAATTAAATCCAAATTGTTCCTAAAAGTTGGTCAAATTAGATCAAACTAAAAATCGAAATACAGCGTAGAGCCTGTCCTCAGTCGTTCACAGTAAAACCTTTAAAACCCAACACACAATGAACAAAAAGTCAATTTAACACTATTTTTATACAGGCGTGTCTGTTTATGTCAGAATTTAGGGAAATGGCAGCCTTCCACGCCACACCTCACCGAGCTGCGACTGTTGGTGACAACACGTGAAGGACGATCATGAGGGAGTTCCCAGATTATCTTGAAATGTTTTCAAGTGAACTCAGTCCCCTCATGTGAGCTGCAGAGCCTGGCTCTTGTGGCAGAATTTGGAACATGTTTGAAAATTTGCCGGACAAATTTTCTCTCAAAATAGTCCCTTGTCAATTTATCTTCTGCCAGTCAGAAAGTACGAGACAAATTTAGGTCAACATGTGACTGCTGGTGGACTTGAACCCCCAACTCTTGCATTGGAGGACGTCTGCTCTAACCACTCAGCCACAGCCGCCCCAAAGTTGTGACAAACTGGAGAAAATAAAGTGATTTAGTTGAATCCTAATCAGGAAACTTTGTACCTGACTGCAAAAGAAAATTCTAAACGTCACGATTTCAACTAGGGCAGCACGGTGACGTAGTTGGTAGAGTTGCCGCTTCTCAACAAGAAAGCCGTCAGATCAGATCCCCGTCCTGAAGCCTTTCTTGGTGGAGTTTGCATGTTCTCTCGGTGCTGTGTGGTACTCCAATTTCTTCCCACAGACCAAAAACATGTGTTAGGATGATTGGTAACTCTAAATTGTCTCTAGGTGTGAGTGAGAGAGTGAATGGTTGTTTGTCTCGTTTTTCTCTATGTGTCCCTGTGATGGACTCTAGACCTGTCCAGGGTGTCCCCCCCACCTCTCGCACAGTGACTGCTGGATATGAGCACCAGTGACCCAAAAAGGAAAAAGTGGGTAAAGCTGATGGGCGGACGGATGGATGGATGGATGGATGGAAGGATGGACGGACGGATGGATGGATGATTTATTCTACAGAAGAGGATTTGGGCCACGGTGCAAACAAAAAATCTTTGCCCCCTCATTTCTGACTTTTTTCCTCAGAATTTTGAGAATAGTCATAATTTTGATTTTCATCTCTGAATTGAGGAAAAATGTCGTCTTGCATCATGGTCGTGTATTAATCACGGTAACGTACAAAAGCGTTTAGTAAGAACCAATCCAGTCTCCAACAAGTCACCACCAGTCGCAGCCCTGTGGAACTCCGGCTTCAGAAATCCTCTTCCTGTTTCCAAGAAGCTTTCCAGAAATGCAGAGTGGAACATCGAGCCAAAGATGTTTACCCTCCTGAGAAAAATGTCCCCGAGGCTCAATGGGATTAACCTGTATAAATGAAGGTTGAATGAAAAATAAATAAATAAATAAAGGTAATGTTCACAAAATAAATAGTTAAACGGAAAATTTCGAAAGAAATTGTCAGGAGAATGTAGGTAAACGTTTATGGATGTTTATCACTGCTAAGTTAAAGTAATGTTACTGTGTGTGAAGTCAGAGAACAATGCTGATAAGCTTTTTAAAAACACTTCCTGTCTCACTGTCCGGTGCAGATTCTCACTGACGATGCTCTAAGCAGGTAACTTTGTAACTGTGAAAGCCTGTTCCCGTGACCGTGTGTCTTGCAAGTACAAAGTAAAAGACCGGATAAAAATGACCGGTTGTTTTTTTCCCATATTTATAACCTAATTTGTGGCTGATATCTGACAATTTCATTCATTCTCACATGGAAAATACTGAACACTACCATGTTCAGCCACTAGAGGGCGCTTGACTAATATGGCAAGCCAAGTGCCTTATTAATAGGTACAAGTGGCTATTAATGAGACACTTGGCTTGCCATACCAAGCCACCTTCGTCTTGCTCCGGAACTCCTGGAGCAAACGTCAAAGCAGCTGCATTTCGCCGTGCCACAGCTGATTTGACCGTTAAAGTGCATTTATTAAGTAAAAGTTCAACTGAGACACACCTTTGCTAAAAAGTCGAGCAAACAATTTTTTAGGTGGTTATCTTGTTAAATTTTGAAGAAATGCACAGCGAATCCTCCCTTTGCACGCTCCCACAGCTGCAAATCTATTTTTGAAATGCAGCTGATTTGACCATTAAAGTGCATTTATTAAGGAAAAATTAGACTGAGACACACATTTACTATAATTTAGAGCAAACAAATAATTGTTCTTAAGTGTTAATCTTGTTAAATTCTTGTTAAAGTCCTCCCATGCAAGCTCCTGCAGATGCCATTTGGAAGCAAATCAATTTTTAACACAACACCGGCCCATATTTCCGGGTTGTCAGCGGTGACGCATAATAAATGTGACTTATATGGCGACGCAACGTATTTATGTTTTTGTTTTTTTTTTTCCTCCCACTTTATTAGACATTTTTGGACTGATGTGACTTATACAGCGGTACAACGTGTACGGCGGAAAGTACGGTAAGTAGACAATAATAGGATATTTATGCATCCAACAGAATTTATAGCACAGATTAACCCTTATTGTGGTATCAAGTCAAGTCAAATGTATTTATAAAGCACATTTAAAACAGCAGCTAACACACCCTAACTAACCCTGATCTCCCCCCCCCCCCCCCCCAAAAAAAACCAAAAAAAAAACCCAACTTTGCGCAGGCCAGTTGGATCTCCAGAGAGCCGGCTCAGTCCGGCGAATCGCACCCAGCAGGAGTCAGCCCAGAAAGCCATGCCTCAGCGAGCAGGCCTCCCAAAGGAGGAGCTGCCACATCAGACTCCACGTACCTGGCACATCACAGCCTCTCCTCCCCTCAGGAGGCTGGGGCTGAAGACACGAGCAGGGAGCTGCTGATTAAAAATTCATCTCTGTTTATTATGATTTATGCATGTTTCGCCGAGCCAGGAACCAAGAGGAAGAGGAGTGGAGAACAGCTTCATTAGTGCGTATTGTGCGTCTGTGTGTGGGTACGCCGTGTCTGCCCGCTCCTGTCTGCGTGTGCGCGGCTGGCAGGTGGGGAATAGTTAAAATTATGAATCGTACGTGAGCTTCATTAGAATGTTTGGCATACGGGGCAAAATCATCCGTCTTCACCAAACACCTGCATCTCCCTGAAAAACAACTATTGAAATCCTAAATCATGTGAAGTGCACGGGCCGTCAGCATTAAAATGCACAGCCATTTTCGATAAGTTCTAACTTAATTACCTATTTCCACCTCTGTTGTTCGCAATTCAGATTCACTCTGCCTCTCGTTGCACTTTTGTCACAGCCGACAACGGTGGCAGGCGTGCAGCCGTAACAAATACTGACAAAAAAAAAAGCAAAAAAAAAGGGTGAGAAGAGTAAAAGCATAAAACTGGTCATGGAGCTAAAAAGACACAATTATCTTGAGCTTTTTCCAAGTGGAGCAGATGGTGCAGCTGCTCGTCATATGTTGCTGTTAGTTACAGTGACAGCTGAATGCAGAGAACTTAAAGAACATGACAGGGACGCACAACGTCTGCGTCGCCCTCACACTCACAAATGGTAAAGGAAACAATCATCTGTCTAAAAAACTTATTTAAGTGACACATTTACTTGTTCTTGCTTTTTTCTTTTAGAACCACATCAGTTCATGAACACAAGGATCTACGCTGATATGTGATTTGTGACATGAAATCAGATGTTTATCGATTTCGGACGTCTATCGTTTTCAGGTTGGTGTGGAAAACTTCATCAAGGATTCTCTTCAAGCAGCAAATGAACTTTGTGTCAACGTGGGAGAACATCGAAACAGATGTCTCGAGAAGCTTGAGCGACTCAAAGCAAAACGTATCCGCTTTCAGCTCATTGTTATCAAGATCAATGGTTTTCTGGTCTGGAACTGAACAGGAAATGCAAGTAAACCTTAATGTTTTTGGTGCAAGATATTCAAGTGGGAAGAAGTTATGGTAAATGGTAAATGGACTGTACTTATAGTGCCTTTCTATCTGTTCAAGATACTCAAAGCACTCACTGGGACTAACCTGTTTAAACAAAGGTTGAATGAATGAATTTACAACACAATCTGTGCCCTCATCTACACATTCATACAGCACTCTACTAGATCTCTACAAAGAATAATCAGTGTTTTATCACATTCATACACCGATGGGACACACATCGGAGGCAATGAAGGCTTCAGTGTCTTGTCCAGGGATGCTTCAGCGTGTGACTGCTGATGGAATCGAACCCCCAACTCTTGCATTGAAGGATGACTGCTCTAACCACTCAGCCACAGCTGCCCAATTATAGTTAGTTATACTGTGGAGAAGAAGAAATGTTTTTCTTGTCTGAGGTGGTGCAGAGTACCATACCGTACCATACCATACCATTTTATTTATAGAGCACTTAAAACAGCGACAAGGCCAACCAAAATGCTGTACAAACAGAAAAACAGGCAACACACAAAGCAACATACAAAATCAAGGTAAATCAGAATATAGACATAAAAACGTCACAGATAAATATAACGACTAACCAGTGCGGAGCATACAGGTTCAAAACACAGATCATCTGGTGTTGAAAGCTACGGAATAGTAGAGGGTTTTTAAATGGGATTTGAAAACCGAGAGGGAGGGGGCCTGTCTGACAATCAGAGGTAACTCATTCCAGAGTCTTGGTCCTGCTACAGAGAAGGCCCTGTCACCTCTGCGCTTAAGATGAGTCCCTGGAACTGTGAGGAGCAACTGGTCCGCTGACCTCGAGTACGTGGTGGGACATATTTTTCTTATCTAAGCAAAACATTATTCTGAATAATGTATCTAATAATTATAAGAAGGCCGCACTGATTATTTTTAGCCGTAGCTTTGTGCACTCCGCCCATCTTCGGACGACTGTACATACATGTTCGCGTTGTATCTCGGTGCAATGCCAATAAAGTTTATTCTGATTCTGATATGGCTATAGAGCTGTAATTTCTAACCCGGGCCTAGTGGGCCGGGTCTGTTTTGGGCTTTTGATTGCGTCAGCAGATCAGTCGCAATCCAATTATATGACCAAATGGCTTGCCATACTGTCACCAGCCACATGTGGCCATTTCACCGCGAACTGACCGGCCTAGAAAGAGGTAAAAAGTTCAGTTAAGCTTCAGATGGGACTACACTGCCAGGCTGCGATCCATCACTCAAATGGACATTTATTCAGCTGCTGCACACAGCGGACGCGCGTGGCCGATGACCCAAACAGCTGCGATCCCAAAGCAGACATGTCAGAGCAGGGTCCGTGTCTGAATAATGCAGAATACAGGCAGAAACGGGATTTTAATGCTCTTTGATGGCCATGAAAGGACAAACACCCCCTCAGCTCGATCTTCTGATCCTTTTATTCAGCTGTGCGTCACTGAGGTAAAGTTAGTTTTAAGTTGGACGGTGAACATTCGAGCTCTGTGGCTTCTTTGGCGTGTTCCTCTCATTCGGTGCAATGCAGACAGTCTGATTTCAGTCAGCTGAACTCGAATGAGAGGAACACACTGCTAAACCCACGGAGCTTGAACGTCCAACGTAAAATAAACTTTACCGCGGTCCACGCGTCCATTGACCGTTAATAATTATAAGCAGTTAAAGCTTAATTTAAAATGTTGGGGGGTTTTCAGGTTCGGACCTGTATTTACTGTTAATTCATCGGGTCGGGTGGGGTTTGGAAATGATGACTGCGGGCTGGGAGCGGTCAGAATGGATTTTTTTGGCCCAAATGCAACTCTAGTGCAGAGGGATAGATCCTGATGAATGGAGGGACCAGGTGCAATGGTGGTACTACGGGGTGGCCAATGGTGGCCATAACCGCCATAGATTATTATTCAGCCACCCCAATCATGTGAGGAAACCATACTTTTAAGCAATATGAAAACTAGAAAGAATAGTTTCCTCAAGTGATAGCGGTGGCCAGTTTACATACATATAAATAATGTGACAGCCATTTTGGATTTTGACATGGCCGATTTTACAATTTTCAATAGTAAACGTTTTCATGCCTAGATGCAGCCACACACTAAAAAGGAAATTGGAATGTTGCTTACTTTTCAAGTTATCCAGCCACATGTATATAGTGGCAGCCGTCTTGGATTTTGACATGGCAACCACATTTTCAAAAGGAAACTTTCTTACAGCTAGATGTGGCCACACACCAAAATGGACGTCGGTATCTCGCTTATTTTTCAAGTTATCATCTTCACAACGTCCACGGATGGCCGCATGGAGAGTATTTCCAATTCTCTCTCTATGCTCCACGATGGGGGATAAAAATGGGGTAAAGAACCCCAATAAAAAGTCATTTAAAGCCCATTTTATAGTGCTTTTAGTTTTAGATCATGTGAAGCTCATCATTCCTGAAACTATTGTTGCACTTTTTTTTTCGTGTGTATCAACAAGGTAGAAACTAAAGATCCTCATAGTTTGTACATTTATATGAATGAAGTCTAAAATGTAACACCATGTCGAGATGTTAAACAGGAATGATGTATCTGAAACATCTCAGTCTAATATGACCTTTGTATCACCTTTTTATCACTGAGGCTATGGTTTTTCAAATTAGCTGCGAAATATTAAACAAATAAATTTAAACAAAAAGTAGCATCCCTCGAATTAATACGTTTTGCTTGCTCTCTTGCCTGTTAAAGTCTGAAATAGAGGTTAAAAAATAGGTTATTGCTTGGTGTATATCAGGGATGACTCTCACCTACTTCCACCAGATGGTACCTCAATATGTGGAAAACAGCCATTTTTGTGTTGGCTAATGTCAGTTAGCTGTGGTCATCTAAATCAAATACTTATAGATGTACATACAATGATCACTTATTGTTTCATTAAAATCTATCCATCCATGAGGTAAAGCAGTTTAATGATTCCAGTTTTCTTGATGTTTGTGTGATTGTAAATGGGAAATGGGAGTACATAATTCCAGTGATGCTTCTCTAATCCTAAACAAGTAGCCCAAGTACCTAAACCTAACCAGAGAAAAACTGAAAAGTCTAACGTGTAAGAAAAATCTTCTTCTCTCATAAGATACCTGATTTTAGTTTAATTGTCATAGCTTTAAGTCATCCACATCCCTCTGTATATTTAAAGGTATTCAGCAGCTTACTGTCCAATTAAGTGTTTTCATCATCTTTTTTATCTGAAGTCCACCTTCTTTGCAGCACTTTAAGAAACATATTTTTTTACTTAATGCACTTTTTGTTTAAACTCAGGTCTGGATTTGACTGTCACAGTGTGTTTAAATGTGGTGCCCAAAGGGGTTGTATTTAAATCTAGGGGTACTAAGACAAAGGACACCGGCTGACTGAAAAATGTCACAAAAAGTCCTGATGAAGTGGAGAAGCTGTTGAAAGGCACACTTGAATAATTCAGTGTGATTCCATCCTGTTACCGCCTTTAATTGGCTCTAATGAGGCCCCCCCCACAGAAGGCTTGGATCTGTCTCCATTACCTTCACTGCTCTAAACCTGATTCTTGCTCAAGAGGTTTAAGTGAAACTTTCAGGAAGTAATCATTAGATGTACATCTACAACTGATGAACTTTTGGAGACAATCTCATTCGAGATGGCTGCAGCAATACGGCAACAACTCAAGTCAGCTTTACAGATTTTGAGCTGGAATTAGGTGACGTAGTAGCTGAGAGTGGTTCACAACACATACTCTGAGTGTGACATCTAGATATTCCATAGATAGTTTTTTTTTTTTAAGTATGACAAACTGTATAAAACAAGATGGTCTGTGTCTAAAACTGTGGCATTTAACCTAATTTTTAGATTAAACCATTGATTTTATCTTTATTACTTAAGAGCCTTTCTGCCTCCTGTCTGAGTCATGACAGTAACCCCCCCCCCCCCCCCCCACACACACACACACACTGAAGATGAGCATCTTGTTGTTGTCAGTCACTGGGAACACCCACCCTGGCGCTGACGCTGCAGTAACTCGAGGCCACGGCTCAAACCGAGCAGCCTCTGCCTGTTTTGAATTGTGTTTACGATTCAATGACCTAGTTGTGTTTGTTGTTTTCTGCCGAGCGCTCTCCCCCATCCCTCTCCCTCACTTTGTGTCTCCTGCTCCCTAACACGCTCTGACAGTGAAAGGTCAATGCCCATTGGCTACATGTTGGGGGGGGGGGGGGGGCACTGAGTGATGCAAGGCGGGGGTAGTTGTCATGGTAACGTGCAGGCGTATTAGATGCGAGGATGCAGGATGCATTATGTGCCACCACAAAAAAAAAAAAAAAAGGGCCAGGGCGGGATAAAAAAAAAGGTCCACTTGCCAGGTGGAGGTGCATGGGACTGGGGACAGAGTAAACAGTTTTAATTGGCTGGCGGTTTACTAGCTGGCAAATGGGAAGGGTGTTGACTTGGCCAGTCATGCCAGTAAAGCAGGTCTGCATTGGAGAGACAGACAGTGAGGCCTGAACACAGCGCTGTTCTGTCTGTGAGCCGGCATTCTGCTGAGCTTGGCTTCACATTAATAAAAGAGGGATTACCAAAGTCTGCGGGCTCCTCTTAGACTCTTCACCAGCCAAGAGCAGAGCGAGGCTCCACTTCCTCCATCTCTCTCCCAACATCCTTCACTCACTCTTTTTGCTCTCCTCAAGATGCAGCTCACGTACGTTCCATTCAGGAAAAAAAAAAACAACACTCATCTGCCTTTTCTGTCTTCATTCCATTTCTCTCCCTTTAAGTGGGGAGGAAAATGCACCAAAACACAGCTAAATTATTTAGATCCACCCCGCCCCCCTTCCCACAAAAAAAAAAAAAAAAAAAAAAAACTTGACTTTGCAGTTTGAAAGAAAAATGGAAAAAGGAAATGAGGAGTGAGAAATAAAAAATAAATTAGATACAAGATTCTGCAATCAGCCCCGTGATATGAAGAATTAATCTTATCTTCCACTGGCACACACGGCCAAGAAGGAGAGCTCCTCCAAAGACTCGGAGATGACAACGGGACAAATTCACCTTCCTATTCCGCTGCCATTCATCCATTGTGGCGGAGAACACCTCGCGATAAGCAGACGTATTGTTGCCACTGACGATGTCATTATGGGACAGTAAACAAGAGATACAGCGGAGGGTCGGGATAAACTGGGCGGGGCCAGGAGGTCACCAAGACAATCTGGAATGAAAAGAGACCCCTGTGGGAGTGATAAGACTCTTCTTCTTCATCTGTCTTTTTTTTTCTCTCCAAAGCCAAGGACGGGCATACGCTGAGGAACAAAGGCCCGGCACCGCAGCGTGATCAACCCCTCTGTTCTCTGGTGGCGGCAAAACCATCTTCCCTGGAGGTCGTCAATGGAAAGAGGCTTAGGGGGACGAACAGCTTCAGGATTGTGGGCTATTAAGATGAGAAAATAGGTTGACATTCACCCAGTCTCTCACCTTGTTTAATTCTAAAAAACATGATGTAGATCCACAAACTGAACACAGACTGCAGTGACATGGGTTCTACAGACATTTTTTTTTATATCTGAAGGACAATTCTTACAAACACTTGAACTTAACAGTGCCTTGATACAGGCTCTAATGCTTTTACACATTTATTGTACAATATATTTTTCAATCAACCTTATTTATTGATGCTTACAAAAAGGATAAATGTGCTTTTTGTGTGCATTTCTAAACCTACACAGATCAACAATAAAAGTGCAACACATTTGCAGACAAGATTTGTGTAAATCTTTGTTAGTGACCACTTCTCCTTTGTCGAGATAATTCATCCACCTCACAGGTGTGGCAGATCAAGATGCTGATTAGACAGCATGAACAGGTGTGCTTTGGGCTGACCACAATAAAAGGCCACTCTAAAATGTACAGTTTTATCACACAGCACATTTCCACAGATATTGCAGATTTTTTTGTTTTTTTTTTTGGGGGGGGGGGGGGTGCAGTTGCATGCCAACTGCAGGATGTCCATCAGAGAAGCTGCTAGTGAAATGAATGTCCATTTCTCTATCAAAAATCATCTCCAAAGGTGTTTCAGATAATTTGATAGTACATCCAACTGGCCTCACAACCGCATGCCTTGTGTAAAACTAGCCTAGGACCTTCACATCCAGCATCTTTAATCATCTGAGTCCAACCACCTGCTGCAACAATCGGTTTGCATAACCAAAGAATTTCTGCACGGACTGTCATAAACATCTCAGGGAAGTTAATCTGCATACTCGTCAACCTCATGGGGGTTGCCAACTGACTGCAGTTTGTCGTCATAACTGACTTGAGTGGGCAAATGCTCACATTTGATGGTGTATGACACACTGGAGAGATGTCCTCTTCACAGATGAATCCCAGTAAATGGCAGACAGTAAGGCATCATGTGGGTGAACAGTGTGCTGATGTCAACGTTGTGAATCAAGTGGCCCATGGTGGTAGTGTGGTTATGGTATGGGAAGTCGTATGTTATGGACGACGAACACAGGTGCATTTTACTGATGCATTTTCAATGCACCGAGATACAGTGATGAGATCCTGAGGCCCATTGTTGTGCCATTCATCCACACCCATCACCTCATGTTGCAGCATAATAGTACACAGCCCCATGCTGCAAGGATCTGTACACAACTCCTGGAAGCTGAAATCATCCCAGTTTGTGCATGGCCAGCATATTCACCGGACATGTCAGCCATTGAGCATGTTTGGGATGCTCTGGACCACGTATATGACAGCATGTTCCAGTTCCTGACAATATTCAGCAACTTCACACAGCCATTGAAAAGAAGTGGGCCAACATTCATCAGAGCACTGCATGAGGCAAATAGTGGTCACACCAGATACTGACACTTTCTGACCTCCATGGACCAGTCCAGTCCAGTAAAACTGCCCATTTTAGAACGGCCTTTTATTGTGGTCAGCCTAAGGCAAACCTGTACAATAACCATGCTGTCTAATCAGCATCTTGATACATCACACCTATGAGGTGAATGGATTAACTTGGCAATAATGAAGTGCTCAATAACACAGATTTACACATTTTTGTGAACACTGTTGAAAGAAAAAGGCCTTTTGTGTTCAAAGAAAAAATCTTATATCTTTGAGTTCAGCTCAGAAAAAATGGGAGCAAAAGCAAAAGTGTTGTTTGGATTTGTGTTCAGTTTAAGAAATTCATCCAAAGTCCTCACAGCACATTCAAAGGTAAGAGAATAGTTATCTTCATGGGTCCATATGAACCAGTTTCCTATTGTGAGTCAGGTCATGTCACATTCTATTACCAAGGATCCTCAGAGCCCCGGTTGTAATCATATAGAGCTGATCATAATGGATGTTTAATTATGTTGAGTTGCTGCATTTCAGTTGTGCAATGCAACGGAAAGTGCAAGTGAACTGAGTGCACCCGGGTGGAATCAAACGACTTGCATGAGGCTAGAGAGGTGAAAGGTCAAAAAGCACAGGCCAAATGTGGAAGTTGCAAATGGAAATGGTTACTTCTATTGCTCTAGAAGTGGTAAAATGTTGAATTTGTAATCTTTAACCATGAAAGTATCAGGAATACTAAAACAAGCAGGGAGGGATACTAATGTAAAAGATCAATTGTGCTGACTCCATTCTAATGTAAAGAAAAAAAAAGTGTGTGTCTAATTTAATTTAAAAGTAAACTTGTAGATATTTTGAGTTAGGACTACGGATGTACCAAGAAGAAGATCTCAAGGCCTAATCAAGACTCTTGATACCTGTTGTTGCCCTATTATCTATGGTTTTATGTCAACGTGCCTTAATACAGTCAATGTAAAACTATGTGATGTAGCATGCCAACATATCTAAAGATTGAAAGATTTAAAATCAAAATGAGTGCATTTCTGCAGCCACTCTTTACATTTGCACTTTGGGCATTTCTTGTAGTGGCAGTTGTACAACTACATTCACTGCCAACAATTTTGCTTTTAAAATTCTAATTAAATACATTAAGTTCAAATTGAAGCTTTAAAGCTTGCATGTCTAAACAACCCACTTTATGGGAAACTAAAAAAAGAGATTTCTTAAGTACATTAAAACATTATGACTAAAAAAATGGTATGGCTCTGGATGACCAACTTATTGTTGGGAAGGAATATTACAGTTTTAGTTCACCTTTGGAGCCATGGTTCTGCCATCCAACATAACCAGCACAGCACTACCTGATCTGTATTAAAAACTTCCCAATTATCTGCTGGATTTTCTCTCTTACTGATGATAAAGCTAAAGGAACATGAAAGTTTTCTTTAACGCATTATAGAGGTACTAAGATATCAAGCACACAGTGTATTGATTTTATTACTGTTATGCTGTAAAAATAATGCAAATATTGGATTGGGACTTGGACAATACTTAATCTTAAATGACCCGGATCTGTATCGTGAAAGAAAAATCCTGATTGGGACATAATTTATAGAGAGTAAAGTTTAACCTCCCTTTACCACCTGATACCCGATTCAGTTCAGCTACTGTTAGTAAAGATGTTTAACCATGTACGACTATGACTGATTAACTTCTGAAGCCAACTCAATACAAAATGGCTACCATAGATACATTATGAAACACAAGAATGGCTATAACTTAGTTATCTATTCAGATATAGATCTTAGGAGCTCAATATCTTGGAAGATTTAGGGTGAGTGAATGATCTGAACCAGTTCTTCAACAGGTTTGGTCAGACAAAGCCCTCCCCATCCCAATCACTCCTGTTGCACCCGAGCCATCTTTGACAACTGCAAGCTTTTCTTCCCCAAACTTGACACCTCAGCTCTCAGTGATCATCCACCCCCTCCGCTTAGAGGATGCCATCCCACAGCCTCCCTCCACCACTCCCATCCCATCCCTTTCAACACTTCAGGTGAGGAACGAGCTGTGAAAAATCAAGGTACAAAAGGCTGTAGGTCCGAATGGCATCAGCTTCAAGCTCCTAAGGTGCTGCACAGATAAACTGTGTGGCATCATTGGAAACAAGTTCAATGTGACCCTAAATCTGGGGAAGTACCACAGTTGTGGAAGACTTCCTGTGTGGTACCAGCAATGAAGACCACACATCAGAAGGACCTCAGCAGCTACATGCCAGTAGCACTGATCTCACATCTGACGAAGACCCTTGAAAGGTTGGTCTTTAACAATTTGCACCCCCTGATGAGGTCACCAGTGGATCTGATGCAGTTCGCCTACCAGTCTGGCATCGTAGTGATGATGCCATCAGCTTCCTCCTACACCAAGCTCTGACCCGTCTGGAGAGGCCTGGAAGCACTGTGCAAATCTTGTTCTTTGATTTCTCCAGTGCTTTTAATACCATCCTGCCTGGACTTCAGAGGGAAAAGCTGGAACTGTCAGGAGTGGACCACCACCTGTCCCAATGGATACTGGACTACCTCACTAGCTACCCACAGTATGTGAGGACACGGGGCTGTGTCTCTGACAGGGTGGTCTGCAGTATGGGGGCCCCACATGGAAATGTGCTAGCACCATTCCTGTTCACCCTCTACACTTCAGACTTCTTCATCAACTCCCCAGGCTGCCATCTGCAAAAGTTCTCTGACGACTCTGCCATAGTCGGCCTCATCACGGGTGAAGATGACTCAAAGTAAAGATGGTAGACACAGGTCTTTGTGGACTGGTGCCAGCAGAAACACCTCCTAATCAATGTGGGGAAAACCAAGGAGCTGATAGTGGATTTCCTTAGATGCAGACCAACTACACTGACACCGTTGACATCCATGGAACTGACCTTGAGACAGTGGACTTATAAGTATACCTGAGTGTTCACCTGAACAATAAACTGGACTGGTCTCATAACACTGGTGCACTTTACAGGAAGGGTCAGAGCAAACTCTACCTGCTGAGGAGTCCGAGGCCTTTTGGAGGACAAGGGGCGCTCCTGAAGACCTTTGTTGACTGTGGTGGCATCAGTCATCTTCTATGGTATAGTTTGTTGGAGCAGCTGTTTATCTACAGCTGAGAGGAGGTGGTTAGATTAGCTGATCAGGATGGCCAGCTTTGTCCTAGGATGCCCCTTTAACCCAGTGCAGGTGGTGGAAGACAGGAGAACTCTAGCAAAAATAGCAAGACAATGTATCCCACCCCCTGCATCAAGCTGTAGCAGAACTGGAGAGCTCCTTAAGGAACAGACTGCTGCATTCGAGGTGCACAAAGGAGCATTATTGCAGGTCCTTCCTCCCAGCAGCTGTTAAACTTTATAACCATCACAGCTCACAAAAAAACTCAATAAGTGTTTACATCCCTGCTATTGCTGGCACAGTTTTTCTTTTGTGTTTTTTTCTTTGCAAAAATATGCATGAACATGTACATTCCTTAACGTATCCTACTCAGATGCACATTCCTTTGAATCTGAGCATGCTATTTTAATAACTGCACAGTATATACAGTTTTATGCTGCAAATTTACCCTTATTGTACAGTCGCTTATTCATATTTTATGTTTGAATATATATATTTTCACCTCTGTGTGAATGTGCATGCTTCAATTTGCCTGTCACTTTGCTGATGGTACACCTGAATTTTCCCACTCAGGGACAAGAAAGGTTAGTTCTCCTTTTTCTTCTTCAAATCATTGTGACAGTAACTGAGAGTCATATCCAACACTTACTCTAAAAGATAACAAATTGCACAATCTGTCGATTAAACTGGTACAACATGCATTCTTTCAAAAAAAGTTTCAGTTCAGTTGTGTGTGTAAAAATAGAGGGTTTTGCAAGGAGGTATTAATGCATTCTTTAAACCCGACACAAGCTTGTTTTCAGTTTTAATTTTCTCCGGAAAGTCAATTAGAAAAGATTCCCCGAGTCAAACGAGCTGCATCAAATCCATTGTCAGACCCGACAAAATTTGGTATTCTCCTCCACCTTTTCTCCCTGACTCACATGCATTCGCTCCCCGTTGGGTTGGGCGTGAGTGTGGAGGTGGCAGGAGTGTTCCTGTTCCATTTGCAGACATTAGCAGAGGGAGATTAATTTGTCCCCTTCCATTAGGTGGGAAAGCAGCCGTCATGGCTGCTCAATTATCGCTTAACAAAAAGAAAAGTACTCAAATACACAGGAGCCATCAAAATAATAAGCACCTTGAAAGTGTGTGTTGCATCATATGGATGCATAGCTGTACATCCATATGATGCTCACTCTCAGGCTGGTTAGGGAGGAGAGCCTTGGGGCAGGTGTGACGGTTTTCCACAGCGGCTGACGGCTAATTAACAGAAAAACCTTAGTTCTCCGTGTCTGTTATTCAGCTCTGAACGACGGCTCGGCGGATGACATGAGACGGAGAAGAAGGATGGAACGAGGGATGAAAGAGGAGAACGGGATAAAGGTTGTTGTTGCGTTTTGACTTGCCGTCTCCCCGCTGCTCTCTCCTCTTTTGTGAAGATTTCGACTTCATTAGAATTATAATGAACATCAGCGGGGCTTGCTGCAATATTTTTGGCTCCTTGAGAATAAATGAACACACACACAAGCAAATCAATTCAATTCTGCCCATTATGCCTGTTTTCTGGGTCGTATAAAAGATGCATAATGGGTCACACTATAGGCACACAGCGCTGTACGTCGCAGGCCGTGATAATGAGCTAAAATTAGAGGATCGTTTGTCATCATTCCCAACATCATCAAGGATTGTAAAATCAATTTAATAACCACAGTGACATCAGTGACGGCACAATGATGGACGGAGAAACATATCAGAATATTAAGGCGGTTATGTTAGCGCTACGGCAGCATGAAAAATGTCTGTTTGTTTTTATTAATTATTTATTTTTTTGTGCTGTTGTGCTCCACCGGTGTGATGATGTTGCTGTGTGGGGAGACTCGCTAATTGGCTCACCTGTTTCTCAGCCATCTGGAGCCTCTCAAAAACAAAGAGGAAAAAAAAAAGACTGTCACACCGAGTTCCCCCCAACATCGCACACACACACACACACACACAAAAGACCAGCATTCAAATGAGCTAAGGCAACTGGAAAATAATTTTTAAATTCTTCTCACAATTATTGTACTTAGAGAAATGGTTTAAAAACAATTAAAGTGTGTCTTGATAAACACAAAATGTAGTCTGATTTAAATTTATTACTATAATGAAAACACTTCAGTTGAAGTACGAGCAAGTAGCAACAGTCGGCGAATAAAATGTGAGGCTTCAAATGGAATTAAACCGTTCAGATTATTTTAAAGTGTTTGTATATGTCATAGTTTTTTAAGTAGTCAGTGTCCTACATGACAGCAGTCAGAGTGATGACAGGTCAGAGAATCAGAGATATTCAATCCAGAGGAGGACCTGTTTAGGTCTTTTCCAAAGAGTTTTCCCAAAACAACATAGTTTCTAGAAACATCTTCATCCAAACAAAAGCACTGAAAATGATCCAAAACATGGTAGTAGCTATGCCATGCCTGTATGTGGTGCTGTTACACAGCCATGGAGTTAGGACATAAAGAAGAAGAAGAAGAGGATGCCCTCAGGTTAGAGTTACATTCGGGTCCCAAAAATCCGACCCGATCCGGCCCCAGCCTGTAGCCATAATTTCCAAACCCCACCCAACCCAACAAATTAATAGTAATTACAGGTCCGAACCCGAAAAAACACCCAACATTTTCAATTAAGCTTTGACTGTTTATTTATTAACAGTCGGCAGACGTGCACGGCTGAGTAAAGGGGGCAGAAGATCTGTCTGCATTCTGCATTATTCAGACACGGACCCCGCTCTGACATGTTGGATACTTTGTGATCTCACCTGTTTGGGTCGTTGGCCACGCGTCCGCTGAGTGCAGCGGCTGAATGAACGTCCATTTGGGCTGATGGATCAATGACAGTAGTTCATCTGAAGCTTAACTCAACTTTTTACCTCTTTTAAGGCCGGTCAGCGCGAGGTCAAATGGCTGCGTTCGGCTGGTGATTGTATGGCAAGTCATGTTGTCATATACTTGGATCGGCAGCCGTGCGCATCTGCTGACACAATCAAAAGCCTGACACCGACTCAGCCAGCACATTAAGCACATTATTATGGCCTGGCCCAGTATGAAACCGGGTTGGGCTTCGAGTTCGGGTTAGAAATGACAACTCTACCTCATGTTGCTTTTAAATGGTAGTTTATTGGAAATGCAAATTTTATTTTATCCCCCCCCCCCCCCCCCCCCCAATATTTTATTTTACTTTGGAGCCTCTATCAAAAAAGCAAACAAAAAGAAAACATTTTATTGCTACTAAAATCATACATTTATTTGAAGTCATTGCTAAAATGGTTAAAAAACTTTTGTGCATTCATAAAAAGATATTCTTGTGTGTTCAGCTGCTAAGAACTAAATTCAAACATTTGAAGACAATCGTACCTTAAAACTGCCATGGCCTTTTTTTTTAATTTTTTTTATATAAGCAGACAAAATAAAGTAACTTTATCTTCTCATTCAAAAGGAAACAATGATGGACAACAGTGTTTCCACAACATGTCTCTTGTTTTACATCAACGACTGGATGTATTGAAGCTGACTGTTGTAACATGACCTCACGTGGAACACATCCTAACTGGATTTTGTCAAGTCAGCGAGGAAATCTATTAAACGCTGCAGAACAGACAGGCAAAAAAACAAACTAACACTGTCATCCCATATGTTGCTGGAGTATCTGCAAAATTCAGAAGGATTTTCTCTAAACATGACATCCCACACATAAAGTGTAAAGTAGTCAACAGAATCACAAAAGGCTGAAAGTAGCAAAAGAAAATAGAAGTAGCTGAAAGTGCTGAAATTAGAAGAAAGAAGCTGAACAAAGAACAAGAATAAATAAATTAGCAGAAAGAAGATGCAAGGAGCTGAAGGAAGCTGAAATGAGCACAAAGCAGCTGAAAGACTGAACCAGAAAAAAAAGCTGAAGCGGAGCAGTAAAAGTTTTAAACAGCTCAAAGAGTTTGAAGGATGAGAGAGCTCCATTCATTTTCAATGAGGAAAACATGGCCGAAAAAGCTAAATATTTCAAACAGTAAAAACTGCACAAATAGCTAAAGTCACAGCAGGAACGTCCTGAAGGAGCCGAACATTTTGATGCATGAATTGTTGAACTAGCACATAAACTGCAGAATGAGTTACATGCTGAAAGAAAACCAGATGTGAATAGTGAGGATGATTTATAAACACTCGGACTTTTGGAGAAACGTTTCACATTAAAACAGTTAAATGATCGACTCCATTAAAGAAGCAGTACGTTTGAAGCTGTTGTTTAAAATAACTAAAGCTCATTTTATTGGAACCCCACCCCAGCAGGAATAGTGTGTGATTGTAAGTGTGTGTAGTTTTAGCTCTCACAGCAGCCGATGTGTTCCTGGTCAGCGGTCCGGATCGCACACAGACGTAAACCCCTCCTGGGCCGCTGTGTGTTCACCTTCCACCGAGTGTGCAAGTGTGTGTGAGTTATCCACAAATTGACCCCTTGTGTCACTCAGAGAGGAATCAAATCCTCCAGAGGGAGAGGACAGACTGAGGAGGAATCCCCCCATTCACCCCCTCCCTGTCATTAATGTCTTTTCATAATTCATGTGTTTAGATGAAAAATGGATGAACGGTGAGCAGGACACAAGCGAAGCCTCCCTCAACTTAAACCCACAGAGAATATTAATCATTCTTGCCCTGCTGCATCAAAATATGTGTAAAAATACACACATAAAAACAAAACCAGAAGGTTTAACTGGAGAAATTACATTTTCTGTGAAAATACAGTGAATACTTGTTGCTGAATGGTTTTGTTGAAAGCTACTGAACAAGCTAAAGCTTACTTGAACCAATAGCTGACAAGTAGAAAGAAAAAGCTGAAAATAGCATAAAAAAGTAAAAATGTAAATAATAAAGTAGCTGAAAGAAGCAGAAAAAGTGAAAAGTAGCAGAAATAGGCAACAAAAAGCTGAAGGCAGTGTAAAAAAAAACAGAATTAGCATAAACAAGTAACTAGGTACACATAAATGCTGAAATTATTATTATACTAGAGCATATAATTGCTAATTTTACAACAGCTAATATTAGCAATAAGCTGAAAAAGCACAAAAAAATCAGTAGAAAGAAACTTGAGAATTTAACTGTTGAGAACAGCTGAAAAATAGCCAAAAAGCTGAAGTTAGCAGGAAAATAAAAACAAAGATGAGTTTGAGAAAGCAGAAAAAAAAGCTGAAATTTGTAAAAATTATCAGAAAGAAGTTAAAAGGAGCTCAAAAAGCTGAAAGTAGCACAAACAAGCTGAAAATAAAATAAAGAAGCTGACAGGATCAGGAAAAAAAAAAAGCAACAAAAAGCTGGAAAAAACTGAAATGAGTAGAAAGAAGTTAAACGTATTTGAAAGAAGCTAAAAAATAGCAGAAAGAAGCTGAAAGACTCTGAACTAGAAGAAAAGCTGAAATGAGCAGTTCAAGATTTAAACAGCTTAAAGAGTTTGAAGGATGTGGAGAGAGCTCCATTCACTTTCAATGAAAAAAACATTAGTAACATCTCAAAAGTGAGATGGACGAACCTAAACATTCACATGTTTAGGTGAGAAACGTGAAATAATCTCGTGTTTTAACCCTTATAATTATTTGAAGTTGACAATTTTTCTCTAGCCTGGAAATCCCTTCATATAATGTTTGGCATCCTTTTGAAACTTGGGGATTCTCTATTTTTAAATGTATGGATGTAATTCCCGATGACATCACTCCAGACCAATAAAGATTGAGTTTTCAAACCAGCAGGCTAGCAAACATAACTAGCTTGTTGCTAAAATTGGTTATAACTCAAACCATTTTACAAATATTGAGCTGTGGCATTCAGCGAGTGTTACCCCAACAAACACTCAACATGAACTCATAGGACATTACATTTAACGTTACTTTTAGGGTTTGACCAAAACACTTTTGTTTTTTTATACTTGGGAAATGTGGCTGCAGGTGATATGCATTCTGCAAGGATTGCTAATCTTTTAATTTAAATAGGAAAAGATCTTAAGCGTAGCGTATTCTTCGGCCTATAAGTCGTGTTTTTTTTGCATAATTTACATGCCCTGCAACTTATATGACAAAGTGACGTATTTTTGGATTTTTTGCCCATATTTATAAACCAACGTTTGACCAAAATATGACCATTTTCAATCAAGACTAAAAATATTGAACACTACCATTTTCAGCCGCTAGATGGCATTTGAGTAGTATTGCATGCCATTGTGCCATGTAATAGGTAAAAAGTGGCTGTTAATGACCTAATTGGCTTGCCATAGGCTGCCAATTTTGTTCTGCTCGCCTTAAGCAACCGTCATATCAGCTTCATTTCACTGCGCCGCCCTGGTGAAATGCAGCTAATTTGCACACTGAAGTGCATTTATTAAGTAAAAGTTCAACTGAGACACACCTTTACTATAATGTCGAGCAAACAAATCATTTTTTTAGGTGTTTATCTTGTTAATTTTCGAAAAAATGCACAGTGAGTCGCCCTCTGCGTATTTATATTTCCACGTATCGGCTTTTTGAAAATGCAGCTGATTTGACCGTCAATGTGAATTTATTAAGCAAATGTTAGACTGAGACACACCTTTACTATAATTTCAAGCAAACAAATACTTGTTTTTAGGCGTTTATCTTGTTAAATTCTAGTTAAAGTCCTCCCGTGCACGCTCCCGCGGCCGTCATTTGGCAGCCAATCTATTTTTAGCACAACACTGGCCCACGTTTCCGGGTTGTCAGCGGTGACGCATAATGCAGTGACTTATATGGCAAAGCGACATATTTATGGATTTTTCCACTTTATTAGACATTTTAGGACTGATGCAACTTATAGGGTGGTGCGACATGTACGGCAGAAAATACAGTATTTAGTTGGTCATGAATTGTGATCTTGAGGTCAAAAAGTGTTAGACAACAGAATGGGTATACTCTAAAAAGTGAGATAGTAGCCAAAGGTGATAAAACGCACGTGTGTTTGAGTTAAAATCAGCAGGATTTAAGTTCCTGTGGCACTGCTTTGTTTCTAATACTCTGGCTGCTGCAGACCATGACAAACTGTAAGACCCTTTGTTGCTGCTGTGTAAAATATGTATCCCAGCTGGAAAAATACACATGTACATGTATGAACCTAGCACCATAGAAGAACGAGCAAAATAGCAGGACAGTTTTCCTGTACACCATCACTGCCGATGAGACAGAATCCTCCAACCAGAGGGTTTTTGAATGTGAGGAGCCAGTTCCTGCCTCCTTAATATTCAATTATCTGAACACCAAGGGGGTAGGGGGGCCAGAGGCAGCGCTTCATGCAGTCAGTGTGAGGGACCAGTGTTGTCATGTGTCAACCGAGGAGGCAATAACAGACTCGGTGTACCGGGACTCCACGTCGTGCGAGTCCCTGTAATTACAGCCTCTGCTGCCTGAGTGGGAGGGGCTCGGATGTGACACGCACCTGCAGCCCCCTCCCAAAATGGAACTCGAGGCTCATTTGGGCATCCGATTATTTGCCCTTGAATCAGCACTTGTTTGTGCGTGTTGCGTGAACGAATGTGGCATCCTCCTCGGCTCGGGAGGTCGTGTCAGAGCCAATCGAGGGTTTGCAGCTCATAATGACCGACGCTGAAAGGCATCCGAGGAGCCACACTTGGTAATTATCAGCTGTGCGCCTTCAAAGAGCATTATCAGGACAAAGACCTGCAATTAGACCCGCTCGCCCATGCAGTCCCCTCCCAGCCTTTATCACCCTTGCTTCCGACATCAAAATCACCCGTCTTCCCCTCTTCTCTCCCTGTTTCTTCCCCCTTCTTGTAGTTGCTCCTAGTACTCACAGGAACCACTGTTGCCATCCATACTCCTTTTTGTCTCGCCTTTCTGCTATTCCTTTTTTATTCATCTCCAATCTGCTAATTCCAATCACTTTTTAAGCTCCCTTGTTTCCCCCTTTTTCCCTTCCTGCACATCACCCTCCCTTCCTTTTCGCTCCTCTTCTTCCTCCTGGCCCAAAACAGATACTTAAATAACAAGCTGGGTGTCAGTCAAACTGCCAGAGAGCTTCATTAGAGGAGGAGAGCACACAGGATCAAATTATACGCCCAGTCCTCTTTTGTGGGGAAGTGTGTGTGTGTTTGCAGGAGATTGTGGCGGGGGTGATGGTGACGACAGAAAGGAAGCATATCAAGAACGATGCAGTCGTGTCGGAAAAAACACTATTTGTGTTGGTGACAGTCACCGCCTCGCCCATTTTTCCCCACAATCCAAAAGACAAACAAAAGCGCACCATTCTGCCTAATTGTTCACTCTTTCTTCCTCATCTTATTCTTCTCCACTCTGTTTTTTTTCAGTGCCTCTGCTGGTTTCACCTGTGACCAGGTGACACAACTCATCCTTGAAAATCTTGGGACAAAAAGGCCAAAACTGACCACAGTGGTTCAAAGCTCTCAGCTCCTGCGCACTCAAAGGTGCAGAACGCAGATTAAAAATAAAACAAGCAGTAAGGACTGCAAAGCAGCAGGTAGCGTATCAAAAAGGCTACATCAGTAGTCGTCCATGTTTCAGCCCATTAACCTGACAGTTTTTATACTGAGCATGTTCCAAAATTACAAGTTTTTCAATGGATTTGCTTGGTTTACATTCATTTCATTGCAGGGTAAAGTCAACTTGTAGACACTTATCAAGATCGATGAACCATGAGGAAGTTTTGCTTATTTTCCTCTGACAAGAACACAAGAATTAGCAGAATAACATTTCATCTATGCAACAGTTTCCCTTCCTTGTTTCCCCCTCAACTTCTACCATGAATGTAAAGCCGATGTGTTAAATATTGGGCAGCTACGTCTGCCTATGCGTTCATGAATATTTGTCCAGGAAATCTCATGCCTGACACTTTACAACGTATGTATTTAAGCCTAACGTGTGATTGTGGGTTTGAACAAATCAATTAAACCAATCAAACAGTGTTCCGTCTCATTTCAACCCCCTGTCCATCGCATTAATGGTTTACAGGGAGGATAGTCATCCGTTTCCTGTTAACTCTGTCTCCAGTGAGCAATAGGTGCTGCTATTTTTAAACTGGCCCTTATTTAAACCTTGTTCCCCCCTCCCCTCTATCGTTCTATCGCTGAAGGCTTTGGTTTAATGACCATCCACGCTCATAGATCTGAACCACATAACACCTCACCCTTCCAAATTTCCCTCTTTCGTCTTTCTTCTCCCCCTCGACCCCCTCGCTCCAACCCACAATCCTCAAAGCGACACCAGAGTTGATATCTTTGGCCTGAAGCCTGGAGGCTACGAGCTCTGCTGCCAACGAGGCCAAAGGGAAGAGAAGGAGTGAAAGAGGAGAAGAAAGCAAGAAGACAAAGATCACTTCCCATACCTTTGTATCGGTCCAGAGAGGTCAGAGGCGTCCTGCCTGCAAGACAAGAACAGAGAAGTATATTTCAAAACTAAGAAAGATTACGAAAGAAGGGTTAAACATCTTCATATATA
>NC_056519.1:20811298-20814054 GCF_014905685.2 Nematolebias whitei | reverse complement strand
ACATGAATAGTGATTTAAGCATTTCTCACTAAGGTTTAAAAAATTTTAATTTTAATTTATTCATTCAATTAAAAGAGACAAAAGGAACAAAACAAATCCATTGAAAAGAAAAACAGTGAATGAAAAGGGTGCAGAAAGAAGAAAAAAAATCTGATAATATAGGCCCCTTATTTAAAAAAAAAAATATATATATATATAAAATAACTTTAAACAAACAACAACTTGGGCTTGAACAATCTCCAAAGTGAAAACAAAAAATATGAGATATTCTTCACATGCTATCATACCTTCACAACAACTTTAACTTAATAATCTTTTTAAACATATAAATTGTTTTAGAAATGTTTATGGTGATATCAAGGCAATTCCACATTTTTACTCCATGAATTACAACACAGCTCCTTCAGACTCGTTCTAAATGGAGGTTTTGCAAACATTTCCATTCCCTTAAGGTTATAATGACTCTTTTTTTAAACAAATTTAAAATTATTTTTTATGAGCTTTATAATACTTGTAAAATACTATATTCAACCAAATCATAAAGTTTTAATAATTTCAATTGATGAAACAATATATTTGTTGGGTGACCCTTGCACTTCCTACTAATAATTCTTATAGCTCTTTTTTGTAAAATAAATATAGAGATTTAATTGTTTTGCATGCTTTTCCCCAAACTTCAATACAATAGATTAAATATGGAACAATTACATTATACAATATATACAAAGCTTTGTCATTAAAAAACTATTTTACTTTATACAGTAATGAAATTGATTTAGCTATTTTTATTCTTAAGTAATTTACATGAGATTTCCATGTCAACTTCTCATCAATGACAACACCCAACATTTTTATTTCATTAACTCTGAATTTCAATACTGTCAATTTTAAATGGGACATGGATCATTTTCTTTCTATTACTAAATATCATGTAGTTTGTTTTTTTCCAAATTTAATGATAACTTAAGTTGGAACCAAGTTTATATTTTGACAAATTCTGCCTGTATCATCTCTAACATCCGTTCAATTTCTTCACCTGAACAAAAAAAAAAGTATCATCTGCAAATAAAACACACTTCAAAAGCCCTGACACATCAACCATTCACATACAAAATAAACAACTTTGGCCCCAACACAGAGCCTTGAGGGATTCCACACCCATTAACACAAAATTCAGATCTTACATTGTTTACCTGTGCAAACTGTCTCCTATTATTCAAATAACTGGATACACACTGTAGTGCTAATCCTCTAATGCCATATTTATTCAGTTTTTCAAGGAGAATGGTGTGATCAATCAATCAACAAAAACACCAACACAATACTGTTTTTGATCCACAGTAGTTGCATATTTACCTAAAATCTGCATTTTTTTTACGTGTTTAGAAGATATTTTACCACTGTGTTTAAACATCTAATAAAAAAATAACATGTATCTGTAAATTATTTGGTTCCTTAAACATGAGCCAAATCATGTTTTGTGCTACGAACGGCTCACTTTACAATCATCACTTAACATATTTAATCACAAAGATTGAAAATTAAACTTTTGTTTCAATATGATGATTTTTCTTTTACATTTAGGATTTAAGGGATGTATCATAAGTTGAAACAGTTTATGACCTTGATGGTCAGACTTAAGCTTTAGTGCGACATGTAATAAAGAAAAGCTATAGAGTCAAAATCAGAATATCAGCAAGACCTAAAAAAAAATAAAATAACACCTAATGAGTCAAAGATAATTATGTATTTTAAGTAACTTGCAGCTAAAAGTTACATAAAAAGCCCTTTAACTTACAAATTAATCTTTTCAAGCTGAGTTCCAGTTTTGGTTTGTGCATTTCTGGTAGTTTTGCATTTGTTTTGGATTAGATTGGGCATCTTAGGTATTTTCATTTGTTCATGTGGGAGGCAGAAATGAAGTTTCAAGAGTTAAAATGCTTGGGCTGAGTGCAGACTAAACTTTGTAGAAAATTTTAAATTCCGTGCTCAGTGAAAAATGTATGCTCTTTTAACTCTGTGCTACTGTTTTAAGTCTGAAAAGAAAACAGTTGGGCATAGATGAAGGTAGCATTTCTGGAAATCAGATAAGAGATTGGCAAACAAAACACACGCTCACACACACACACACACACACTGGGGGATCTAAATCGTAAATTAGTCTGGTCTGTCCTTGGGATAAGTCGAGAAACTTGTTCGTTCCACTGGGTTTTCTCCATAATTCCCTGCTGTTTCCGGTTTCTCTCTCCTTTCCTTTTTGTTTTATCCTTTCCTCCAATCCTCTGTTCCTCTTCCACTGCATGTAAATAAATTGATCCCCAGGCCCCAGTACGAGACACAACGTGTGTGTGTGTGTGTGTGTTTGTGAGCTAGCATTATGCTCTGTGCTTTACAGACACACACAACTCTCCAGAGCCCAGAGCTGCACCAAATTAGCCGGGGCTTCATGTCGCAGAGGTAAATAAAATAATAAATGAGTCTGAATGCGTGTCTGCACGTGTGTGTCGAGGTTGTGGGGGGTGAGGGGGGTGAGGGGGGTGAGGGCGGCAAGAGCAAGTGAGCGTTATGATGAAATGCAGCGAAAAAACTCCTAGCTCCTCCTCAACACGGTGGCCAATCACGGCTACCAGAGCTCTTTGCATTTCAAAGACACACTCTTGTCTGTTTCATCTCCACAAAACCACAGAACGATTGTCCTGTTATTCCGCAACACACACACACACACACACACACACACACACACACACACACACACA